>NW_027141988.1:1200000-1508771 GCF_036365525.1 Heterodontus francisci | reverse complement strand
AGTGTCAGTGAGTGTCAGAGAGTGTCAGAGAGTGATAGAGAGTGTCAGAGAGTGTCAGAGAGTGATAGAGAGTGTCAGACAGTGTCCGAGAGTGTCTGAGAGTGTCAGGGTGTGATAGAGAGTGTCAGAGAGTGTCTGAGAGTGTCAAAGTGTGTCAGAGAGTGTCAGAGAGTGATAGAGAGTGATAGAGAGTGATGGAGAGTGATAGAGAGTGTCAGAGAGTGATAGACAGTGATAGAGAGTTTCAGAGAGTGTCAGAGAGTGTCTGAGAGTGTCAGAGAGTGATAGAGAGTGATAGAGAGTGATAGAGAGTTTCAGAGAGTGTCAAAGTGTGTCAGAGAGTGTCAGAGAGTGATAGAGAGTGATAGAGAGTGACAGAGAGTGTCAGAGAGTGTCAGAGTGTGATAGAGAGTTTCAGAGAGTGTCAGAGAGTGTCTGAGAGTGTCAGAGAGTGATAGAGAGTGTCAGAGAGTGTCAGAGAGTGATAGAGAGTGATAGAGAGTGATAGAGAGTGATAGAGAGTGTCAGAGAGTGTCAGAGAGTGATAGTGAGTGTCTGAGAGTGATAGAGAATGTCAGAGAGTGTCAGAGAGTGATAGAGAGTTTCAGAGAGTGTCAGAGAGTGTCTGACAGTGTCAGAGAGTGTCAGAGAGTGATAGAGAGTGTCAGAGAGTGTCTGAGAGTGTCAGAGAGTGATAGAGAGTGTCAGAGAGTGATAGAGAGTGATAGAGAGTTTCAGAGAGTGTCAGAGAGTGTCTGACAGTGTCAGGGAGTGATAGAGAGTGTCAGAGAGTGTCAGAGAGTGTCAGAGAGTGATAGAGAGTGTCAGAGAGTGATAGAGAGTGTCAGAGTGTGTCAGATAGTGATAGAGAGTGATAGCGAGTGATAGAGAGAGATAGAGAGTGTCAGAGAGTGATAGAGAGTGATAGAGAGTTTCAAAGAGTGTCAGAGAGTGTCTGAGAGTGTCAGAGAGTGATAGAGAGTGTCAGAGAGTGTCAGAGAGTGTCAGAGAGTGATATAGTGTGTCAGAGAGTGATAGAGAGTGTCAGAGAGTGTCAGAGTGTGATAGAGAGTGATAGAGAGTGATAGAGAGTGTCAGAGAGTGTCAGAGAGTGATAGTGAGTGTCTGAGAGTGATAGAGAATGTCAGAGAGTGATAGAGAGTTTCAGAGAGTGTCAGAGAGTGTCAGAGAGTGATAGAGAGTGTCAGAGAGTGTCTGAGAGTGTCAGAGAGTGATAGAGAGTGTCAGAGTGTGATAGAGAGTGATATTGAGTTTCAGAGAGTGTCAGAGAGTGTCTGAGAGTGTCAGACAGTGATAGAGAGTGTCAGAGAGCGTCAGAGAGTGATAGAGAGTGTCAGAGAGTGATAGAGAGTGTCAGAGAGTGTCAGAGAGTGATAGAGAGTGATAGAGAGTGTCAGAGAGTGATAGAGAGTGATAGAGAGTTTCAGAGAGTGTCAGAGAGTGTCAGAGAGTGTCAGAGAGTGTCAGAGAGTGATAGAGAGTGTCAGAGAGTGATAGAGAGTGATAGAGAGTGTCAGAGAGTGATAGAGAGTGTCAGAGAGTAATAGAGAGTGATAGAGAGTGATAGAGAGTGTCAGAGAGTGTCAGAGAGTGATAGAGAGTGTCAGAGAGTGATAGAGAGTGATAGAGAGTGTCAGAGAGTGCTAGAGAGTTATAGAGAGTTTCAGAGAGTGTCAGAGAGAGTCTGAGAGTGTCAGAGAGTGATAGAGAGTGTCAGAGAGTGTCAGAGAGTGATAGAGAGTGTCAGAGAGTGATAGAGAGTGTCAGAGAGTGATAGAGAGTGTCAGAGAGTGTCAGAGAGTGATAGAGAGTGTCAGAGAGTGATAGAGAGTGTCAGAGAGTGATAGAGAGTGTCAGAGAGTGTCAGAGAGTGTCAGAGAGTCATAGAGAGTGATAGAGAGTGATGGAGAGTGATAGAGAGTGATAGAGAGTGTCAGAGAGTGATAGAGAGTGATAGAGAGTGTCAGAGAGTGTCAGAGAGTGTCAGAGAGTGATAGAGAGTGTCAGAGAGTGATAGAGAGTGTCAGAGAGTGTCAGAGAGTGTCAGAGAGTCATAGAGAGTGATAGAGAGTGATGGAGAGTGATAGAGAGTGATAGAGAGTGTCAGAGAGTGATAGAGAGTGATAGAGAGTGTCAGAGAGTGTCAGAGAGTGTCAGAGAGTGATAGTGAGTGTCTGAGAGTGATAGAGAGTGATAGAGAGTGTCAGAGAGTGATAGAGAGTGTCAGAGAGTAATAGAGAGTGATAGAGAGTGATAGAGAGTGTCAGAGAGTGTCAGAGAGTGATAGAGAGTGTCAGAGTGTGATAGAGAGTGATATTGAGTTTCAGAGAGTGTCAGAGAGTGTCTGAGAGTGTCAGACAGTGATAGAGAGTGTCAGAGAGCGTCAGAGAGTGATAGAGAGTGTCAGAGAGTGATAGAGAGTGTCAGAGAGTGTCAGAGAGTGATAGAGAGTGATAGAGAGTGTCAGAGAGTGATAGAGAGTGATAGAGAGTTTCAGAGAGTGTCAGAGAGTGTCAGAGAGTGTCAGAGAGTGTCAGAGAGTGATAGAGAGTGTCAGAGAGTGATAGAGAGTGATAGAGAGTGTCAGAGAGTGATAGAGAGTGTCAGAGAGTAATAGAGAGTGATAGAGAGTGATAGAGAGTGTCAGAGAGTGTCAGAGAGTGATAGAGAGTGTCAGAGAGTGATAGAGAGTGATAGAGAGTGTCAGAGAGTGCTAGAGAGTTATAGAGAGTTTCAGAGAGTGTCAGAGAGAGTCTGAGAGTGTCAGAGAGTGATAGAGAGTGTCAGAGAGTGTCAGAGAGTGATAGAGAGTGTCAGAGAGTGATAGAGAGTGTCAGAGAGTGATAGAGAGTGTCAGAGAGTGATAGAGAGTGTCAGAGAGTGTCAGAGAGTGATAGAGAGTGTCAGAGAGTGATAGAGAGTGTCAGAGAGTGTCAGAGAGTGTCAGAGAGTCATAGAGAGTGATAGAGAGTGATGGAGAGTGATAGAGAGTGATAGAGAGTGTCAGAGAGTGATAGAGAGTGATAGAGAGTGTCAGAGAGTGTCAGAGAGTGTCAGAGAGTGATAGAGAGTGTCAGAGAGTGATAGAGAGTGTCAGAGAGTGTCAGAGAGTGTCAGTGAGTCATAGAGAGTGATAGAGAGTGATGGAGAGTGATAGAGAGTGATAGAGAGTGTCAGAGAGTGATAGAGAGTGATAGAGAGTGTCAGAGAGTGTCAGAGAGTGTCAGAGAGTGATAGTGAGTGTCTGAGAGTGTCAGAGAGTGATAGAGAGTGTCAGAGAGTGTCTGAGAGTGTCAGAGAGTGTCTGAGAGTGTCAGAGAGTGATAGAGAGTGATAGAGAGTGTCAGAGAGTGTCAGACAGTGTCAGAGAGTGATAGAGAGTGTCAGAGAGTGTCTGAGAGTGTCAGAGAGTGTCTGAGAGTGTCAGAGAGTGTCAGAGAGTGATAGAGAGTGATAGAGAGTGTCAGAGAGTGTCAGACAGTGTCAGAGAGTGATAGAGAGTGTCAGAGAGTGATAGAGAGTGTCAGAGAGTGTCTGAGAGTGTAAGAGAGTGTCAGAGAGTGTCTGAGAGTGTCAGAGAGTGATAGAGAGTGATAGAGAGTGTCAGAGAGTGTCAGACAGTGATAGAGAGTGATAGAGAGTGTCAGAGAGTGATAGAGAGTGATAGAGAGTGATAGAGAGTGTCAGAGAGTGATAGAGAGTGATAGAGAGTGAGAGAGAGTGTCAGAGAGTGATAGAGAGTGATAGAGAGTGTCAGAGAGTGTCAGAGAGTGATAGAGAGTGTCAGAGAGTGTCTGAGAGTGTCAGAGAGTGATAGAGAGTGATAGAGAGTGTCAGAGAGTGTCAGACAGTGTCAGAGAGTGATAGAGAGTGTCAGAGAGTGTCTGAGAGTGTCAGAGAGTGTCTGAGAGTGTCAGAGAGTGTCAGAGAGTGATAGAGAGTGATAGAGAGTGTCAGAGAGTGTCAGACAGTGTCAGAGAGTGATAGAGAATGTCAGAGAGTGATAGAGAGTGTCAGAGAGTGATGGAGAGTGTCTGAGAGTGTCAGAGAGTGTCTGAGAGTGTCTGAGAGTGTCAGAGAGTGTCTGAGAGTGTCAGAGAGTGATAGAGAGTGATAGAGAGTGTCAGAGAGTGTCAGACAGTGTCAGAGAGTGATAGAGAGTGTCAGAGAGTGTCTGAGAGTGTCAGAGAGTGTCTGAGAGTGTCAGAGAGTGTCAGAGAGTGATAGAGAGTGATAGAGAGTGTCAGAGAGTGTCAGACAGTGTCAGAGAGTGATAGAGAGTGTCAGAGAGTGATAGAGAGTGATAGAGAGTGTCAGAGAGTGTCTGAGAGTGTCAGAGAGTGTCAGAGAGTGTCTGAGAGTGTCAGAGAGTGATAGAGAGTGATAGAGAGTGTCTGAGAGTGTCAGAGAGTGTCAGAGAGTGTCTGAGAGTGTCAGAGAGTGATAGAGAGTGATAGAGAGTGTCTGAGAGTGTCAGAGAGTGTCTGAGAGTGTCAGAGAGAGTCAGAGAGTGATAGAGAGTGATAGAGAGTGTCAGAGAGTGTCAGACAGTGTCAGAGAGTGATAGAGAGTGTCAGAGAGTGTCAGACAGTGTCAGAGAGTGATAGAGAGTGTCAGAGAGTGATAGAGAGTGATAGAGAGTGTCAGAGAGTGTCTGAGAGTGTCAGAGAGTGTCAGAGAGTGTCTGAGAGTGTCAGAGAGTGATAGAGAGTGATAGAGAGTGTCTGAGAGTGTCAGAGAGTGTCAGAGAGTGTCAGAGAGTGTCAGAGAGTGATAGAGAGTGATAGAGAGTGTCTGAGAGTGTCAGAGAGTGTCTGAGAGTGTCAGAGAGTGTCAGAGAGTGATAGAGAGTGATAGAGAGTGTCAGAGAGTGTCAGACAGTGTCAGAGAGTGATAGAGAGTGTCAGAGAGTGATAGTGAGTGTCTGAGAGTGTCAGACAGTGTCAGAGAGTGATAGAGAGTGTCAGAGAGTGATAGTGAGTGTCTGAGAGTGTCAGATAGTGTCAGAGAGTGTCAGCGAGTGACAGAGATTGATATAGAGTTTCAGAGAGTGTCAGAGAGTGTCAGAGAGTGATAGAGAGTGTCAGAGAGTGATAGGGAGTGATAGAGAGTTTCAGAGAGTGTCAGAGAGTGTCTGAGAGTGTCAGAGAGTGTCAGAGAGTGTCAGGCAGTGTCAGAGAGTGATAGTGAGTGTCAGAGAGTGTCAGAGAATGTCAGAGAGTGATAGAGAGTGTCAGAGAGTGATAGAGAGTGTCAGAGAATGTCAGAGAATGTCAGAGAGTGATAGAGAGTGATAGAGAGTGATAGAGAGTGACAGAGAGTGTCAGAGAGTGATAGAGAGTGATAGAGAGTTTCAGAGAGTGATAGAGAGTGATAGAGAGTTTCAGAGAGTGTCAGAGAGTGTCTGAGAGTGTCAGAGAGTGATAGAGAGTGTCAGAGAGTGTCAGAGAGTTTCAGAGAGTGATAGAGAGCGTCAGAGAGTGATAGAGAGTGTCAGAGAGTGTCAGAGAGTGATAGAGAGTGATAGAGAGTGTCAGAGAGTGTCAGAGAGTGTCAGAGAGTGATAGTGAGTGTCTGAAAGTGATAGCGAATGTCAGAGAGTTTCAGAGAGTGATAGAGAGTTTCAAAGTGTGTCAGAGAGTGTCAGAGAGTGATAGAGTGTGATAGAGAGTGATAGAGAGTGTCAGAGAGTGATAGAGAGTGATGGAGAGTGTCAGAGAGTGTCTGAGAGTGTCAGAGAGTGATAGAGAGTGACAGAGAGTGCCAGAGAGTGTCAGAGAGTGTCAGAGAGTGTCAGAGAGTGATAGAGAGTGATAGAGAGTGATAGAGAGTGATAGAGAGTGTCAGAGAGTGTCAGAGAGTGATAGTGAGTGTCTGAGAGTGATAGAGAATGTCAGAGAGTGATAGAGAGTTTCAGAGAGTTTCAGAGAGTGTCAGAGAGTGTCTGAGAGTGTCAGAGAGTGTCAGAGAGTGATAGAAAGTGTCAGAGAGTGTCAGAGAGTGTCTGAGAGTGTCAGAGAGTGATAGAGAGTGTCAGAGAGTGATAGAGAGTGTCAGAGAGTTTCAGAGAGTGTCAGAGAGATTCTGAGAGTGTCAGGGAGTGATAGAGAGTGTCAGAGAGTGTCAGAGAGTGATAGAGAGTGTCAGAGAGTGATAGAGAGTGTCAGAGTGTGTCAGAGAGTGATAGAGAGTGATAGCGAGTGATAGAGAGTGATAGAGAGTGATAGAGAGTGTCAGAGAGTATTAGAGAGAGATAGAGAGTTTCAGAGAGTGTCAGAGAGTGTCTGAGAGTGTCAGAGAGTGATAGAGAGTGTCAGAGAGTGTCAGAGAGTGTCAGAGAGTGATATAGAGTGTCAGAGAGTGATAGAGAGTGTCAGAGAGTGTCAGAGAGTGATAGAGAGTGATAGAGAGTGATAGAGAGTGTCAGAGAGTGTCAGAGAGTGATAGTGAGTGTCTGAGAGTGATAGAGAATGTCAGAGAGTGATAGAGAGTTTCAGAGAGTGTCAGAGAGTGTCTGAGAGTGTCAGAGAGTGTCAGAGAGTGGTAGAGAGTGTCAGAGAGTGTCTGAGAGTGTCAGAGAGTGATAGAGAGTGTCAGAGAGTGATAGAGAGTGATATTGAGTTTCAGAGAGTGTCAGAGAGTGTCTGAGAGTGTCAGAGAGTGATAGAGAGTGTCAGAGAGTGTCAGAGAGTGATAGAGAGTGTCAGAGAGTGATAGAGAGTGTCAGAGAGTGTCAGAGAGTGATAGAGAGTGATAGAGAGTGTCAGAGAGTGATAGAGAGTGATAGAGAGTTTCAGAGAGTGTCAGAGAGTGTCAGAGAGTGATAGAGAGTGTCAGAGAGAGATAGAGAGTGATAGAGAGTGTCAGAGAGTGATAGAGAGTGTCAGAGAGTAATAGAGAGTGATAGAGAGTGATAGAGAGTGTCAGTGAGTGTCAGAGAGTGTCAGAGAGTGATAGAGAGTGTCAGAGAGTGTCAGAGAGTGATAGAGAGTGTCAGAGAGTGATAGAGAGTGATAGAGAGTTTCAGAGAGTGTCAGAGAGAGTCTGAGAGTGTCAGAGAGTGATAGAGAGTGTCAGAGAGTGTCAGAGAGTGTCAGAGAGTGATAGAGAGTGTCAGAGAGTGATAGAGAGTGTCAGAGATTTTCAGAGAGTGTCAGAGAGTGATAGAGAGTGTCAGAGAGTGTCAGAGAGTGATAGAGAGTGATAGAGAGTGATAGAGAGTGTCAGAAAGTGTCAGAGAGTGATAGAGAGTGTCAGAGAGTGATAGAGAGTGTCAGAGAGTCATAGAGAGTGATAGAGAGTGATGGAGAGTGATAGAGAGTGTCAGAGAGTGTCAGAGAGTGTCAGAGAGTGATAGTGAGTTTCAGAGAGTGTCGGAGAGTGTCAGAGAGTGTCAGAGAGTGTCAGAGAGTGATAGAGAGTGATAGAGAGTGTCAGAGAGTGTCAGAGAGTGATAGAGAGTGATAGAGAGTGTCAGACAGTGTCAGAGAGTGTCTGAGAGTGTCAGAGAGTGTCAGAGAGTGACAGAGTTTGATAGAAAGTGTCAGAGAGTGTCTGAGAGTGTCAGAGAGTGTCAGAGAGTGATAGAGAGTGATAGAGAGTGATAGAGAGTTTCAGAGAGTGTCAGAGAGTGTCTGAGAGTGTCAGAGAGTGTCAGGGAGTGATAGAGAGTGTCAGAGAGTGTCTGAGAGTGTCAGAGAGGGTCTGAGAGTGTCAGAGAGTGATAGAGAGTGATAGAGAGTGATAGAGAGTGTCAGAGAGTGTCAGACAGTGTCAGAGAGTGACAGAGAGTGATAGAAAGTGTCAGAGAGTGTATGAGAGTGTCAGAGAGTGTCAGAGAGTGATAGAGAGTGATAGAGAGTGATAGAGAGTTTCAGAGAGTGTCAGAGAGTGTCTGAGAGTGTCAGAGAGTGTCAGGGAGTGATAGAGAGTTTCAGAGAGTGTCTGAGAGTGTCAGAGAGGGTCTGAGAGTGTCAGAGAGTGATAGAGAGTGATAGAGAGTGATAGAGAGTGTCAGAGAGTGTCAGACAGTGTCAGAGAGTGATAGAGAGTGTCAGAGAGTGATAGAGAGTGTCAGAGAGTGTCTGAGAGTGTCAGAGAGTGATAGAGAGTGATAGAGAGTGTCAGTGAGTGTCAGGCAGTGTCAGAGAGTGATAGTGAGTGTCTGAGAGTGTCAGATAGTGTCAGAGAGTGTCAGAGAGTGATAGAGAGTGATAGAGAGTGTCTGAGAGTGTCAGAGAGTGATAGAGAGTGTCAGAGAGTGATAGAGAGTTTCAGAGAGTTTCAGAGAGTGTCAGAGAGTGTCTGAGAGTGTCAGAGAGTGTCAGAGAGTGATAGAAAGTGTCAGAGAGTGTCAGAGAGTGCCTGAGAGTGTCAGAGAGTGATAGAGAGTGTCAGAGAGTGATAGAGAGTGATAGAGAGTTTCAGAGAGTGTCAGAGAGTGTCTGAGAGTGTCAGGGAGTGATAGAGAGTGTCAGAGAGTGTCAGAGAGTGATAGAGTGTGTCAGAGAGTGATAGAGAGTGTCAGAGTGTTTCAGAGAGTGATAGAGAGTGATAGCGAGTGATAGAGAGTGATAGAGAGTGAAAGAGAGTGTCAAAGAGTAATAGAGAGAGATAGAGAGTTTCAGAGAGTGTCAGAGAGTGTCTGAGAGTGTCAGAGAGTGATAGAGAGTGTCAGAGAGTGATAGAGAGTGTCAGAGAGTGTCAGAGAGTGTCAGAGAGTGATAGAGAGTGTCAGAGAGTGTCAGAGAGTGATAGAGAGTGATAGAGAGTGATAGAGAGTGTCAGAAAGTGTCAGAGAGTGATAGAGAGTGTCAGAGAGTGATAGAGAGTGTCAGCGAGTGATAGAGAGTGATAGAGAGTGATGGAGAGTGATAGAGAGTGTCAGAGAGTGTCAGAGAGTGTCAGAGAGTGATAGTGAGTTTCAGAGAGTGTCAGAGAGTGTCAGAGAGTGTCAGAGAGTGTCAGAGAGTGATAGAGAGTGATAGAGAGTGTCAGAGAGTGTCAGAGAGTGATAGAGAGTGATAGAGAGTGTCAGACAGTGTCAGAGAGTGTCTGAGAGTGTCAGAGAGTGTCAGAGAGTGACAGAGAGTGATAGAAAGTGTCAGAGAGTGTCTGAGAGTGTCAGAGAGTGTCAGAGAGTGATAGAGAGTGATAGAGAGTGATAGAGAGTTTCAGAGAGTGTCAGAGAGTGTCTGAGAGTGTCAGAGAGTTTCAGGGAGTGATAGAGAGTGTCAGAGTGTGTCTGAGAGTGTCAGAGAGGGTCTGAGAGTGTCAGAGAGTGATAGAGAGTGATAGAGAGTGATAGAGAGTGTCAGAGAGTGTCAGACAGTGTCAGAGAGTGATAGAGAGTGTCAGAGAGTGATAGAGAGTGTCAGAGAGTGTCTGAGAGTGTCAGAGAGTGATAGAGAGTGATAGAGAGTGTCAGAGAGTGTCAGGCAGTGTCAGAGAGTGATAGTGAGTGTCTGAGAGTGTCAGAGAGTGTCAGAGAGTGATAGAGAGTGATAGAGAGTGTCTGAGAGTGTCAGAGAGTGATAGAGAGTGTCAGAGAGTGATAGAGAGTTTCAGAGAGTTTCAGAGAGTGTCAGAGAGTGTCTGAGAGTGTCAGAGAGTGTGAGAGAATGATAGAAAGTGTCAGAGAGTGTCAGAGAGTGTCTGAGAGTGATAGAGAGTGTCAGAGAGTGATAGAGAGTGTCAGAGAGTGTCAGAGAGTGATAGAGAGTGTCAGAGAGTGATAGAGAGTGTCAGAGAGTGTCAGAGAGTGATAGAGAGAGATAGAGAGTGTCAGAGAGTGATAGAGAGTGATAGAGAGTTTCAGAGAGTGTCAGAGAGTGTCAGAGAGTGATAGAGAGTGTCAGAGAGTGATAGAGAGTGATAGAGAGTGTCAGAGAGTGATAGAGAGTGTCAGAGAGTAATAGAGAGTGATAGAGAGTGATAGAGAGTGTCAGAGAGTGTCAGAGAGTGTCAGAGAGTGATAGAGAGTGTCAGAGAGTGTCAGAGAGTGATAGAGAGTTTCAGAGAGTGATAGAGAGTGATAGAGAGTTTCAGAGAGTGTCAGAGAGTGATAGAGAGTGATAGAGAGTGTCAGACAGTTGCAGAGAGTGTCTGAGAGTGTCAGAGAGTGTCAGAGAGTGACAGAGAGTGATAGAAAGTGTCAGAGAGTGTCTGAGAGTGTCAGAGAGTGTCAGAGAGTGATAGAGAGTGATAGAGAGTGATAGAGAGTTTCAGAGAGTGTCAGAGAGTGTCTGAGAGTGTCAGAGAGTGTCAGGGAGTGATAGAGAGTGTCAGAGAGTGTCTGAGAGTGTCAGAGAGGGTCTGAGAGTGTCAGAGAGTGATAGAGAGTGATAGAGAGTGATAGAGAGTGTCAGAGAGTGTCAGACAGTGTCAGAGAGTGATAGAGAGTGTCAGAGAGTGATAGAGAGTGTCAGAGAGTGTCTGAGAGTGTCAGAGAGTGATAGAGAGTGATAGAGAGTGTCAGAGAGTGTCAGGCAGTGTCAGAGAGTGATAGTGAGTGTCTGAGAGTGTCAGATAGTGTCAGAGAGTGTCAGAGAGTGATAGAGAGTGATAGAGAGTGTCTGAGAGTGTCAGAGAGTGATAGAGAGTGTCAGAGAGTGATAGAGAGTTTCAGAGAGTTTCAGAGAGTGTCAGAGAGTGTCTGAGAGTGTCAGAGAGTGTCAGAGAGTGATAGAAAGTGTCAGAGAGTGTCAGAGAGTGTCTGAGAGTGATAGAGAGTGTCAGAGAGTGTCTGAGAGTGTCAGAGAGTGATAGAGAGTGTCAGAGAGTGATAGAGAGTGATATTGAGTTTCAGAGAGTGTCAGAGAGTGTCTGAGAGTGTCAGAGAGTGATAGAGAGTGTCAGAGAGTGTCAGAGAGTGATAGAGAGTGTCAGAGAGTGATAGAGAGTGTCAGAAAGTGTCAGAGAGTGCTAGAGAGTGATAGAGAGTGTCAGAGAGTGATAGAGAGTGATAGAGAGTTTCAGAGAGTGTCAGAGAGTGTCAGAGAGTGATAGAGAGTGTCAGAGAGTGATAGAGAGTGATAGAGAGTGTCAGAGAGTGATAGAGAATGTCAGAGAGTAATAGAGAGTGATAGAGAGTGATAGAGAGTGTTAGAGAGTGTCAGAGAGTGTCAGAGAGTGATAGAGAGTGTCAGAGAGTGTCAGAGAGTGATAGAGAGTTTCAGAGAGTGATAGAGAGTGATAGAGAGTTTCAGAGAGTGTCAGAGAGAGTCTGAGAGTGTCAGAGAGTGATAGAGAGTGTCAGAGAGTGATAGAGAGTGTCAGAGAGTGTCAGAGAGTGTCAGAGAGTGATAGAGAGTGTCAGAGAGTGTCAGAGAGTGATAGAGAGTGATAGAGAGTGATAGAGAGTGTCAGAAAGTGTCAGAGAGTGATAGAGAGTGTCAGAGAGTGATAGAGAGTGTCAGAGAGTCATAGAGAGTGATAGAGAGTGATGGAGAGTGATAGAGAGTGTCAGAGAGTGTCAGAGAGTGTCAGAGAGTGATAGTGAGTTTCAGAGAGTGTCAGAGAGTGTCAGAGAGTGTCAGAGAGTGTCAGAGAGTGATAGAGAGTGATAGAGAGTGTCAGAGAGTGTCAGAGAGTGATAGAGAGTGATAGAGAGTGTCAGACAGTGTCAGAGAGTGTCTGAGAGTGTCAGAGAGTGTCAGAGAGTGACAGAGAGTGATAGAAAGTGTCAGAGAGTGTCTGAGAGTGTCAGAGAGTGATAGAGAGTGATAGAGAGTGATAGAGAGTTTCAGAGAGTGTCAGAGAGTGTCTGAGAGTGTCAGAGAGTGTCAGGGAGTGATAGAGAGTGTCAGAGAGTGTCTGAGAGTGTCAGAGAGGGTCTGAGAGTGTCAGAGAGTGATAGAGAGTGATAGAGAGTGATAGAGAGTGTCAGAGAGTGTCAGACAGTGTCAGAGAGTGATAGAGAGTGTCAGAGAGTGATAGAGAGTGTCAGAGAGTGTCTGAGAGTGTCAGAGAGTGATAGAGAGTGATAGAGAGTGTCAGAGAGTGTCAGAGAGTGATAGAGAGTGATAGAGAGTGTCTGAGAGTGTCAGAGAGTTGTAGAGAGTGTCAGAGAGTGATAGAGAGTTTCAGAGAGTTTCAGAGAGTGTCAGAGAGTGTCTGAGAGTGTCAGAGAGTGTCAGAGAGTGATAGAAAGTGTCAGAGAGTGTCAGAGAGTGTCTGAGAGTGTCAGAGAGTGATAGAGAGTGTCAGAGAGTGATAGAGAGTGATAGAGAGTTTCAGAGAGTGTCAGAGAGTGTCTGAGAGTGTCAGGGAGTGATAGAGAGTGTCAGAGAGTGTCAGAGAGTGTCAGAGAGTGACAGAGAGTGATAGAAAGTGTCAGAGAGTGTCTGAGAGTGTCAGAGAGTGTCAGAGAGTGATAGAGAGTGATAGAGAGTGATAGAGAGTTTCAGAGAGTGTCAGAGAGTGTCTGAGAGTCTCAGAGAGTGTCAGGGAGTGATAGAGAGTGTCAGAGAGTGTCTGAGAGTGTCAGAGAGGGTCTGAGAGTGTCAGAGAGTGATAGAGAGTGATAGAGAGTGATAGAGAGTGTCAGAGAGTGTCAGACAGTGTCAGAGAGTGATAGAGAGTGTCAGAGAGTGATAGAGAGTGTCAGAGAGTGTCTGAGAGTGTCAGAGAGTGATAGAGAGTGATAGAGAGTGTCAGAGAGTGTCAGGCAGTGTCAGAGAGTGATAGAGAGTGTCAGAGAGTGATAGAGAGTGATATTGAGTTTCAGAGAGTGTCAGAGAGTGTCTGAGAGTGTCAGAGAGTGATAGAGAGTGTCAGAGAGTGATAGAGAGTGTCAGAGAGTGTCAGAGAGTGCTAGAGAGTGATAGAGAGTGTCAGAGAGTGATAGAGAGTGATAGAGAGTTTCAGAGAGTGTCAGAGAGTGTCAGAGAGTGATAGAGAGTGTCAGAGAGTGATAGAGAGTGTCAGAGAGTGATAGAGAATGTCAGAGAGTAATAGAGAGTGATAGAGAGTGATAGAGAGTGTCAGAGAGTGTCAGAGAGTGTCAGAGAGTGATAGAGAGTGTCAGAGAGTGTCAGAGAGTGATAGAGAGTTTCAGAGAGTGATAGAGAGTGATAGAGAGTTTCAGAGAGTGTCAGAGAGAGTCTGAGAGTGTCAGAGAGTGATAGAGAGTGTCAGAGAGTGATAGAGAGTGTCAGAGAGTGTCAGAGAGTGTCAGAGAGTGATAGAGAGTGTCAGAGAGTGTCAGAGAGTGATAGAGAGTGATAGAGAGTGTCAGAAAGTGTCAGAGAGTGATAGAGAGTGTCAGAGAGTGATAGAGAGTGTCAGAGAGTCATAGAGAGTGATAGAGAGTGATGGAGAGTGATAGAGAGTGTCAGAGAGTGTCAGAGAGTGTCAGAGAGTGATAGTGAGTTTCAGAGAGTGTCAGAGAGTGTCAGAGAGTGTCAGAGAGTGTCAGAGAGTGATAGAGAGTGATAGAGAGTGTCAGAGAGTGTCAGAGATTGATAGAGAGTGATAGAGAGTGTCAGACAGTGTCAGAGAGTGTCTGAGAGTGTCAGAGAGTGTCAGAGAGTGACAGAGAGTGATAGAAAGTGTCAGAGAGTGTCTGAGAGTGTCAGAGAGTGTCAGAGAGTGATAGAGAGTGATAGAGAGTGATAGAGAGTTTCAGAGAGTGTCAGAGAGTGTCTGAGAGTGTCAGAGAGTGTCAGGGAGTGATAGAGAGTGTCAGAGAGTGTCTGAGAGTGTCAGAGAGGGTCTGAGAGTGTCAGAGAGTGATAGAGAGTGATAGAGAGTGATAGAGAGTGTCAGAGAGTGTCAGACAGTGTCAGAGAGTGATAGAGAGTGTCAGAGAGTGATAGAGAGTGTCAGAGAGTGTCTGAGAGTGTCAGAGAGTGATAGAGAGTGATAGAGAGTGTCAGAGAGTGTCAGAGAGTGATAGAGAGTGATAGAGAGTGTCTGAGAGTGTCAGAGAGTTGTAGAGAGTGTCAGAGAGTGATAGAGAGTCTCAGAGAGTTTCAGAGAGTGTCAGAGAGTGTCTGAGAGTGTCAGAGAGTGTCAGAGAGTGATAGAAAGTGTCAGAGAGTGTCAGAGAGTGTCAGAGAGTGATAGAGAGTGTCAGAGAGTGATAGAGAGTGATAGAGAGTTTCAGAGAGTGTCAGAGAGTGTCTGAGAGTGTCAGGGAGTGATAGAGAGTGTCAGAGAGTGTCAGAGAGTGTCAGAGAGTGACAGAGAGTGATAGAAAGTGTCAGAGAGTGTCTGAGAGTGTCAGAGAGTGTCAGAGAGTGATAGAGAGTGATAGAGAGTGATAGAGAGTTTCAGAGAGTGTCAGAGAGTGTCTGAGAGTGTCAGAGAGTGTCAGGGAGTGATAGAGAGTGTCAGAGAGTGTCTGAGAGTGTCAGAGAGGGTCTGAGAGTGTCAGAGAGTGTCAGAGAGTGATAGAGAGTGATAGAGAGTGATAGAGAGTGTCAGAGAGTGTCAGACAGTGTCAGAGAGTGATAGAGAGTGTCAGAGAGTGATAGAGAGTGTCAGAGAGTGTCTGAGAGTGTCAGAGAGTGATAGAGAGTGATAGAGAGTGTCAGAGAGTGTCAGGCAGTGTCAGAGAGTGATAGTGAGTGTCTGAGAGTGTCAGATAGTGTCAGAGAGTGTCAGAGAGTGATAGAGAGTGATAGAGAGTGTCTGAGAGTGTCAGAGAGTGATAGAGAGTGTCAGAGAGTGATAGAGAGTTTCAGAGAGTTTCAGAGAGTGTCAGAGAGTGTCTGAGAGTGTCAGAGAGTGTCAGAGAGTGATAGAAAGTGTCAGAGAGTGTCAGAGAGTGTCTGAGAGTGTCAGAGAGTGATAGAGAGTGTCAGAGAGTGATAGAGAGTGATAGAGAGTTTCAGAGAGTGTCAGAGAGTGTCTGAGAGTGTCAGGGAGTGATAGAGTGTGTCAGAGAGTGTCAGAGAGTGATAGAGAGTGTCAGAGAGTGATAGAGAGTGTCAGAGTGTGTCAGAGAGTGATAGAGAGTGATAGCGAGTGATAGAGAGTGATAGAGAGTGATAGAGAGTGTCAGAGAGTGATAGAGAGAGATAGAGAGTTTCAGAGAGTGTCAGAGAGTGTCTGAGAGGGTCAGAGAGTGATAGAGAGTGTCAGAGAGTGATAGAGAGTGTCAGAGAGTGTCAGAGAGTGTCAGAGAGTGATAGAGAGTGTCAGAGAGTGTCAGAGAGTGATAGAGAGTGATAGAGAGTGATAGAGAGTGTCAGAAAGTGTCAGAGAGTGATAGAGAGTGTCAGAGAGTGATAGAGAGTGTCAGAGAGTCATAGAGAGTGATAGAGAGTGATGGAGAGTGATAGAGAGTGTCAGAGAGTGTCAGAGAGTGTCAGAGAGTGATAGTGAGTTTGAAAGAGTGTCAGAGAGTGTCAGAGAGTGTCAGAGAGTGTCAGAGAGTGATAGAGAGTGATAGAGAGTGTCAGAGAGTGTCAGAGAGTGATAGAGTGTGATAGAGAGTGTCAGACAGTGTCAGAGAGTGTCTGAGAGTGTCAGAGAGTGACAGAGAGTGATAGAAAGTGTCAGAGAGTGTCTGAGAGTGTCAGAGAGTGTCAGAGAGTGATAGAGAGTGATAGAGAGTGATAGAGAGTTTCAGAGAGTGTCAGAGAGTGTCTGAGAGTGTCAGAGAGTGTCAGGGAGTGATAGAGAGTGTCTGAGAGTGTCAGAGAGGGTCTGAGAGTGTCAGAGAGTGATAGAGAGTGATAGTGTGTGATAGAGAGTGTCAGAGAGTGTCAGACAGTGTCAGAGAGTGATAGAGAGTGTCAGAGAGTGATAGAGAGTGTAAGAGAGTGTCTGAGAGTGTCAGAGAGTGATAGAGAGTGATAGAGAGTGTCAGAGAGTGTCAGGCAGTGTCAGAGAGTGATAGTGAGTGTCTGAGAGTGTCAGATAGTGACAGAGAGTGTCAGAGAGTGATAGAGAGTGATAGAGAGTGTCTGAGAGTGTCAGAGAGTGATAGAGAGTGTCAGAGAGTGATAGAGAGTTTCAGAGAGTTTCAGAGAGTGTCAGAGAGTGTCTGACAGTGTCAGAGAGTGTCAGAGAGTGATAGAAAGTGTCAGAGAGTGTCAGAGAGTGTCTGAGAGTGTCAGAGAGTGATAGAGAGTGTCAGAGAGTGATAGAGAGTGATAGAGAGTTTCAGAGAGTGTCAGAGAGTGTCTGAGAGTGTCAGGGAGTGATAGAGAGTGTCAGAGAGTGTCAGAGAGTGATAGAGAGTGTCATAGAGTGATAGAGAGTGTCAGAGTGTGTCAGAGAGTGATAGAGAGTGATAGCGAGTGATAGAGAGTGATAGAGAGTGATAGAGAGTGTCAGAGAGTGATAGAGAGAGATAGAAAGTTTCAGAGAGTGTCAGAGCGTGTCTGAGAGTGTCAGAGAGTGATAGAGAGTGTCAGAGAGTGTCAGAGAGTGTCAGAGAGTGATATAGAGTGTCAGAGAGTGATAGAGAGTGTCAGAGAGTGTCAGAGAGTGTCAGAGAGTGATAGAGAGTGATAGAGAGTGATAGAGAGTGTCAGAGAGTGTCAGAGAGTGATAGTGAGTGTCTGAGAGTGATAGAGAATGTCAGAGAGTGATAGAGAGTTTCAGAGAGTGTCAGAGAGTGTCTGAGAGTGTCAGAGAGTGTCAGAGAGTGATAGAGAGTGTCAGAGAGTGTCTGAGAGTGTCAGAGAGTGATAGAGAGTGTCAGAGAGTGATAGAGAGTGATATTGAGTTTCAGACAGTGTCAGAGAGTGTCTGAGAGTGTCAGAGAGTGTCAGAGAGTGATAGAATGTGTCAGAGAGTGTCTGAGAGTGTCAGAGAGTGTCTGAGAGTGATAGAGAGTGATAGAGAGTGATAGAGAGTTTCAGAGAGTGTCAGAGAGTGTCTGAGAGTGTCAGAGAGTGTCAGGGAGTGATAGAGAGTGTCTGAGAGTGTCAGAGAGGGTCTGAGAGTGTCAGAGAGTGATAGAGAGTGATAGTGTGTGATAGAGAGTGTCAGAGAGTGTCAGACAGTGTCAGAGAGTGATAGAGAGTGTCAGAGAGTGATAGAGAGTGTAAGAGAGTGTCTGAGAGTGTCAGAGAGTGATAGAGAGTGATAGAGAGTGTCAGAGAGTGTCAGGCAGTGTCAGAGAGTGATAGTGAGTGTCTGAGAGTGTCAGATAGTGACAGAGAGTGTCAGAGAGTGATAGAGAGTGATAGAGAGTGTCTGAGAGTGTCAGAGAGTGATAGAGAGTGTCAGAGAGTGATAGAGAGTTTCAGAGAGTTTCAGAGAGTGTCAGAGAGTGTCTGACAGTGTCAGAGAGTGTCAGAGAGTGATAGAAAGTGTCAGAGAGTGTCAGAGAGTGTCTGAGAGTGTCAGAGAGTGATAGAGAGTGTCAGAGAGTGATAGAGAGTGATAGAGAGTTTCAGAGAGTGTCAGAGAGTGTCTGAGAGTGTCAGGGAGTGATAGAGAGTGTCAGAGAGTGTCAGAGAGTGATAGAGAGTGTCATAGAGTGATAGAGAGTGTCAGAGTGTGTCAGAGAGTGATAGAGAGTGATAGCGAGTGATAGAGATTGATAGAGAGTGATAGAGAGTGTCAGAGAGTGATAGAGAGAGATAGAAAGTTTCAGAGAGTGTCAGAGCGTGTCTGAGAGTGTCAGAGAGTGATAGAGAGTGTCAGAGAGTGTCAGAGAGTGTCAGAGAGTGATATAGAGTGTCAGAGAGTGATAGAGAGTGTCAGAGAGTGTCAGAGAGTGTCAGAGAGTGATAGAGAGTGATAGAGAGTGATAGAGAGTGTCAGAGAGTGTCAGAGAGTGATAGTGAGTGTCTGAGAGTGATAGAGAATGTCAGAGAGTGATAGAGAGTTTCAGAGAGTGTCAGAGAGTGTCTGAGAGTGTCAGAGAGTGTCAGAGAGTGATAGAGAGTGTCAGAGAGTGTCTGAGAGTGTCAGAGAGTGATAGAGAGTGTCAGAGAGTGATAGAGAGTGATATTGAGTTTCAGAGAGTGTCAGAGAGTGTCTGAGAGTGTCAGAGAGTGATAGAGAGTGTCAGAGAGTGTCAGAGAGTGATAGAGAGTGTCAGAGAGTGATAGAGAGTGTCAGAGAGTGTCAGAGAGTGATAGAGAGTGATAGAGAGTGTCAGAGAGTGATAGAGAGTGATAGAGAGTTTCAGAGAGTGTCAGAGATTGTCAGAGAGTGATAGAGAGTGTCAGAGAGTGATAGAGAGTAATAGAGAGTGTCAGAGAGTGATAGAGAGTGTCAGAGAGTAATAGAGAGTGATAGAGAGTGATAGAGAGTGTCAGAGAGTGTCAGAGAGTGTCAGAGAGTGATAGAGAGTGTCAGAGAGTGTCAGAGAGTGATAGAGAGTGTCAGAGAGTGATAGAGCGTGATAGAGAGTTTCAGAGAGTGTCAGAGAGAGTCTGAGAGTGTCAGAGAGTGATAGAGAGTGCAAGAGAGTGTCAGAGAGTGTCAGAGAGTGATAGAGAGTGTCAGAGAGTGATAGAGAGTGTCAGAGAGTGTCAGAGAGTGTCAGAGAGTGATAGAGAGTGTCAGAGAGTGTCAGAGAGTGATAGAGAGTGATAGAGAGTGATAGAGAGTGTCAGAGAGTGTCAGAGAGTGATAGAGAGTGTCAGAGAGTGATAGAGAGTGTCAGAGAGTCATAGAGAGTGATAGAGAGTGATGGAGAGTGATAGAGAGTGTCAGAAAGTGTCAGCGAGTGTCAGAGAGTGATAGTGAGTGTCAGAGAGTGTCAGAGAGTGTCAGAGAGTGTCAGAGAGTGATAGAGAGTGATAGAGAGTGTCAGAGAGTGTCAGAGAGTGACAGAGAGTGATAGAGAGTGTCTGAGAGTGTCTGAGAGTGTCAGAGAGTGTCTGAGAGTGTCAGAGAGTGTCAGAGAGTGTCAGAGAGTGACAGAGAGTGATAGAAAGTGTCAGAGAGTGTCTGAGAGTGTCAGAGAGTGTCAGAGAGTGTCAGAGAGTGATAGAGAGTGATAGAGAGTGATAGAGAGTTTCAGAGAGTGTCAGAGAGTGTCTGAGAGTGTCAGAGAGTGTCAGGGAGTGATAGAGAGTGTCAGAGAGTGTCTGAGAGTGTCAGAGAGGGTCTGAGAGTGTCAGAGAGTGATAGAGAGTGATAGAGAGTGATAGAGAGTGTCAGAGAGTGTCAGACAGTGTCAGAGAGTGATAGAGAGTGTCAGAGAGTGATAGAGAGTGTCAGAGAGTGTCTGAGAGTGTCAGAGAGTGATAGAGAGTGATAGAGAGTGTCAGAGAGTGTCAGGCAGTGTCAGAGAGTGATAGTGAGTGTCTGAGAGTGTCAGATAGTGTCAGAGAGTGTCAGAGAGTGATAGAGAGTGATAGAGAGTGTCTGAGAGTGTCAGAGAGTGATAGAGAGTGTCAGAGAGTGCCTGAGAGTGTCAGAGAGTGTCTGAGAGTGTCAGAGAGTGATAGAGAGTGATAGAGAGTGTCAGAGAGTGTCAGACAGTGTCAGAGAGTGATAGAGAGTGTCAGAGAGTGTCTGAGAGTGTCAGAGAGTTTCTGAGAGTGTCAGAGAGTGTCAGAGAGTGATAGAGAGTGATAGAGAGTGTCAGAGAGTGTCAGACAGTGTCAGAGAGTGATAGAGAGTGTCAGAGAGTGTCAGAGAGTGTCTGAGAGTGTCAGAGAGTGTCAGAGAGTGATAGAGAGTGACAGAGAGTGTCAGAGAGTGTCAGAAAGTGTCAGAGAGTGATAGAGAGTGTCAGAGAGCGATAGTGAGTGTCTGAGAGTGTCAGATAGTGTCAGAGAGTGTCAGCGAGTGATAGAGAGTGTCAGAGAGTGATAGGGAGTGATAGAGAGTTTCAGAGAGTGTCAGAGAGTGTCTGAGAGTGTCAGAGAATGTCAGAGAGTGTCAGAGAGTGTCAGGCAGTGTCAGAGAGTGATAGTGAGTGTCAGAGAGTGTCAGAGAATGTCAGAGAGTGATAGAGAGAGTCAGAGAGTGATAGAGAGTGTCAGAGAATGTCAGAGAATGTCAGAGAGTGATAGAGAGTGATAGAGAGTGATAGAGAGTGATAGAGAGTGTCAGAGAGTGATAGAGAGTTTCAGAGAGTGATAAAGAGTGATAGAGAGTTTCAGAGAGTGTCAGAGAGTTTCTGAGAGTGTCAGAGAGTGTCAGAGAGTGTCAGAGAGTGTCAGAGAGTGATAGAGAGTGTCAGAGAGTGATAGAGAGTGTCAGAGAGTGTCAGAGAGTGATAGAGAGAGTCAGAGAGTGATAGAGAGTGTCAGAGAGTGATAGAGTGTGTCAGAGACTGATAGAATGTTTCAGAGAGTGTCAGAGAGTGTCAGAGAGTGTCAGAGAGTGATAGAGAGTGTCAGAGAGTGTCAGAGAGTGTCAGAAAGTGATAGAGAGTGATAGAGAGTGTCAGACAGTGTCAGAGAGTGTCGGAGAGTGTCAGAGAGTGATAGAGATTGATAGAGAGTGTCAGAGAGTGTCAGACAGTGTCAGAGAGTGATAGAGAGTGTCAGAGAGTGTCAGACAGTGTCAGAGAGTGATAGAGAGTGTCAGAGAGTGTCAGAGAGTGTCTGAGAGTGTCAGAGAGTGTCAGAGAGTGTCAGAGAGTGATAGAGATTGATAGAGAGTGTCAGACAGTGTCAGAGAGTGATAGAGAGTGTCAGAGAGTGTCAGAGAGTGTCTGAGAGTGATAGAGAGTGTCAGAGAGTGTCGGAGAGTGTCAGAGAGTGATAGAGATTGATAGAGAGTGTCAGAGAGTGTCAGACAGTGTCAGAGAGTGATAGAGAGTGTCAGAGAGTGTCAGAGAGTGTCAGACAGTGTCAGAGAGTGATAGAGAGTGTCAGAGAGTGTCAGAGAGTGTCTGAGAGTGATAGAGAGTGTCAGAGAGTGTCAGAGAGTGTCAGAGAGTGATAGAGAGTGACAGAGAGTGTCAGAGAGTGTCTGAGAGTGTCAGAGAGTGTCAGAGAGTGTCAGAGAGTGTCAGAGAGTGTCTGAGAGTGTCAGAGAGTGTCAGAGAGTGTCAGAGAGTGTCTGAGAGTGATAGAGAGTGTCAGAGAGTGTCGGAGAGTGTCAGAGAGTGATAGAGATTGATAGAGAGTGTCAGAGAGTGTCTGAGAGTGTCAGAGAGTGTCAGAGAGTGTCAGAGAGTGTCAGAGAGTGATAGAGATTGATAGAGAGTGTCAGACAGTGTCAGAGAGTGATAGAGAGTGTCAGAGAGTGTCAGAGAGTGTCTGAGAGTGATAGAGAGTGTCAGAGAGTGTCAGAGAGTGTCAGAGAGTGATAGAGAGTGATAGAGAGTGTCAGAGAGTGTCTGAGAGTGTCAGAGAGTGTCAGAGAGTGTCAGAGAGTGATAGAGATTGATAGAGAGTGTCAGACAGTGTCAGAGAGTGATAGAGAGTGTCAGAGAGTGTCAGAGAGTGTCTGAGAGTGATAGAGAGTGTCAGAGAGTGTCAGAGAGTGATAGAGAGTGATAGAGAGTGTCAGAGAGTGTCAGAGAGTGTCAGAGAGTGTCTGAGAGTGATAGAGAGTGTCAGAGAGTGTCAGAGAGTGTCAGAGAGTGATAGAGAGTGTCAGACAGTGTCAGAGAGTGATAGAGAGTGTCAGAGAGTGTCAGAGAGTGTCTGAGAGTGATAGAGAGTGTCAGAGAGTGTCGGAGAGTGTCAGAGAGTGATAGAGATTGATAGAGAGTGTCAGAGAGTGTCAGACAGTGTCAGAGAGTGTCAGAGAGTGTCAGAGAGTGTCTGAGAGTGTCAGAGAGTGTCAGAGAGTGTCAGAGAGTGTCAGAGAGTGTCAGAGAGTGATTGAGATTGATAGAGAGTGTCAGACAGTGTCAGAGAGTGATAGAGAGTGTCAGAGAGTGTCAGAGAGTGTCTGAGAGTGATAGAGAGTGTCAGAGAGTGTCAGAGAGTGTCAGAGAGTGATAGAGAGTGATAGAGAGTGTCAGAGAGTGTCTGAGAGTGTCAGAGAGTGTCAGAGAGTGTCAGAGAGTGTCAGAGAGTGATAGAGATTGATAGAGAGTGTCAGACAGTGTCAGAGAGTGATAGAGAGTGTCAGAGAGTGTCAGAGAGTGTCTGAGAGTGATAGAGAGTGTCAGAGAGTGTCAGAGAGTGTCAGAGAGTGATAGAGAGTGATAGAGAGTGTCAGAGAGTGTCTGAGAGTGTCAGAGAGTGTCAGAGAGTGTCAGAGAGTGTCAGAGAGTGTCAGAGAGTGATAGAGATTGATAGAGAGTGTCAGACAGTGTCAGAGAGTGATAGAGAGTGTCAGAGAGTGTCAGAGAGTGTCTGAGAGTGATAGAGAGTGTCAGAGAGTGTCAGAGAGTGTCAGAGAGTGATAGAGAGTGTCAGACAGTGTCAGAGAGTGATAGAGAGTGTCAGAGAGTGTCAGAGAGTGTCTGAGAGTGATAGAGAGTGTCAGAGAGTGTCGGAGAGTGTCAGAGAGTGATAGAGATTGATAGAGAGTGTCAGAGAGTGTCAGACAGTGTCAGAGAGTGATAGAGAGTGTCAGAGAGTGTCAGAGAGTGTCTGAGAGTGTCAGAGAGTGTCAGAGAGTGTCAGAGAGTGTCAGAGAGTGATAGAGATTGATAGAGAGTGTCAGACAGTGTCAGAGAGTGATAGAGAGTGTCAGAGAGTGTCAGAGAGTGTCTGAGAGTGATAGAGAGTGTCAGAGAGTGTCAGAGAGTGTCAGAGAGTGATAGAGAGTGATAGAGAGTGTCAGAGAGTGTCTGAGAGTGTCAGAGAGTGTCAGAGAGTGTCAGAGAGTGATAGAGATTGATAGAGAGTGTCAGACAGTGTCAGAGAGTGATAGAGAGTGTCAGAGAGTGTCAGAGAGTGTCTGAGAGTGATAGAGAGTGTCAGAGAGTGTCAGAGAGTGTCAGAGAGTGATAGAGAGTGATAGAGAGTGTCAGAGAGTGTCAGAGAGTGTCAGAGAGTGTCAGAGAGTGTCTGAGAGTGATAGAGAGTGTCAGAGAGTGTCAGAGAGTGATAGAGAGTGTCAGACAGTGTCAGAGAGTGATAGAGAGTGTCAGAGAGTGTCAGAGAGTGTCTGAGAGTGATAGAGAGTGTCAGAGAGTGTCGGAGAGTGTCAGAGAGTGATAGAGATTGATAGAGAGTGTCAGAGAGTGTCAGACAGTGTCAGAGAGTGATAGAGAGTGTCAGAGAGTGTCAGAGAGTGTCTGAGAGTGTCAGAGAGTGTAAGAGAGTGTCAGAGAGTGTCAGAGAGTGTCAGAGAGTGATAGAGATTGATAGAGAGTGTCAGACAGTGTCAGAGAGTGATAGAGAGTGTCAGAGAGTGTCAGAGAGTGTCTGAGAGTGATAGAGAGTGTCAGAGAGTGTCAGAGAGTGTCAGAGAGTGATAGAGATTGATAGAGAGTGTCAGACAGTGTCAGAGAGTGATAGAGAGTGTCAGAGAGTGTCAGAGAGTGTCTGAGAGTGATAGAGAGTGTCAGAGAGTGTCAGAGAGTGTCAGAGAGTGATAGAGAGTGATAGAGAGTGTCAGAGAGTGTCTGAGAGTGTCAGAGAGTGTCAGAGAGTGTCAGAGATTGTCAGAGAGTGATAGAGATTGATAGAGAGTGTCAGACAGTGTCAGAGAGTGATAGAGAGTGTCAGAGAGTGTCAGAGAGTGTCTGAGAGTGATAGAGAGTGTCAGAGAGTGTCAGAGAGTGTCAGAGAGTGATAGAGAGTGTCAGACAGTGTCAGAGAGTGATAGAGAGTGTCAGAGAGTGTCAGAGAGTGTCTGAGAGTGATAGAGAGTGTCAGAGAGTGTCGGAGAGTGTCAGAGAGTGATAGAGATTGATGGAGAGTGTCAGAGAGTGTCAGACAGTGTCAGAGAGTGATAGAGAGTGTCAGAGAGTGTCAGAGAGTGTCTGAGAGTGTCAGAGAGTGTCAGAGAGTGTCAGAGAGTGATAGAGATTGATAGAGAGTGTCAGACAGTGTCAGAGAGAGATAGAGAGTGTCAGAGAGTGTCAGAGAGTGTCTGAGAGTGATAGAGAGTGTCTGAGAGTGTCAGAGAGTGTCAGAGAGTGATAGAGAGTGATAGAGAGTGTCAGAGAGTGTCAGAGAGTGTCAGAGAGTGTCAGAGAGTGATAGAGATTGGTAGAGAGTGTCAGACAGTGTCAGAGAGTGATAGAGAGTGTCAGAGAGTGTCAGAGAGTGTCAGAGAGTGATAGAGAGTGATAGAGAGTGTCAGAGAGTGATAGTGAGTGTCTGAGAGTGTCAGAGAGTGTCAGAGAGCGGTAGAGAGTGATGGAGAGTGTCAGACAGTGTCAGAGAGTGTCTGAGAGTGTCAGGGAGTGATAGAGAGTGTCAGAGAGTGTCTGAGAGTGTCAAAGTGTGTCAGAGAGTGATAGAGAGTTTCAGAGAGTGTCAGAGAGTGATAGAGAGTGTCAGAGAGTGTCAGAGAGTGATAGAGAGTGTCAGAGAGTGTCAGAGAGTGTCAGAGAGTGATAGAGAGTGATAGAGAGTGATAGAGAGTGTCAGAGAGTGTCAGAGAGTGATAGTGAGTGTCTGAGATTGATAGAGAATGTCAGAGAGTGTCAGAGAGTGTCAGAGAGTAATATAGAGTGTCAGAGAGTGATAGAGAGTGATAGAGAGTTTCAGAGAGTGTCAGAGAGTGTCTGAGAGTGTCAGAGAGTGATAGAGAGTGATAGAGAGTGATAGAGAGTTTCAGAGAGTGTCAAAGTGTGTCAGAGAGTGTCAGAGAGTGATAGAGAGTGACAGAGAGTGATAGAGAGTGACAGAGAGTGTCAGAGAGTGAAAAAGTGTGATAGAGAGTTTCAGAGAGTGTCAGAGAGAGTCTGAGAGTGTCAGAGAGTGATAGAGAGTGTCAGAGAGTGTCAGAGAGTGATAGAGAGTGATAGAGAGTGATAGAGAGTGATAGAGAGTGTCAGAGAGTGTCAGAGAGTGATAGTGAGTGTCTGAGAGTGATAGAGAATGTCAGAGAGTGATAGAGAGTTTCAGAGAGTGTCAGAGAGTGTCTTAGAGTGTCAGAGAGTGTCAGAGAGTGATAGAGAGTGTCAGAGAGTGTCAGAGAGTGTCTGAGAGTGTCAGAGAGTGATAGAGAGTGTCAGAGAGTGATAGAGAGTGATAGAGAGTTTCACAGAGTATCAGAGAGTGTCTGAGAGTGTCAGGGAGTGATAGAGAGTGTCAGAGAGTGTCAGAGAGTGTCAGAGAGTGATAGAGAGTGTCAGAGAGTGATAGAGAGTGTCAGAGTGTGTCAGAGAGTGATAGAGAGTGATAGCGAGTGATAGAGAGAGATAGAGAGTGTCAGAGAGTGATAGAGTGTGATAGAGAGTGATAGAGAGTGTCAGAGAGTGATAGAGAGTGTCAGAGAGTGTCAGAGAGTGTCTGAGAGTGTCAGAGAGTGATAGAGAGTGTCAGAGAGTGATAGAGAGTGATAGAGAGTTTCAGAGAGTGTCAGAGAGTATCTGAGAGTGTCAGGGAGTGATAGAGAGTGTCAGAGAGTGTCAGAGAGTGTCAGAGAGTGATAGAGAGTGTCAGAGAGTGATAGAGAGTGTCAGAGTGTGCCAGAGAGTGATAGCGAGTGATAGAGAGAGATAGAGAGTGTCAGAGAGTGATAGAGTGTGATAGAGAGTGATAGAGAGTTTCAGAGAGTGTCAGAGAGTGTCAGAGAGTGTCTGAGAGTGTCAGAGAGTGATAGAGAGTGTCAGAGAGTGTCAGAGAGTGTCAGAGAGTGATATAGAGTGTCAGAGAGTGATAGAGAGTGTCAGAGAGTGTCAGAGAGTGATAGAGGGTGATAGAGAGTGATAGAGAGTGTCAGAGAGTGATAGTGAGTGTCTGAGAGTGATAGAGAATGTCAGAGAGTGATAGAGAGTTTCAGAGTGTGTCAGAGAGTGTCTGAGAGTGTCAGAGAGTGTCAGAGAGTGATAGAGAGTGTCAGAGAGTGTCAGAGAGTGTCTGAGAGTGTCAGAGAGTGATAGAGAGTGTCAGAGAGTGATAGAGAGTGATATTGAGTTTCAGAGAGTGTCAGAGAGTGTCTGAGAGTGTCAGAGAGTGATAGAGAGTGATAGAGAGTGATAGAGAGTTTCAGAGAGTGTCAAAGTGTGTCAGAGAGTGTCAGAGAGTGATAGAGAGTGACAGAGAGGGATAGAGAGTGACAGAGAGTGTCAGAGAGTGATAGAGTGTGATAGAGAGTTTCAGAGAGTGTCAGAGAGTGTCTGAGAGTGTCAGGGAGTGATAGAGAGTGTCAGAGAGTGTCAGAGAGTGTCAGAGAGTGATAGAGAGTGATAGAGAGTGATAGAGAGTGATAGAGAGTGTCAGAGAGTGTCAGAGAGTGATAGTGAGTGTTTTAGAGTGTCAGAGAGTGTCAGAGAGTGATAGAGAGTGTCAGAGAGTGTCAGAGAGTGTCTGAGAGTGTCAGAGAGTGATAGAGAGTGTCAGAGAGTGATAGAGAGTGATAGAGAGTTTCAGAGAGTGTCAGAGAGTGTCTGAGAGTGTCAGGGAGTGATAGAGAGTGTCAGAGAGTGTCAGAGAGTGATCGAGAGTGTCAGAGAGTGATAGAGAGTGTCAGAGTGTGTCAGAGAGTGATAGAGAGTGATAGCGAGTGATAGAGAGAGATAGAGAGTGTCAGAGAGTGATAGAGAGTGATAGAGAGTGATAGAGAGTTTCAGAGAGTGTCAGAGAGTGTCTGAGAGTGTCAGACAGTGTCAGAGAGTGATTGAGAGAGTCAGAGAGTGTCAGAGAGTGTCTGAGAGTGTCAGAGAGTGATAGAGAGTGTCAGAGAGTGATAGAGAGTGATAGAGAGTTTCAGAGAGTGTCAGAGAGTGTCTGAGAGTGTCAGGCAGTGATAGAGAGTGTCACAGAGTGTCAGAGAGTGATAGAGAGTGTCAGAGAGTGATAGAGAGTGTCAGAGTGTGTCAGAGAGTGATAGCGAGTGATAGAGAGAGATAGAGAGTGTCAGAGAGTGATAGAGAGTGATAGAGAGTGATAGAGAGTTTCAGAGAGTGTCAGAGAGTGTCTGAGAGTGTCAGAGAGTGATAGAGAGTGTCAGAGAGTGTCAGAGAGTGTCAGAGAGTGATATAGAGTGTCAGAGAGTGATAGAGAGTGTCAGAGAGTGTCAGAGAGTGATAGAGAGTGATAGAGAGTGTCAGAGAGTGATAGTGAGTGTCTGAGAGTGATAGAGAATGTCAGAGAGTGATAGAGAGTGTCAGAGAGTGTCAGAGAGTGTCTGAGAGTGTCAGAGAGTGTCAGAGAGTGATAGAGAGTGTCAGAGAGTGTCAGAGAGTGATAGAGAGTGTCAGAGAGTGTCAGAGAGTGTCTGAGAGTGTCAGAGAGTGATAGAGAGTGATAGAGAGTGTCAGAGAGTGATAGAGAGTGATAGAGAGTTTCAGAGAGTGTCAGAGAGTGTCAGAGAGTGTCAGAGAGTGATAGAGAGTGTCAGAGAGTGATAGAGAGTGATAGAGAGTGTCAGAGAGTGATAGAGAGTGTCAGAGAGTAATAGAGAGTGATAGAGAGTGATAGAGAGTGTCAGAGAGTGTCAGAGAGTGATAGAGAGTGTCAGAGAGTGATAGAGAGTGTCAGAGAGTGATAGAGAGTGATAGAGAGTTTCAGAGAGTGTCAGAGAGTGTCAGAGAGTGTCAGAGAGTGATAGAGAGTGTCAGAGAGTGTCAGAGAGTGTCAGAGAGTGATAGAGAGTGTCAGAGAGTGATAGAGAGTGTCAGAGAGTGTCAGAGAGTGATAGAGAGTCATAGAGAGTGATAGAGAGTGATAGAGAGAGTCAGAGAGTGATAGAGAGTGTCAGAGAGTGTCAGAGAGTCATAGAGAGTGATATAGAGTGATAGTGAGTGTCTGAGAGTGTCAGAGAGTGATAGAGAGTGATAGAGTGTGATAGAGAGTTTCAGAGAGTGTCAGAGAGTGTCTGAGAGTGTCAGGGAGTGATAGAGAGTGTCAGAGAGTGATAGAGAGTGATAGAGAGGGATAGAGAGTGATAGAGAGTGTCAGAGAGTGTCAGAGAGTGATAGTGAGTGTCTGAGAGTGATAGAGAATGTCAGAGAGTGATAGAGAGTTTCAGAGAGTGTCAGAGAGTGTTTTAGAGTGTCAGACAGTGTCAGAGAGTGATAGAGAGTGTCAGAGAGTGTCAGAGAGTGTCTGAGAGTGTCAGAGAGTGATAGAGAGTGTCAGAGAGTGATAGAGAGTGATAGAGAGTTTCAGAGAGTGTCAGAGAGTGTCTGAGAGTGTCAGGGAGTGATAGAGAGTGTCAGAGAGTGTCAGAGAGTGTTAGAGAGTGTCAGAGAGTGATAGAGAGTGTCAGAGTGTGTCAGAGAGTGATAGAGAGTGATAGCGAGTGATAGAGAGAGATAGAGAGTGTCAGAGAGTGATAGAGAGTTATAGAGAGTGATAGAGAGTTTCAGAGAGTGTCAGAGAGTGTCTGAGAGTGTCAGACAGTGTCAGAGAGTGATAGAGAGTGTCAGAGAGTGTCAGAGAGTGTCTGAGATTGTCAGAGAGTGATAGAGAGTGTCAGAGAGTGATAGAGAGTGATAGAGAGTTTCAGAGAGTGTCAGAGAGTGTCTGAGAGTGTCAGGGAGTGATAGAGAGTGTCAGAGAGTGATAGAGAGTGATAGAGAGTTTCAGAGAGTGTCAGAGAGTGTCTGAGAGTGTCAGGGAGTGATAGAGAGTGTCAGAGAGTGTCAGAGAGTGATAGAGAGTGTCAGAGAGTGATAGAGAGTGATAGAGAGTTTCAGAGAGTGTCAGAGAGTGTCTGAGTGTGTCAGAGAGTGATAGAGAGTGTCAGAGTGTGTCAGAGAGTGATAGCGAGTGATAGAGAGAGATAGAGAGTGTCAGAGAGTGATAGAGAGTGATAGAGAGTGATAGAGAGTTTCAGAGAGTGTCAGAGAGTGTCTGAGAGTGTCAGAGAGTGATAGAGAGTGTCAGAGAGTGTCAGAGAGTGTCAGAGAGTGATATAGAGTGTCAGAGAGTGATAGAGAGTGTCAGAGAGTGTCAGAGAGTGATAGAGAATGATAGAGAGTGTCAGAGAGTGATAGTGAGTGTCTGAGAGTGATAGAGAATGTCAGAGAGTGATAGAGAGTTTCAGAGAGTGTCAGAGAGTGTCTGAGAGTGTCAGAGAGTGTCAGAGAGTGATAGAGAGTGTCAGAGAGTGTCAGAGAGTGTCTGAGAGTGTCAGAGAGTGATAGAGAGTGTCAGAGAGTGATAGAGAGTGATATTGAGTTTCAGAGAGTGTGAGAGAGTGTCTGAGAGTTTCAGAGAGTGATAGAGAGTGTCAGAGAGCGTCAGAGAGTGATAGAGAGTGTCAGAGAGTGATATAGAGTGTCAGAGAGTGTCAGAGAGTGATAGAGAGTGATAGAGAGTGTCAGAGAGTGATAGAGAGTGATAGAGAGTTTCAGAGAGTGTCAGAGAGTGTCAGAGAGTGTCAGAGAGTGTCAGAGAGTGATAGAGAGTGTCAGAGAGTGATAGAGAGTGATAGAGAGTGTCAGAGAGTGATAGAGAGTGTCAGAGAGTAATAGAGAGTGATAGAGAGTGATAGAGAGTGTCAGAGAGTGTCAGAGAGTGATAGAGAGTGTCAGAGAGTGATAGAGAGTGTCAGAGAGTGATAGAGAGTGATAGAGAGTGTCAGAGAGTGTCAGAGAGTGTCAGAGAGTGATAGAGAGTGTCAGAGAGTGTCAGAGAGTGATAGAGAGTGATAGAGAGTGATAGAGAGTGTCAGAGAGTGATAGAGAGTGTCAGAGAGTGTCAGAGAGTCATAGAGAGTGATATAGAGTGATAGTGAGTGTCTGAGAGTGTCTGAGAGTGTCAGAGATGGTCTGAGAGTGTCAGAGAGTGATAGACAGTGATAGAGAGTGTCAGAGAGTGTCAGACAGTGTCAGGGAGTGATAGAGAGTGTCAGAGAGTGTCAGAGAGTGTCAGACAGTGTCAGGGAGTGATAGAGAGTGTCAGGGAGTGATAGAGAGTGTCAGAGAGTGTCTGAGAGTGTCAGAGATGGTCTGAGAGTGTCAGAGAGTGATAGACAGTGATAGAGAGTGTCAGAGAGTGTCAGACAGTGTCAGGGAGTGATAGAGAGTGTCAGAGAGTGATAGAGAGTGTCAGAGAGTGTCTGAGAGTGTCAGAGAGCGTCTGAGAGTGATAGAGAGTGATAGAGAGTGTCAGAGAGTGTCAGGAAGTGTCAGAGAGTGATAGTGAGTGTCTGAGAGTGTCAGATAGTGTCAGAGAGTGTCAGAGAGTGATAGAGAGTTTCAGAGAGTGTCAGAGAGTGTCGGAGAGTGTCAGAGAGTGATAGAGAGTGTCAGAGAGTGTCTGAGAGTGTCAGAGAGTGTCTGAGAGTGTCAGAGAGTGATAGAGAGTGATAGAGAGTGTCAGAGAGTGTCAGACAGCGTCAGAGAGTGATAGAGAGTGTCAGAGAGTGTCTGAGAGTGTCAGAGAGTGTCTGAGAGTGTCAGAGCGTGATAGAGAGTGATAGAGAGTGTCAGAGAGTGTCAGACAGTGTCAGAGAGTGATAGAGAGTGTCAGAGAGTGATAGAGAGTGTCAGAGAGTGTCTGAGAGTGTCTGAGAGTGTCAGAGAGTGTCTGAGAGTGTCAGAGAGTGATAGACAGTGATAGAGAGTGTCAGAGAGTGTCAGACAGTGTCAGAGAGTGATAGAGAGTGTCTGAGAGTGTCAGAGAGTGTCTGAGAGTGTCAGAGAGTGATAGAGAGTGATAGAGAGTGTCAGAGAGTGTCAGACAGTGTCAGAGAGTGATAGAGAGTGTCAGAGAGTGTCTGAGAGTGTCAGAGAGCGTCTGAGAGTAATAGAGAGTGATAGAGAGTGTCAGAGAGTGTCAGGCAGTGTCAGAGAGTGATAGTGAGTGTCTGAGAGTGTCAGATAGTGTCAGAGAGTGTCAGAGAGTGATAGAGAGTTTCAGAGAGTGTCAGAGAGTGTCGGAGAGTGTCAGAGAGTGATAGAGAGTGTCAGAGAGTGTCTGAGAGTGTCAGAGAGTGTCTGAGAGTGTCAGAGAGTGATAGAGAGTGATAGAGAGTGTCAGAGAGTGTCAGACAGCGTCAGAGAGTGATAGAGAGTGTCAGAGAGTGTCTGAGAGTGTCAGAGAGTGTCTGAGAGTGTCAGAGCGTGATAGAGAGTGATAGAGAGTGTCAGAGAGTGTCAGACAGTGTCAGAGAGTGATAGAGAGTGTCAGAGAGTGATAGAGAGTGTCAGAGAGTGTCTGAGAGTGTCTGAGAGTGTCAGAGAGTGTCTGAGAGTGTCAGAGAGTGATAGACAGTGATAGAGAGTGTCAGAGAGTGTCAGACAGTGTCAGAGAGTGATAGAGAGTGTCTGAGAGTGTCAGAGAGTGTCTGAGAGTGTCAGAGAGTGATAGAGAGCGATAGAGAGTGTCAGAGAGTGTCAGACAGTGTCAGAGAGTGATAGAGAGTGTCAGAGAGTGATAGTGAGTGTCTGAGAGTGTCAGACAGTGTCAGAGAGTGATAGAGAGTGTCTGAGAGTGTCAGAGAGTGTCTGAGAGTGTCAGAGAGTGTCAGAGAGTGATAGAGAGTGATAGAGAGTGTCAGACAGTGTCAGACAGTGTCAGAGAGTGATAGAGAGTGTCAGAGAGTGATAGTGAGTGTCTGAGAGTGTCAGACAGTGTCAGAGAGTGATAGAGAGTGTCTGAGAGTGTCAGAGAGTGTCTGAGAGTGTCAGAGAGTGTCAGAGAGTGATAGAGATTGATAGAGAGTGTCAGAGAGTGTCAGACAGTGTCAGAGAGTGATAGAGAGTGTCAGAGAGTGATAGTGAGTTTCTGAGAGTGTCAGATAGTGTCAGAGAGTGTCAGCGAGTGATAGAGAGTGATAGAGAGTTTCAGAGAGTGTCAGAGAGTGTCAGAGAGTGATAGAGAGTGTCAGAGAGTGATAGGGAGTGATAGAGAGTTTCAGAGAGTGTCAGAGAGTGTCTGAGAGTGTCAGAGAGTGTCAGAGAGTGTCAGGCAGTGTCAGAGAGTGATAGTGAGTGTCAGAGAGTGTCAGAGAATGTCAGCGAGTGATAGAGAGAGTCAGAGAGTGATAGAGGGTGTCAGAGAATGTCAGAGAATGTCAGAGAGTGATTGAGAGTGATAGAGAGTGATAGAGAGTGATAGAGAGTGTCAGAGAGTGATAGAGAGTGATAGAGAGTTTCAGAGAGTGATAGAGGGTGATAGAGAGTTTCAGAGAGTGTCAGAGAGTGATAGAGAGTGTCAGAGAGTGATAGAGAGTGTCAGAGAGTGTCAGAGAGTTTCAGAGAGTGATAGAGAGTGTCAGAGAGTGATAGAGAGTGACTGAGAGTGTCAGAGAGTGATAGAGAGTGATAGAGAGTGATACAGAGTGATAGAGAGTGTCAGAGAGTGTCAGAGAGTGTCAGAGAGTGATAGTGAGTGTCTGAAAGTGATAGAGAATGTCAGAGAGGTTCAGAGAGTGATAGAGAGTTTCAGAGAGTGTCAGAGAGTGTCTGAGAGTGTCAGAGAGTGTCAGAGAGTGATAGAGAGTGTCAGAGAGTGTCAGAGAGTGATAGAGAGTGACAGAGAGCTGTAGAGAGTGATAGAGAGTGTCAGAGAGTGATAGAGAGTTTCAGAGAGTGTCAGAGAGTGTCTGAGAGTGTCAGAGAGTGATAGAGAGTGTCAGAGAGTGTCAGAGAGTGTCAGAGAGTGATAGAGAGTGTCAGAGAGTGATAGAGAGTGTCAGAGAGTGATAGAGAGTGATAGGGAGTGATAGAGAGTGTCAGAGAGTGTCAGAGAGTGTCAGAGAGTGATAGAGAGTGTCAGAGAGTGATAGAGAGTGTCAGAGCGAGTCAGAGAGTGATAGAGAGTGATAGAGAGTTGTAGAGATTGATAGAGAGTGTCAGAGAGTGATAGAGAGTGATACAGAGTGTCAGAGAGTGTCAGAGAGTGTCAGAGAGTGATAGAGAGTGTCAGAGAGTAATAGAGAGTGTCAGAGAGTGATAGAGAGTGTCAGAGAGTGTCAGAGAGTGATAGAGAGTTTCAGAGAGTGTCAGAGAGTGTCAGAGAGTGACAGAGAGTGTCAGAGAGTGTCAGAGAGTGTCAGAAAGTGATAGAGAGTGATAGAGAGTGTCAGAGAGTGTCAGAGAGTGGCAGAGAGTGATAGAGAGTGTCAGACAGTGTCAGAGAGTGTCAGAGAGTGTCAGAAAGTGATAGAGAGTGATAGAGAGTGTCAGAGAGTGTCAGACAGTGTCAGAGAGTGATAGAGAGTGTCAGAGAGTGTCAGAGAGTGTCTGAGAGTGATAGAGAGTGTCAGAGAGTGTCAGAGAGTGTCAGAGAGAGACAGAGAGTGTCAGAGAGTGATAGAGAGTGATAGAGAGTTTCAGAGAGTGTCAGAGGGTGTCTGAGAGTGTCAGAGAGTGATAGAGAGTGATAGAGAGTGTCAGAGAGTGTCCGACAGTGTCAGAGGGTGATAGAGAGTGCCCGAGAGTGTCAGAGAGTGTCTGAGAGTGATAGAGAGTGTCAGAGAGTGTCAGAGAGTGATAGTGAGTGTCAGAGAGTGATACAGAGTGATAGAGAGTTTCAGAGAGTGTCAGAGAGTGTCTGAGAGTGTCTGAGAGTGTCAGAGAGTGTCAGAGAGTGATAGAGAGTGTCTGAGAGTGTCTGAGAGTGTCAGAGAGTGTCAGAGAGTGTCAGAGAGTGTCTGAGAGTGATAGAGAGTGTCAGAGAGTGTCAGAGAGTGTCAGAGAGTGATAGTGAGTGTCAGAGAGTGATAGAGAGTGATAGAGAGTTTCAGAGAGTGTCAGAGAGTGCCAGAGAGTGATAGAGAGTGTCAGAAAGTGATAGAGAGTGATAGAGAGAGACAGAGAGTGTCAGAGAGTGATAGAGAGTGATAGAGATTTTCAGAGAGTGTCAGAGGGTGTCTGAGAGTGTCAGAGAGTGATAGAGAGTGATAGAGAGTGTCAGAGAGTGTCAGACAGTGTCAGAGAGTGATAGAGAGTGCCAGAGAGTGTCAGAGAGTGTCTGAGAGTGATAGAGAGTGTCAGAGAGTGTCAGAGAGTGATAGTGAGTGTCAGAGAGTGATAGAGAGTGATAGAGAGTTTCAGAGAGTGTCAGAGAGTGTCTGAGAGTGTCTGAGAGTGTCAGAGAGTGTCAGAGAGTGATAGAGAGTGTCTGAGAGTGTCAGAGAGTGATAGTGAGTGTCTGAAAGTGATAGAGAATGTCAGAGAGTTTCAGAGAGTGATAGAGAGTTTCAGAGAGTGTCAGAGAGTGTCTGAGAGTGTCAGAGAGTGATAGAGAGTGTCAGAGAGTGTCAGAGAGTTTCAGAGAGTGATAGAGAGTGTCAGAGAGTGATAGAGAGTGACTGAGAGTGTCAGAGAGTGATAGAGAGTGATAGAGAGTGATACAGAGTGATAGAGAGTGTCAGAGAGTGTCAGAGAGTGTCAGAGAGTGATAGTGAGTGTCTGAAAGTGATAGAGAATGTCAGAGAGGTTCAGAGAGTGATAGAGAGTTTCAGAGAGTGTCAGAGAGTGTCTGAGAGTGTCAGAGAGTGTCAGAGAGTGATAGAGAGTGTCAGAGAGTGTCAGAGAGTGATAGAGAGTGACAGAGAGCTGTAGAGAGTGATAGAGAGTGTCAGAGAGTGATAGAGAGTTTCAGAGAGTGTCAGAGAGTGTCTGAGAGTGTCAGAGAGTGATAGAGAGTGTCAGAGAGTGTCAGAGAGTGTCAGAGAGTGATAGAGAGTGTCAGAGAGTGATAGAGAGTGTCAGAGAGTGATAGAGAGTGATAGGGAGTGATAGAGAGTGTCAGAGAGTGTCAGAGAGTGTCAGAGAGTGATAGAGAGTGTCAGAGAGTGATAGAGAGTGTCAGAGCGAGTCAGAGAGTGATAGAGAGTGATAGAGAGTTGTAGAGATTGATAGAGAGTGTCAGAGAGTGATAGAGAGTGATACAGAGTGTCAGAGAGTGTCAGAGAGTGTCAGAGAGTGATAGAGAGTGTCAGAGAGTAATAGAGAGTGTCAGAGAGTGATAGAGAGTGTCAGAGAGTGTCAGAGAGTGATAGAGAGTTTCAGAGAGTGTCAGAGAGTGTCAGAGAGTGACAGAGAGTGTCAGAGAGTGTCAGAGAGTGTCAGAAAGTGATAGAGAGTGATAGAGAGTGTCAGAGAGTGTCAGAGAGTGGCAGAGAGTGATAGAGAGTGTCAGACAGTGTCAGAGAGTGTCAGAGAGTGTCAGAAAGTGATAGAGAGTGATAGAGAGTGTCAGAGAGAGTCAGACAGTGTCAGAGAGTGATAGAGAGTGTCAGAGAGTGTCAGAGAGTGTCTGAGAGTGATAGAGAGTGTCAGAGAGTGTCAGAGAGTGTCAGAGAGAGACAGAGAGTGTCAGAGAGTGATAGAGAGTGATAGAGAGTTTCAGAGAGTGTCAGAGGGTGTCTGAGAGTGTCAGAGAGTGATAGAGAGTGATAGAGAGTGTCAGAGAGTGTCCGACAGTGTCAGAGGGTGATAGAGAGTGCCCGAGAGTGTCAGAGAGTGTCTGAGAGTGATAGAGAGTGTCAGAGAGTGTCAGAGAGTGATAGTGAGTGTCAGAGAGTGATACAGAGTGATAGAGAGTTTCAGAGAGTGTCAGAGAGTGTCTGAGAGTGTCTGAGAGTGTCAGAGAGTGTCAGAGAGTGATAGAGAGTGTCTGAGAGTGTCTGAGAGTGTCAGAGAGTGTCAGAGAGTGTCAGAGAGTGTCTGAGAGTGATAGAGAGTGTCAGAGAGTGTCAGAGAGTGTCAGAGAGTGATAGTGAGTGTCAGAGAGTGATAGAGAGTGATAGAGAGTTTCAGAGAGTGTCAGAGAGTGCCAGAGAGTGATAGAGAGTGTCAGAAAGTGATAGAGAGTGATAGAGAGAGACAGAGAGTGTCAGAGAGTGATAGAGAGTGATAGAGATTTTCAGAGAGTGTCAGAGGGTGTCTGAGAGTGTCAGAGAGTGATAGAGAGTGATAGAGAGTGTCAGAGAGTGTCAGACAGTGTCAGAGAGTGATAGAGAGTGCCAGAGAGTGTCAGAGAGTGTCTGAGAGTGATAGAGAGTGTCAGAGAGTGTCAGAGAGTGATAGTGAGTGTCAGAGAGTGATAGAGAGTGATAGAGAGTTTCAGAGAGTGTCAGAGAGTGTCTGAGAGTGTCTGAGAGTGTCAGAGAGTGTCAGAGAGTGATAGAGAGTGTCTGAGAGTGTCAGAGAGTGATAGTGAGTGTCTGAAAGTGTCAGAGAGTGTCAGAGAGTGTCTGAGAGTGATAGAGAGTTTCAGAGAGTGTCAGAGAGTGTCTGAGAGTGTCAGAGAGTGATAGAGAGTGATAGAGAGTGTCAGAGAGTGTCAGAGAGTGATAGAGAGTGACAGAGAGCTGTAGAGAGTGATAGAGAGTGTCAGAGAGTGATAGAGAGTGATAGAGAGTTTCAGAGAGTGTCAGAGAGTGTCTGAGAGTGTCAGAGAGTGATAGAGAGTGTCAGAGAGTGTCAGAGAGTGTCAGAGAGTGATAGAGAGTGTCAGAGAGTGATAGAGAGTGATAGAGAGTGTCAGAGAGTGTCAGAGAGTGTCAGAGAGTGATAGAGAGTGTCAGAGAGTGATAGAGAGTGTCAGAGAGAGTCAGAGAGTGATAGAGAGTGATAGAGAGTTGTAGAGATTGATAGAGAGTGTCAGAGAGTGATAGAGAGTGATACAGAGTGTCAGAGAGTGTCAGAGAGTGTCAGAGAGTGATAGAGAGTGTCAGAGAGTAATAGAGAGTGTCAGAGAGTGATAGAGAGTGTCAGAGAGTGTCAGAGAGTGATAGAGAGTTTCAGAGAGTGTCAGAGAGTGTCAGAGAGTGTCAGAGAGTGATAGAGAGTGTCAGAGAGTGTCAGAGAGTGTCAGAAAGTGATAGAGAGTGATAGAGAGTGTCAGAGAGTGTCAGAGAGTGTCAGAGAGTGATAGAGAGTGTCAGACAGTGTCAGAGATTGTCGGAGAGTGTCAGAAAGTGATAGAGAGTGATAGAGAGTGTCAGAGAGTGTCAGACAGTGTCAGAGAGTGATAGAGAGTGTCAGAGAGTGTCAGAGAGTGTCTGAGAGTGATAGAGAGTGTCAGAGAGTGTCAGAGAGTGTCAGAGAGTGATAGTGAGTGTCAGAGAGTGATAGAGAGTGTCAGAGAGTGTCAGAGAGTGTCAGAAAGTGATAGAGAGTGATAGAGAGTGTCAGAGAGTCTCAGAGAGTGTCAGAGAGTGATAGAGAGTGTCAGACAGTGTCAGAGAGTGTCGGAGAGTGTCAGAAAGTGATAGAGAGTGATAGAGAGTGTCAGAGAGTGTCAGACAGTGTCAGAGAGTGATAGAGAGTGTCAGAGAGTGATAGTGAGTGTCTGAGAGTGTCAGACAGTGTCAGAGAGTGATAGAGAGTGTCTGAGAGTGTCAGAGAGTGTCTGAGAGTGTCAGAGAGTGTCAGAGAGTGATAGAGAGTGATAGAGAGTGTCAGAGAGTGTCAGAGAGTGTCTGAGAGTGTCAGAGAGTGATAGAGAGTGATAGAGAGTGTCAGAGAGTGTCAGAGAGTGATAGAGAGTGATAGAGAGTGTCAGAGAGTGTCAGAGAGTGTCTGAGAGTGTCAGAGAGTGATAGAGAGTGATAGAGAGTGTCAGACAGTGTCAGAGAGTGTCTGAGAGTGTCAGAGAGTGTCAGAGAGTGATAGAGAGTGATAGAGAGTGTCAGAGAGTGTCAGAGAGTGTCTGAGAGTGTCAGAGAGTGATAGAGAGTGATAGAGAGTGTCAGACAGTGTCAGAGAGTGATAGAGAGTGTCTGAGAGTGTCAGAGAGTGTCTGAGAGTGTCAGAGAGTGTCAGAGAGTGATAGAGAGTGATAGAGAGTGTCAGAGAGTGTCAGAGAGTGTCTGAGAGTGTCAGAGAGTGATAGAGAGTGATAGAGAGTGTCAGAGAGTGTCAGACAGTGTCAGAGAGTGATAGAGAGTGTCAGAGAGTGATAGTGAGTGTCTGAGAGTGATAGTGAGTGTCTGAGAGTGTCAGATAGTGTCAGAGAGTGTCAGCGAGTGAGAGAGAGTGATAGAGAGTTTCAGAGAGTGTCAGAGAGTGTCAGAGAGTGATAGAGAGTGTCAGAGAGTGATAGGGAGTGATAGAGAGTTTCAGAGAGTGTCAGAGAGTGTCTGAGAGTGTCAGAGAGTGTCAGAGAGTGTCAGGCAGTGTCAGAGAGTGATAGTGAGTGTCAGAGAGTGTCAGAGAATGTCAGAGAGTGATAGAGAGTGTCAGAGAGTGATAGAGGGTGTCAGAGAATGTCAGAGAATGTCAGAGAGTGATTGAGAGTGATAGAGAGTGATAGAGAGTGATAGAGAGTGTCAGAGAGTGATAGAGAGTGATAGAGAGTTTCAGAGAGTGATAGAGGGTGATAGAGAGTTTCAGAGAGTGTCAGAGAGTGTCTGATAGTGTCAGAGAGTGATAGAGAGTGTCAGAGAGTGTCAGAGAGTTTCAGAGAGTTATAGAGAGTGTCAGAGAGTGATAGAGAGTGTCAGAGAGTGTCAGAGAGTGATAGAGAGTGATAGAGAGTGATAGAGAGTGATAGAGAGTGTCAGAGAGTGTCGGAGAGTGTCAGAGAGTGATAGTGAGTGTCTGAAAGTGATAGAGAATGTCAGAGAGTTTCAGAGAGTGATAGAGAGTTTCAGAGAGTGTCAGAGAGTGTCTGAGAGTGTCAGAGAGTGATAGAGAGTGATAGAGAGTGTCAGAGAGTGTCAGAGAGTGATAGAGAGTGACAGAGAGCTGTAGAGAGTGATAGAGAGTGTCAGAGAGTGATAGAGAGTGATAGAGAGATTCAGAGAGTGTCAGAGAGTGTCTGAGAGTGTCAGAGAGTGATAGAGAGTGTCAGAGAGTGTCAGAGAGTGTCAGAGAGTGATAGAGAGTGTCAGAGAGTGATAGAGAGTGTCAGAGAGTGTCAGAGAGTGATAGAGAGTGATAGAGAGTGATAGAGAGTGTCAGAGAGTGTCAGAGAGTGTCAGAGAGTGATAGAGAGTGTCAGAGAGTGATAGAGAGTGTCAGAGAGAGTCAGAGAGTGATAGAGAGTGATAGAGAGTTGTAGAGATTGATAGAGAGTGTCAGAGAGTGATAGAGAGTGATACAGAGTGTCAGAGAGTGTCAGAGAGTGTCAGAGAGTGATAGAGAGTGTCAGAGAGTAATAGAGAGTGTCAGAGAGTGATAGAGAGTGTCAGAGAGTGTCAGAGAGTGATAGAGAGTTTCAGAGAGTGTCAGTGAGTGTCAGAGAGTGTCAGAGAGTGATAGAGAGTGTCAGAGAGTGTCAGAGAGTGTCAGAAAGTGTTAGAGAGTGATAGAGAGTGTCAGAGAGTGTCAGAGAGTGTCAGAGAGTGATAGAGAGTGTCAGACAGTGTCAGAGAGTGTCGGAGAGTGTCAGAAAGTGATAGAGAGTGATAGAGAGTGTCAGAGAGTGTCAGACAGTGTCAGAGAGTGATAGAGAGTGTCAGAGAGTGTCAGAGAGTGTCGGAGAGTGATAGAGAGTGTCAGAGAGTGTCAGAGAGTGTCAGAGAGTGATAGTGAGTGTCAGAGAGTGATAGAGAGTGATAGAGAGTTTCAGAGAGTGTCAGAGAGTGCCAGAGAGTGATAGAGAGTGTCAGAAAGTGATAGAGAGTGATAGAGAGAGTCAGAGAGTGTCAGAGAGTGATAGAGAGTGATAGAGAGTTTCAGAGAGTGTCAGAGAGTGTCTGAGAGTGTCAGAGAGTGATAGAGAGTGATAGAGAGTGTCAGAGAGTGTCAGACAGTGTCAGAGAGTGATAGAGAGTGCCAGAGAGTGTCAGAGAGTGTCTGAGAGTGATAGAGAGTGTCAGAGAGTGTCAGAGAGTGATAGTGAGTGTCAGAGAGTGATAGAGAGTGATAGAGAGTTTCAGAGAGTGTCAGAGAGTGTCTGAGAGTGTCTGAGAATGTCAGAGAGTGTCAGAGAGTGTCAGAGAGTGATAGTGAGTGTCAGAGAGTGATATAGAGTGATAGAGAGTTTCAGAGAGTGTCAGAGAGTGTCAGAGAGTGATAGAGAGTGTCAGAGAGTGTCAGAGAGTGATAGAGAGTGATAGAGAGTTTCAGAGAGTGTCAGAGAGTGTCTGAGAGTGTCAGAGAGTGATAGAGAGTGATAGAGAGTGTCAGAGAGTGTCAGACAGTGTCAGAGAGTGATAGAGAGTGTCAGAGAGTGTCAGAGAGTGTCTGAGAATAATAGAGAGTGTCAGAGAGTGTCAGAGAGTGATAGTGAATGTCAGAGAGTGATAGAGAGTGATAGAGTGTTTCAGAGAGTGTCAGAGAGTGTCAGAGAGTGTCTGAGAGTGTCAGAGAGTGTCAGAGAGTGTCAGAAAGTGATAGAGATTGATAGAGAGCGTCAGAGAGTGTCAGAGAGTGTCAGAGAGTGATAGAGAGTGTCAGACAGTGTCAGAGAGTGATAGTGAGTGTCTGAGAGTGTCAGAGAGTGTCAGAGAGTGTCAGAGAGTGATAGAGAGTGTCTGAGAGTGTCAGAGAGTGTCTGAGAGTGTCAGAGAGTGTCAGAGAGTGATAGAGAGTGATAGAGAGTGTCAGAGAGTGTCAGACAGTGTCAGAGAGTGATAGAGAGTGTCAGAGAGTGATAGAGAGTGTCAGAGAGTGATAGTGAGTGTCTGAGAGTGTCAGATAGTGTCAGATATTGTCAGAGAGTGTCAGCGAGTGATGAAGAGTGATAGAGAGTTTCAGAGAGTGTCAGAGAGTGTCAGAGAGTGATGGAGAGTGTCAGAGAGTGATAGGGAGTGATAGAGAGTGTCAGAGAGTGATAGAGAGTGATAGAGAGTGTCAGACAGTGTCAGAGAGTGAGAGAGAGTCTCTGAGAGTGTCAGAGAGTGTCTGAGAGTGTCAGATGGAGTCAGAGAGTGATAGAGAGTGATAGAGAGTGTCAGAGAGTGTCAGACAGTGTCAGAGAGTGATAGAGAGTGTCAGAGAGTGATAGTGAGTGTCTGAGAGTGTCAGAGAGTGTCAGAGAGTGATAGAGAGTGATAGAGAGTGTCAGAGAGTGTCAGACAGTGTCAGAGAGTGATAGAGAGTGTCAGAGAGTGTTAGTGAGTGTCTGAGAGTGTCAGATAGTGTCAGAGAGTGTCAGCGAGTGACAGAGAGTGATAGAGAGTGTCAGAGAGTGTCAGAGAGTGATAGAGAGTGACAGAGAGCTGTAGAGAGTGATAGAGAGTGTCAGAGAGTGATAGAGAGTGATAGAAAGTTTCAGAGAGTGTCAGAGAGTGTCTGAGAGTGTCAGAGAGTTATAGAGAGTGTCAGAGAGTGTCAGAGAGTGTCAGAGAGTGATAGAGAGTGTCAGAGAGTGATAGAGAGTGTCAGAGAGTGTCAGAGAGTGATAGAGAGTGATAGAGAGTGATAGAGAGTGTCAGAGAGTGTCAGAGAGTGTCAGAGAGTGATAGAGAGTGTCAGAGAGTGATAGAGAGTGTCAGAGAGTGTCAGAGAGTGATAGAGAGTGATAGAGAGTTGTAGAGATTGATAGAAAGTGTCAGAGAGTGATAGAGAGTGATACAGAGTTTCAGAGAGTGTCAGAGAGTGTCAGAGAGTGATAGAGAGTGTCAGAGAGTAATAGAGAGTGTCAGAGAGTGTCAGAGAGTGTCAGAGAGTGTCAGAGAGTGATAGAGAGTGTCAGAGAGTGTCAGAGAGTGTCAGAAAGTGATAGAGAGTGATAGAGAGTGTCAGAGAGTGTCAGAGAGTGTCAGAGAGTGTCAGAGAGTGATAGAGAGTGTCAGACAGTGTCAGAGAGTGTCGGAGAGTGTCAGAAAGTGATAGAGAGTGATAGAGAGAGTCAGAGAGTGTCAGAGAGTGATAGAGAGTGATAGAGAGTTTCAGAGAGTGTCAGAGAGTGCCAGAGAGTGATAGAGAGTGTCAGAAAGTGATAGAGAGTGATAGAGAGAGTCAGAGAGTGTCAGAGAGTGATAGAGAGTGATAGAGAGTGTCAGAGAGTGTCAGACAGTGTCAGAGAGTGATAGAGAGTGCCAGAGAGTGTCAGAGAGTGTGTGAGAATGATAGAGAGTGTCAGAGAGTGTCAGAGAGTGATAGTGAGTGTCAGAGAGTGATAGAGAGTGATAGAGAGTTTCAGAGAGTGTCAGAGAGTGTCTGAGAGTGTCTGAGAGTGTCAGAGAGTGTCAGAGAGTGTCAGAGATTGATAGTGAGTGTCAGAGAGTGATAGAGAGTTTCAGAGAGTGTCAGAGAGTGTCAGAGAGTGATAGAGAGTGTCAGAAAGTAATAGAGAGTGATAGAGAGTGTCAGAGAGTGTCAGAGAGTGATAGAGAGTGATAGAGAGTTTCAGAGAGTGTCAGAGAGTGTCTGAGAGTGTCAGAGAGTGATAGAGAGTGATAGAGAGTGTCAGAGAGTGTCAGACAGTGTCAGAGAGTGATAGAGAGTGTCAGAGAGTGTCAGAGAGTGTCTGAGAATGATAGAGAGTGTCAGAGAGTGTCAGAGAGTGATAGTGAATGTCAGAGAGTGATAGAGAGTGATAGAGAGTTTCAGAGAGTGTCAGAGAGTGTCTGAGAGTGATAGAGAGCGTCAGAGAGTGTCAGAGAGTGTCAGAGAGTGATATAGAGTGTCAGACAGTGTCAGAGAGTGATAGTGAGTGTCTGAGAGTGTCAGAGAGTGTCAGAGAGTGCCAGAGAGTGTCAGAGAGTGATAGAGAGTGTCTGAGAGTGTCAGAGAGTGTCTGAGAGTGTCAGAGAGTGTCAGAGAGTGATAGAGAGTGATAGAGAGTGTCAGAGAGTGTCAGACAGTGTCAGAGAGTGATAGAGAGTGTCAGAGAGTGATAGTGAGTGTCTGAGAGTTTCAGATAGTGTCAGATATTGTCAGAGAGTGTCAGCGAGTGATGGAGAGTGATAGAGAGTTTCAGAGAGTGTCAGAGAGTGTCAGAGAGTGATAGAGAGTGATAGAGAGTGTCAGAAAGTGTCAGAGAGTGGGAGAGAGTCTCTGAGAGTGTCAGAGAGTGTCTGAGAGTGTCAGATGGAGTCAGAGAGTGATAGAGAGTGATAGAGAGTGTCAGAGAGTGTCAGACAGTGTCAGAATGTGATAGAGAGTGTCAGAGAGTGATAGTGAGTGTCTGAGAGTGTCAGATAGTGTCAGAGAGTGTCAGCGAGTGATAGAGAGTGATAGAGAGTTTCAGAGAGTGTCAGAGAGTGTCAGAGAGTGATAGAGAGTGTCAGAGAGTGCTAGGGAGTGATAGAGAGTTTCAGAGAGTGTCAGAGAGTGTCTGAGAGTGTCAGAGAGTATCAGAGAGTGTCAGGCAGTGTCAGAGAGTGATAGTGAGTGTCAGAGAGTGTCAGAGAATGTCAGAGAGTGATAGAGAGTGTCAGAGAGTGATAGAGAGTGTCAGAGAATGTCAGAGAGTGATAGAGAGTGATAGAGAGTGATAGAGACTGATAGAGAGTGTCAGAGAGTGATAGAGAGTGATAGAGAGTTTCAGAGAGTGATAGAGAGTGTCTGAGAGTGTCAGAGAGTGATAGAGAGCGTCAGAGAGTGTCAGAGAGTTTCAGAGAGTGATAGAGAGTGTCAGAGAGTGATAGAGAGTGTCAGAGAGTGTCAGAGAGTGTTAGAGAGTGATAGAGAGTGATAGAGAGTGTCAGAGAGTGTCAGAGAGTGTCAGAGAGTGATAGTGAGTGTCTGAAAGTGATAGAGAATGTCAGAGAGTTTCAGAGAGTGATAGAGAGTTTCAGAGAGTGTCAGAGAGTGTCTGAGAGTGTCAGAGAGTGTCAGAGAGTGATAGAGAGTGTCAGAGAGTGTCAGAGAGCGATAGAGAGTGACAGAGATTTGTAGAGAGTGATAGAGAGTGTCAGAGAGTGATAGAGAGTGATAGAGAGTTTCAGAGAGTGTCAGAGAGTGTCTGAGAGTGTCAGAGAGTGATAGAGAGTGTCAGAGAGTGTCAGAGAGTGTCAGAGAGTGATAGAGAGTGTCAGAGAGTGATAGAGAGTGTCAGAGAGTGTCAGAGAGTGATAGAGAGTGATAGAGAGTGATAGAGAGTGATAGACAGTGTCAGAGAGTGTCAGAGAGTGATAGAGAGTGTCAGAGAGTGATAGAGAGTGTCAGAGAGTGTCAGAGAGTGATAGAGAGTGACAGAGAGTTGTAGAGATTGATAGAGAGTGTCAGAGAGTGATAGAGAGTGTCAGAGAGTGTCAGAGAGTGTCAGAGAGTGATAGAGAGTGTCAGAGAGTAATAGAGAGTGTCAGAGAGTGATAGAGAGTGTCAGAGATTGTCAGAGAGTGATAGAGAGTTTCAGAGAGTGTCAGAGAGTGTCAGTGAGTGTCAGAGAGTGATAGAGAGTGTCAGAGAGTGTCAGAGAGTGTCAGAAAGTGATAGAGAGTGATAGAGAGTGTCAGAGAGTGTCAGAGAGTGATAGAGAGTGTCAGACAGTGTCAGAGAGTGTCGGAGAGTGTCAGAGAGTGATAGAGAGTGATAGAGAGAGTCAGAGAGTGTCAGACAGTGTCAGAGAGTGATAGAGAGTGTCAGAGAGTGTCAGAGAGTGTCTGAGAGAGATAGAGAGTGTCAGAGAGTGTCAGAGAGTGTCAGAGAGTGATAGTGAGTGTCAAAGAGTGATAGAGTGTGATAGAGAGTTTCAGAGAGTGTCAGAGAGTGTCAGAGAGTGATAGAGAGTGTCAGAAAGTGATAGAGAGTGATAGAGTGTGTCAGAGAGTGTCAGAGAGTGATAGAGAGTGATAGAGAGTTTCAGAGAGTGTCAGAGAGTGTCTGAGAGTGTCAGAGAGTGATATAGAGTGATAGAGAGTGTCAGAGAGTGTCAGACAGTGTCAGAGAGTGATAGAGAGTGTCAGAGAGTGTCAGAGAGTGTCTGAGAGTGATAGAGAGTGTCAGAGAGTGTCAGAGAGTGATAGTGAGTGTCAGAGGGTGATAGAGAGTGATAGAGAGTTTCAGAGAGTGTCAGAGAGTGTCTGAGAGTGTCTGAGAGTGTCAGAGAGTGTCAGAAAGTGATAGAGAGTGATAGAGAGTGTCAGAGAGTGTCTGAGAGTGATAGAGAGTGTCAGAGAGTGTCAGAGAGTGTCAGAGAGTGATAGTGAGTGTCAGAGAGTGATAGAGAGTGATAGAGAGTTTCAGAGAGTGTCAGAGAGTGTCAGAGAGTGATAGAGAGTGTCAGAAAGTGATAGAGAGTGATAGAGAGTGTCAGAGAGTGTCAGAGAGTGATAAAGAGTGATAGAGAGTTTCAGAGAGTGTCAAAGAGTGTGTGAGAGTGTCAGAGAGTGATAGAGAGTGATAGAGAGTGTCAGAGAGTGTCAGACAGTGTCAGAGAGTGATAGAGAGTGTCAGAGAGTGTCAGAGAGTGTCTGAGACTGATAGAGAGTGTCAGAGAGTGTCAGAGAGTGATAGTGAATGTCAGAGAGTGATAGAGAGTGATAGAGAGTTTCAGAGAGTGTCAGAGAGTGTCTGAGAGTGTCAGAGAGTGTCAGAGAGTGTCAGAAAGTGATAGAGAGTGATCGAGAGCGTCAGAGAGTGTCAGAGAGAGATAGAGAGTGTCAGACAGTGTCAGAGAGTGATAGTGAGTGTCTGAGAGTGTCAGAGAGTGTCAGAGAGTGATAGAGAGTGATAGAGAGTGTCAGAGAGTGATAGCGAGTGACAGAGAGTGTCAGACAGTGTCAGAGAGTGATAGTGAGTGTCTGAGAGTGTCAGAGATTGTCCGAGAGTGATAGAGAGTGATAGAGAGTGTCAGAGAGTGTCTGAGAGTGTCAGAGAGTGTCTGAAGGTATCAGAGAGTGATAGAGAGTGTCAGAGAGTGTCAGAGAGTGATAGAGAGTGTCAGAGAGTGATAGAGAGAGTCAGAGAGTGTCTGAGAGTGTCAGAGAGTGATATAGAGTGATAGAGAGTGTCAGAGAGTGTCAGACAGTGTCAGAGAGTGATAGAGAGTGTCAGAGAGTGTCAGAGAGTGTCTGAGAGTGATAGAGAGTGTCAGAGAGTGTCAGAGAGTGATAGTGAGTGTCAGAGAGTGATAGAGAGTGATAGAGAGTTTCAGAGAGTGTCAGAGAGTGTCTGAGAGTGTCTGAGAGTGTCAGAGAGTGTCAGAGAGTGATAGAGAGTGTCAGAGAGTGTCAGAGAGTGATAGAGAGTGATAGAGAGTGATAGAGAGTTTCAGAGAGTGTCAGAGAGTGATAGAGAGTGTCAGAGAGTGTCAGAGAGTGATAGAGAGTGTCAGAGAGTGTCAGACAGTGTCAGAGAGTGATAGTGAGTGTCTGAGAGTGTCAGATAGTGTCAGAGAGTGTCAGAGAGTGATAGAGAGTGATAGAGAGTTTCAGAGAGTGTCAGAGAGTTTCAGAGAGTGATAGAGAGTGACAGAGAGTTTCAGAGAGTGTCAGAGAGTGTCTGAGCGTGTCAGAGAGTGTCAGAGAGTGATAGAGAGTGATAGAGAGTGTCAGAGAGTGTCAGAGAGTGATAGAGAGTGATAGAGTGTTTCAGAGAGTGTCAGAGAGTGTCAGAGAGTGATAGAGAGTTTCAGAGAGTGACAGAGAGTTTCAGAATTGATAGAGAGTGATAGAGAGTTTCAGAGAGTGTCAGAGAGTGTCTGAGAGTGTCAGAGAGTGTCAGAGAGTGATTGAGAGTGATAGAGAGTGTCAGAGAATGTCAGAGAGTGTCAGAGAGTGATAGAGAGTGATAGAGAGTTTCAGAGAGTGTCAAAGAGTGTGTGAGAGTGTCAGAGAGTGATAGAGAGTGATAGAGAGTGTCAGAGAGTGTCAGACAGTGTCAGAGAGTGATAGAGAGTGTCAGAGAGTGTCAGAGAGTGTCTGAGACTGATAGAGATTGTCAGAGAGTGTCAGAGAGTGATAGTGAATGTCAGAGAGTGATAGAGAGTGATAGAGAGTTTCAGAGAGTGTCAGAGAGTGTCTGAGAGTGTCAGAGAGTGTCAGAGAGTGTCAGAGAGTGTCAGAAAGTGATAGAGAGTGATCGAGAGCATCAGAGAGTGTCAGAGAGTGTCAGAGAGAGATAGAGAGTGTCAGACAGTGTCAGAGAGTGATAGTGAGTGTCTGAGAGTGTCAGAGAGTGTCAGAGAGTGATAGAGAGTGATAGAGAGTGTCAGAGAGTGTCACAGAGTGTCAGAGAGTGATAGCGAGTGACAGAGAGTGTCAGACAGTGTCAGAGAGTGATAGTGAGTGTCTGAGAGTGTCAGAGATTGTCCGAGAGTGATAGAGAGTGATAGAGAGTGTCAGAGAGTGTCTGAGAGTGTCAGAGAGTGTCTGAGAGTATCAGAGAGTGATAGAGAGTGTCAGAGAGTGTCAGAGAGTGTCAGAGAGTGATAGAGAGTGTCAGAGAGTGATAGAGAGTGTCAGAGAGTGTCTGAGAGTGTCAGAGAGTGATATAGAGTGATAGAGAGTGTCAGAGAGTGTCAGAAAGTGTCAGAGAGTGATAGAGAGTGTCAGAGAGTGTCAGAGAGTGTCTGAGAGTGATAGAGAGTGTCAGAGAGTGTCAGAGAGTGATAGTGAGTGTCAGAGAGTGATAGAGAGTGATAGAGAGTTTCAGAGAGTGTCAGAGAGTGTCTGAGAGTGTCTGAGAGTGTCAGAGAGTGATAGAGAGTGTCAGAGAGTGTCAGAGAGTGATAGAGAGTGATAGAGAGTGATAGAGAGTTTCAGAGAGTGTCAGAGAGTGATAGAGAGTGTCAGAGAGTGATATAGAGTGATAGAGAGTGTCAGAGAGTGTCAGAAAGTGTCAGAGAGTGATAGAGAGTGTCAGAGAGTGTCAGAGAGTGTCTGAGAGTGATAGAGAGTGTCAGAGAGTGTCAGAGAGTGATAGTGAGTGTCAGAGAGTGATAGAGAGTGATAGAGAGTTTCAGAGAGTGTCAGAGAGTGTCTGAGAGTGTCTGAGAGTGTCAGAGAGTGATAGAGAGTGTCAGAGAGTGTCAGAGAGTGATAGAGAGTGATAGAGAGTGATAGAGAGTTTCAGAGAGTGTCAGAGAGTGATAGAGAGTGTCAGAGAGTGTCAGAGAGTGATAGAGAGTGTCAGAGAGTGTCAGACAGTGTCAGAGAGTGATAGTGAGTGTCTGAGAGTGTCAGATAGTGTCAGAGAGTGTCAGAGAGTGATAGAAAGTGATAGAGAGTTTCAGAGAGTGTCAGAGAGTTTCAGAGAGTGATAGAGAGTGACAGAGAGTTTCAGAGAGTGTCAGAGAGTGTCTGAGAGTGCCAGAGAGTGTCAGAGAGTGATAGAGAGTGATAGAGAGTGTCAGAGAGTGTCAGAGAGTGTCAGAGAGTGATAGAGAGTTTCAGAGAGTGTCAGAGAGTTTCAGAATTGATAGAGAGTGATAGAGAGTTTCAGAGAGTGTCAGAGAGTGTCTGAGAGTGTCAGAGAGTGTCAGAGAGTGATTGAGAGTGATAGAGAGTGTTTCGGAGAATGTCAGAGATTGTCAGAGAGTGATAGAGAGTGATAGAGAGTTTCAGAGAGTGTCAGAGAGTGTCTGAGAGTGTCAGAGTGTGATAGAGAGTGATAGAGAGTTTCAGAGAGTGTCAGAGAGTGTCTGAGAGTGTCAGAGAGTGATAGAGAGTGATGGAGAGTGTCAGAGAGTGTCAGACAGTGTCAGAGAGTGATAGAGAGTGTCAGAGAGTGATAGAGAGTGTCAGAGAGTGTCAGACAGTGTCAGAGAGTGATAGAGAGTGTCAGAGAGTGATAGAGAGTGTCAGAGAGTGACTGAGAGTGTCAGAGAGTGATAGAGAGTCTCAGAGAGTGTCAGAGAGTGTCTGAGAGTGTCAGAGAGTGATCGAGAGTGATAGAGAGTGTCAGAGAGTGTCAGACAGTGTCAGAGAGTGATAGAGAGTGTCAGAGAGTGTCAGACAGTGTCAGAGAGTGATAGAGAGTGTCAGAGAGTGATAGAGAGTGATAGAGATTTTTCAGAGAGTGTCAGAGAGTGTCAGAGAGTGTCTGAGAGTGTCAGAGAGTGTCAGAGAGTGTCAGAGAGTGATAGAGAGTGATAGAGATTTTCAGAGAGTGTCAGAGAGTGTCAGAGAGTGTCTGAGAGTGTCAGAGAGTGATAGAGAGTGATAGAGAGTGTCAGAGAGTGTCAGACAGTGTCAGAGAGTGATAGAGAGTGTCAGAGAGTGTCAGAGAGTGTCTGAGAGTGATAGAGAGAGTCAGAGAGTGATAGTGAGTGTCAGAGAGTGAAAGAGAGTGGTAGAGAGTTTCAGAGAGTGTCAGAGAGTGTCTGAGAGAGTCAGAGAGTGTCAGTGAGTGTCAGAAAGTGATAGAGAGTGATAGAGAGTGTCAGAGAGTGTCAGAGAGTGTCAGAGAGTGATAGAGAGTGTCAGACAGTGTCAGAGAGTGATAGAGAGTGTCTGAGAGTGTCTGAGACTGTCAGAGAGTGTCAGAGAGTGTCTGAGAGTGTCTGAGAGTGATAGAGAGTGATAGAGAGTGTCAGAGAGTGTCAGACAGTGTCAGAGAGTGATAGAGAGTGTCAGAGAGTGTCAGAGAGTGTCTGAGAGTGATAGAGAGTGTCAGAGAGTGTCAGAGAGTGATAGTGAGTGTCAGAGAGTGATAGAGAGAGATAGAGAGTTTCAGAGTGTGTCAGAGAGTGTCAGAAAGTGATAGAGAGTTATAAAGAGTGTCAGAGAGTGTCAGAGAGAGTCAGAGAGTGATAGAGAGTGATAGAGAGTGTCAGAGAGTGTCAGAGTGTGTCAGAGAGTGTCAGAGAGTGATAGAGAGTGATAGAGATTTTCAGAGAGTGTCAGAGAGTGTCAGAGAGTGTCTGACAGTGTCAGAGAGTGATAGAGAGTGATAGAGAGTGTCAGAGAGTGTCAGACAGTGTCAGAGAGTGATAGAGAGTGTCAGAGAGTGTCAGAGAGTGATAGTGAGTGTCAGAGAGTGATAGTGAGTGTCAGAGAGTGATAGAGAGTGATCGAGAGTTTCAGAGAGTGTCAGAGAGTGTCTGAGAGAGTCAGAGAGTGTCAGAGAGTGATAGAGAGTGTCAGAGAGTGTCAGAGAGTGTCAGAGAGTGATAGAGAGTGTCAGACAGTGTCAGAGAGTGATAGAGAGTGTCTGAGAGTGTCAGAGAGTGTCAGAGAGTGTCTGAGAGTGTCTGAGAGTGATAGAGAGTGATAGAGAGTGTCAGACAGTGTCAGAGAGTGTCTGAGAGTGTCTGAGAGTGTCTGAGAGTGTCAGAGAGTGATAGAGAGTGTCAGAGAGTGTCTGAGAGTGTCCGAGAGTGTCAGAGAGTGTCTGAGAGTGTCAGAGAGTGATAGAGAGTGATAGAGAGTGATAGAGAGTGTCAGACAGTGTCAGACAGTGTCAGAGAGCGATAGAGAGTGTCAGAGAGTGTCAGACAGTGTCAGAGAGTGATAGAGAGTGTCAGAGAGTGTCAGACTGTGTCAGAGAGTGATAGTGAGTGTCTGAGAGTGTCTGAGAGTGTCTGAGAGTGTCTGAGAGTGTCAGAGAGTGATAGAGAGTGTCAGAGAGTGTCTGAGAGGGACCGAGAGTGTCAGAGAGTGTCTGAGAGTGTCAGAGAGTGATAGAGAGTGATAGAGAGTGATAGAGAGTGTCAGAGAGTGTCAGACAGTGTCAGAGAGCGATAGAGAGTGTCAGAGAGTGTCAGACAGTGTCAGAGAGTGATAGAGAGTGTCAGAGAGTGTCAGACTGTGTCAGAGAGTGATAGAGAGTGTCAGAGAGTGTCTGAGAGTGTCCGAGAGTGTCAGAGAGTGTCTGAGAGTGTCAGAGAGTGTTAGAGAGTGATAGAGAGTGATAGAGAGTGTCAGAGAGTGTCAGACAGTGTCAGAGAGCGATAGAGAGTGTCAGAGAGTGTCAGACAGTGTCAGAGAGTGATAGAGAGTGTCAGAGAGTGTCAGACTGTGTCAGAGAGTGATAGTGAGTGTCTGAGAGTGTCAGATAGTGTCAGAGAGTGATAGAGAGTGATAGAGAGTTTCAGAGAGTGTCAGAGAGTGTCAGAGAGTGATAGAGAGTGATAGAGAGTGTCATAGAGTGTCTGAGAGTGTCAGAGAGTGATAGAGAGTGTCAGAGAGTGTCTGAGAGTGTCTGAGAGTGTCAGAGAGTGTCTGAGAGTGTCAGAGAGTGATAGAGAGTGATAGAGAGTGATAGAGAGTGTCAGAGAGTGTCAGACAGTGTCAGAGAGCGATAGCGAGTGTCAGAGAGTGTCAGACAGTGTCAGAGAGTGATAGTGAGTGTCTGAGAGTGTCAGATAGTGTCAGAGAGTGATAGAGAGAGATAGAGAGTTTCAGAGAGTGTCAGAGTGTGTCAGAGAGTGTCAGAGAGTGATAGAGATTGATAGAGAGTGATAGAGATTTTCAGAGAGTGTCAGAGAGTGTCTGAGAGTGTCAGAGAGTGATAGAGAGTGATAGAGAGTGTCAGAGAGTGTCAGAGAGTGTCAGAGAGTGATAGAGAGTGATAGAGAGTTTCAGAGAGTGTCAGAGAGTGTCTGAGAGTGTCAGAGAGTGATAGAGAGTGTCAGAGAGTGTCTGAGAGTGTCAGAGAGTGTCAGAGAGTGTCAGAGAGTGTCTGAGAGTGTCAGAGAGTGATAGAGAGTGATAGAGAGTGTCAGAGAGTGTCAGACAGTGTCAGAGAGTGATAGAGAGTGTCAGAGAGTGTCAGAGAGTGTCTGAGAGTGATAGAGAGTGTCAGAGAGTGTCAGAGAGTGATAGTGAGTGTCAGAGAGTGATAGAGAGTTTCAGAGAGTTTCAGAGAGTGTCAGAGAGTGTCAGAGAGTGTCAGAGAGTGTCAGAAAGTGATAGAGAGTGATAGAGAGTGTCAGAGAGTGTCAGAGTGTGTCAGAGAGCGATAGAGAGGGTCAGACAGTGTCAGAGAGTGATAGAGAGTGTCAGAGAGTGTCTGAGAGTGTCAGAGAGTGTCAGAGAGTGTCAGAGAGTGTCTGAGAGTGTCAGAGAGTGTCAGAGAGTGATAGAGAGTGTCAGAGAGTGTCAGAGAGTGTCAGAGAGTGATAGAGAGTGTCAGAGAGTGTCTGAGAGTGATAGAGAGTGTCTGAGAGTGATAGAGAGTGTCAGAGAGTGTCAGAGAGTGATAGTGAGTGTCAGAGAGTGATAGAGAGTTTCAGAGAGTTTCAGAGAGTGTCAGAGAGTGTCAGAGAGTGTCAGAGAGTGTCAGAAAGTGATAGAGAGTGATAGAGAGTGTCAGAGAGTGTCAGAGTGTGTCAGAGAGCGATAGAGAGGGTCAGACAGTGTCAGAGAGTGATAGAGAGTGTCAGAGAGTGTCTGAGAGTGTCAGAGAGTGTCAGAGAGTGTCAGAGAGTGTCTGAGAGTGTCAGAGAGAGTCAGAGAGTGATAGAGAGTGTCAGAGAGTGTCAGAGAGTGTCAGAGAGTGATAGAGAGTGTCAGACAGTGTCAGAGAGTGATAGAGAGTGTCAGAGAGTGTCTGAGAGTGATAGAGAGTGTCTGAGAGTGATAGAGAGTGTCAGAGAGTGTCAGAGAGTGATAGTGAGTGTCAGAGAGTGATAGAGAGTTTCAGAGAGTTTCAGAGAGTGTCAGAGAGTGTCAGAGAGTGTCAGAGAGTGTCAGAAAGTGATAGAGAGTGATAGAGAGTGTCAGAGAGTGTCAGAGTGTGTCAGAGAGCGATAGAGAGGGTCAGAGAGTGTCAGAGAGTGATAGAGAGTGTCAGAGAGTGTCTGAGAGTGTCAGAGAGTGTCAGAGAGTGTCAGAGAGTGTCTGAGAGTGTCAGAGAGTGTCAGAGAGTGATAGAGAGTGTCAGAGAGTGTCAGAGAGTGTCAGAGAGTGATAGAGAGTGTCAGACAGTGTCAGAGAGTGATAGTGAGTGTCTGAGAGTGTCAGAGAGTGATAGAGAGTGATAGAGAGTGTCAGAGAGTGTCTGAGAGTGTCAGAGAGTGATAGAGAGTGTCTGAGAGTGTCAGAGAGTGATAGAGAGTGTCACAGAGTGTCAGACAGTGTCAGAGAGTGATAGAGAGTGTCAGAGAGTGTCAGACAGTGTCAGAGAGTGATAGTGAGTGTCTGAGAGTGTCTGAGAGTGTCAGATAGTGTCAGAGAGTGATAGAGAGAGATAGAGAGTTTCAGAGAGTGTCAGAGTGTGTCAGAGAGTGTCAGAGAGTGATACAGAGTGATAGAGAGTGATAGAGAGTTTCAGAGAGTGTCAGAGAGTGTCTGAGAGTGTCAGAGAGTGTCAGAGAGTGATAGAGAGTGATAGAGAGTGATAGAGAGTTTCAGAGAGTGTCAGAGAGTGTCTGAGAGTGTCAGAGAGTGTCAGAGAGTGTCAGAGAGTGTCTGAGAGTGTCAGAGAGTGATAGAGAGTGATAGAGAGTGATAGAGAGTGTCAGAGAGTGTCAGACAGTGTCAGAGAGTGATAGAGAGTGTCAGAGTGTGTCAGAGAGTGTCTGAGAGTGATAGAGAGTGTCAGAGAGTGTCAGAGAGTGATAGTGAGTGTCAGAGAGTGATAGAGAGTTTCAGAGAGTGTCAGAGAGTGTCAGAGAGTGTCAGAGAGTGTCAGCGAGTGTCAGAAAGTGATAGAAAGTGATAGAGAGTGTCAGAGAGTGTCAGAGTGTGTCAGAGAGCGATAGAGAGGGTCAGACAGTGTCAGAGAGTGATAGAGAGTGTCAGAGAGTGTCTGAGAGTGTCAGAGAGTGTCAGAGAGTGTCAGAGAGTGTCTGAGAGTGCCATAGAGTGATAGAGAGTGTCAGAGAGTGTCAGAGAGTGTCAGAGAGTGATAGAGAGTGTCAGACAGTGTCAGAGAGTGATAGTGAGTGTCTGAGAGTGTCAGAGAGTGATAGAGAGTGATAGAGAGTGTCAGAGAGTGTCTGAGAGTGTCAGAGAGTGATAGAGAGTGTCAGAGAGTGATAGAGAGTGTCAGAGAGTGTCAGACAGTGTCAGAGAGTGATAGAGAGTGTCAGAGAGTGTCAGACAGTGTCAGAGAGTGATAGAGAGTGTCAGAGATTGTCTGAGAGTGTCAGAGAGTGATAGAGAGTGATAGAGAGTGTCAGAGAGTGTCAGACAGTGTCAGAGAGTGAGAGTGAGTGTCTGAGAGTGTCAGATAGTGTCAGAGAGTGATAGAGAGTGATAGAGAGTTTCAGAGAGTGTCAGAGAGTGTCAGAGAGTGTCAGAGAGTGTCAGAGAGTGATAGAGAGTGATAGAGAGTGACAGAGAGTGTCAGAGAGTGTCAGAGAGTGATAGAGAGTGTCAGAGAGTGTCTGAGAGTGTCAGAGAGTGTCTGAGAGTGTCAGAGAGTGATAGAGAGTGATAGAGAGTGATAGAGAGTGTCAGAGAGTGTCAGACAGTGTCAGACAGTGTCAGAGAGCGATAGAGAGTGTCAGAGAGTGTCAGACAGTGTCAGAGAGTGATAGTGAGTGTCTGAGAGTGTCAGATAGTGTCAGAGAGTGATAGAGAGAGATAGAGAGTTTCAGAGAGTGTCAGAGTGTGTCAGAGAGTGTCAGAGAGTGATAGAGAGTGATAGAGAGTTTCAGAGAGTGTCAGAGAGTGTCCGAGAGTGTCAGAGAGTGATAGAGAGTGTCAGAGAGTGTCTGAGAGTGTCTGAGAGTGTCAGAGAGTGATAGAGAGTGATAGAGAGTGATAGAGAGTGTCAGAGAGTGTCAGACAGTGTCAGAGAGTGATAGAGAGTGTCAGAGAGTGTCAGAGAGTGTCACAGAGTGATAGAGAGTGTCAGAGAGTGTCAGAGAGTGATAGTGAGTGTCAGAGAGTGATAGAGAGTTTCAGAGAGTGTCAGAGAGTGTCTGAGAGTGTCAGAGAGTGTCAGACAGTGTCAGAAAGTGATAGAGAGCGATAGAGAGGGTCAGACAGTGTCAGAGAGTGATAGAGAGTGTCAGAGAGTGTCTGAGAGTGTTAGAGAGTGTCAGAGAGTGTCAGACAGTGTCAGAGAGTGATAGAGAGTGTCAGAGAGTGTCAGAGAGTGTCTGAGAGTGATAGAGAGTGTCAGAGAGTGTCAGAGAGTGATAGTGAGTGTCAGAGAGTGATAGAGAGTGTCAGAGAGTGTCAGAGTGTGATAGAGAGTGATATAGAGTGATAGAGAGTGTCAGAGAGTGTCAGACAGTGTCAGACAGTGTCAGAGAGCGATAGAGAGTGTCAGAGAGTGTCAGACAGTGTCAGAGAGTGATAGTGAGTGTCTGAGAGTGTCAGATAGTGTCAGAGAGTGATAGAGAGAGATAGAGAGTTTCAGAGAGTGTCAGAGTGTGTCAGAGAGTGTCAGAGAGTGATAGAGAGTGATAGAGAGTTTCAGAGAGTGTCAGAGAGTGTCCGAGAGTGTCAGAGAGTGATAGAGAGTGTCAGAGAGTGTCTGAGAGTGTCTGAGAGTGTCAGAGAGTGATAGAGAGTGATAGAGAGTGTCAGAGAGTGTCAGACAGTGTCAGAGAGTGATAGAGAGTGTCAGAGAGTGTCAGAGAGTGTCACAGAGTGATAGAGAGTGTCAGAGAGTGTCAGAGAGTGATAGTGAGTGTCAGAGAGTGATAGAGAGTTTCAGAGAGTGTCAGAGAGTGTCTGAGAGTGTCAGAGAGTGTCAGACAGTGTCAGAAAGTGATAGAGAGCGATAGAGAGGGTCAGACAGTGTCAGAGAGTGATAGAGAGTGTCAGAGAGTGTCTGAGAGTGTTAGAGAGTGTCAGAGAGTGTCAGACAGTGTCAGAGAGTGATAGAGAGTGTCAGAGAGTGTCAGAGAGTGTCTGAGAGTGATAGAGAGTGTCAGAGAGTGTCAGAGAGTGATAGTGAGTGTCAGAGAGTGATAGAGAGTGTCAGAGAGTGTCTGAGAGTGATAGAGAGTGTCAGAGAGTGTCAGACAGTGTCAGAGAGTGATAGAGATTGTCAGAGAGTGTCAGAGAGTGTCTGAGAGTGATAGAGAGTGTCAGAGAGTGTCTGAGAGTGATAGAGAGTGTCAGAGAGTGTCAGACAGTGTCAGAGAGTGATAGAGATTGTCAGAGAGTGTCAGAGAGTGTCTGAGAGTGATAGAGAGTGTCAGAGAGTGTCAGAGAGTGATTGTGAGTGTCTGAGAGTGTCAGATAGTGTCAGAGAGTGATAGAGAGAGATAGAGAGTTTCAGAGAGTGTCAGAGTGTGTCAGAGAGTGTCAGAGAGTGATAGAGTGTTTCAGAGAGTGTCAGAGAGTGTCCGAGAGTGTCAGAGAGTGATAGAGAGTGTCAGAGAGTGTCTGAGAGTGTCTGAGAGTGTCAGAGAGTGATAGGGAGTGATAGAGAGTGATAGAGAGTGTCAGAGAGTGTCAGACAGTGTCAGAGAGTGATAGAGAGTGTCAGAGAGTGTCAGAGAGTGTCACAGAGTGATAGAGAGTGTCAGAGAGTGTCTGAGAGTGATAGTGAGTGTCAGAGAGTGATAGAGAGTTTCAGAGAGTGTCAGAGAGTGTCTGAGAGTGTCAGAGAGTGTCAGACAGTGTCAGAAAGTGATAGAGAGTGATAGAGAGTGTCAGAGAGTGTCAGAGTGTGTCAGAGAGAATTAGAGAGGGTCAGACAGTGTCAGAGAGTGATAGAGAGTGTCAGAGAGTGTCTGAGAGTGTCAGAGAGTGTCAGAGAGCGTCAGAGAGTGTCTGAGAGTGCCAGAGAGTGATAGAGAGTGATAGAGAGTGTCAGAGAGTGTCAGACAGTGTCAGAGAGTGATAGAGAGTGTCAGAGAGTGTCAGAGAGTGTCTGAGAGTGATAGAGAGTGTCAGAGAGTGTCAGAGAGTGATAGTGAGTGTCAGAGAGTGATAGAGAGTGATAGAGAGTTTCAGAGAGTGTCAGAGAGTGTCAGAGAGTGATAGAGAGTGTCAGAGAGTGTCAGAGAGTTATAGTGAGTGTCTGAGAGTGTCTGAGAGTGTCAGAGAGTGTCAGAGAGTGATAGAGAGTGATAGAGAGTGATAGAGAGTTTCAGAGAGTGTCAGACAGTGTCAGAGAGTGGTAGAGAGTGTCAGAGAGTGTCAGACAGTGTCAGAGAGTGATAGTGAGTGTCTGAGAGTGTCTGAGAGTGTCAGAGAGTGATAGAGAGTGTCAGAGTGTGATAGAGAGTGATAGAGAGTTTCAGAGAGTGTCAGACAGTGTCAGAGAGTGTCTGAGAGTGATAGAGAGTGTCAGAGAGTGTCAGAGAGTGATAGTGAGTGTCAGAGAGTGATAGAGAGTGATAGAGAGTTTCAGAGAGTGTCAGAGAGTGTCTGAGAGTGTCAGAGAGTGTCAGAGAGTGTCAGAGAGTGTCATAAAGTGATAGAGAGTGATAGAGAGTGTCAGAGAGTGTCAGAGAGTGTCAGAGAGTGTCAGAGAGTGATAGAGAGTGTCAGAGAGTGTCAGAGAGTGTCAGAGAGTGTCAGAGAGTGTCAGAAAGTGATAGAGAGTGATAGAGAGTGTCAGAGAGTGTCAGAGAGTGTCAGAGAGTGATAGAGAGTGTCAGAGAGTGTCAGAGAGTGATAGTGAGTGTCTGAGAGTGTCTGAGAGTGTCAGAGAGTGTCAGAGAGTGATAGAGAGTGATAGAGAGTTTCAGAGAGTGTCAGACAGTGTCAGAGAGTGGTAGAGAGTGTCAGAGATTGTCAGACAGTGTCAGAGAGTGATAGTGAGTGTCTGAGAGTGTCTGAGAGTGTCAGAGAGTGATAGAGAGTGTCAGAGTGTGATAGAGAGTGATAGAGAGTTTCAGAGAGTGTCAGACAGTGTCAGAGAGTGGTAGAGAGTGTCAGAGAGTGTCAGACAGTGTCAGAGAGTGATAGTGAGTGTCTGAGAGTGTCAGATAGTGTCAGAGAGTGATAGAGAGTGATAGAGAGTTTCAGAGAGTGTCAGAGAGTGTCAGAGAGTGATAGAGAGTGTCAGAGAGTGTCAGAGAGTGTCAGAGAGTGATAGAGAGTGTCAGAGAGTGTCAGAGAGTGTCAGAGAGTGACAGAGAGTGATAGAGAGTGATAGAGAGTGTCAGAGAGTGTCAGATAGTGTCAGAGAGTGATAGAGAGTGATAGAGAGTGTCAGAGAGTGTCAGAGAGTGTCAGAGAGTGTCAGAGAGTGATAGAGAGTGATAGAGAGTGTCAGAGAGTGTCTGAGAGTGTCAGAGAGTGATAGAGAGTGTCAGAGAGTGTCTGAGATTGTCAGAGAGTGTCTGAGAGTGTCAGAGAGTGATAGAGAGTGATAGAGAGTGATAGAGAGTGTCAGAGAGTGTCAGACAGTGTCAGAGAGTGATAGAGAGTGTCAGAGAGTGTCAGAGAGTGTCAGAGAGTGATAGAGAGTGTCAGAGAGTGTCTGAGATTGTCAGAGAGAGTCTGAGAGTGTCAGAGAGTGATAGAGAGTGATAGAGAGTGATAGAGAGTGTCAGAGAGTGTCAGACAGTGTCAGAGAGTGATAGAGAGTGTCAGAGAGTGTCAGAGAGTGTCAGAGAGTGATAGTGAGTGTCTGAGAGTGTCAGATAGTGTCAGAGAGTGATAGAGAGAGTCAGAGAGTGTCAGAGTGTGTCAGAGAGTGTCAGAGAGTGTTAGAGAGTGATAGAGAGTTTCAGAGAGTGTCAGAGACTGTCTGAGAGTGCCAGAGAGTGATAGAGAGTGTCAGAGAGTGTCTGAGAGTGTCAGAGAGTGTCAGAGAGTGTCTGAGAGTGTCTGAGAGAGTCAGAGAGTGATAGAGAGTGTCAGAGAGTGTCAGACAGTGTCAGAGAGTGATAGAGAGTGTCAAAGAGTGTCAGAGAGTGTCTGAGAGTGATAGAGAGTGTCAGAGAGTGTCAGAGAGTGATAGTGAGTGTCAGAGAGTGATAGAGAGTGATAGAGAGTTTCAGAGAGTGTCAGAGAGTGTCTGAGAGTGTCAGAGAGTGTCAGAGAGTGTCAGAAAGTGATAGAGAGTGATAGAGAGTGTCAGAGAGTGTCAGAGAGTGTCAGAGAGGATAGAGAGTGTCAGACAGTGTCAGAGAGTGATAGAGAGTGTCAGAGAGTGTCTGAGAGTGTCAGAGAGTGTCAGAGAGTGTCTGAGAGTGTCAGAGAGTGATAGAGAGTGATAGAGAGTGTCAGAGAGTGTCAGAGAGTGATAGAGAGTGTCAGAGAGTGATAGAGAGTTTCAGAGAGTGTCAGAGAGTGTCTGAGAGTGTCAGAGAGTGTCAGAGAGTGTCAGAAAGTGATAGAGAGTGATAGAGAGTGTGAGAGAGTGTCAGATAGTGTCAGAGAGTGATAGAGAGTGTCAGACAGTGTCAGAGAGTGATAGTGAGTGTCTGAGAGTGATAGAGAGTTTCAGAGAGTGTCAGAGAGTGTCTGAGAGTGTCAGAGAGTGTCAGAGAGTGTCAGAAAGTGATAGAGAGTGATAGAGAGTGTCAGAGAGTGTCAGAGAGTGTCAGAGAGTGATAGAGAGTGTCAGACAGTGTCAGAGAGTGATAGTGAGTGTCTGAGAGTGTCAGAGAGTGTCAGAGAGTGATAGAGAGTGATAGAGAGTGTCAGAGAGTGTCTGAGAGTGTCAGAGAGTGATAGAGAGTGTCAGAGAGTGATAGAGAGTGTCAGAGAGTGATAGAGAGTGATAGAGAGTGTCAGAGAGTGTCAGACAGTGTCAGAGAGTGATAGAGAGTGATAGAGAGTGATAGAGAGTGATAGAGAGTGTCAGAGACTGTCTGAGAGTGCCAGAGAGTGATAGAGAGTGTCAGAGAGTGTCTGAGAGTGTCAGAGAGTGTCAGAGAGTGTCAGAGAGTGATAGTGAGTGTCTGAGAGTGATAGAGTGTTTCAGAGAGTGTCAGAGAGTGTCTGAGAGTGTCAGAGAGTGTCAGAGAGTGTCAGAAAGTGATAGAGAGTGATAGAGAGTGTCAGAGAGTGTCAGAGAGTGTCAGAGAGTGATAGAGAGTGTCAGACAGTGTCAGAGAGTGATAGTGAGTGTCTGAGAGTGTCAGAGAGTGATAGAGAGGGATAGAGAGTGACAGAGAGTGTCTGAGAGTGTCAGAGAGTGATAGAGAGTGTCAGAGAGTGATAGAGAGTGATAGAGAGTGACAGAGAGTGTCAGACAGTGTCAGAGAGTGATAGAGAGTGTCAGAGAGTGTCAGACAGTGTCAGAGAGTGATAGTGAGTGTCAGAGAGTGTCAGATAGTGTCAGAGAGTGATAGAGAGTGATAGAGAGTGTCAGAGAGTGTCAGAGTGTGTCAGAGAGTGTCAGAGAGTGATAGAGATTGATAGAGAGTTTCAGAGAGTGTCAGAGACTGTCTGAGAGTGTCAGAGAGTGATAGAGAGTGTCAGAGAGTGTCTGAGAGTGTCAGAGAGTGTCAGAGAGTGTCTGAGAGTGTCTGAGAGTGTCAGAGAGTGATAGAGAGTGGTAGAGAGTGTCAGAGAGTGTCAGACAGTGTCAGAGAGTGATAGAGAGTGATAGAGAGTGTCAAAGAGTGTCAGAGAGTGTCTGAGAGTGATAGAGAGTGTCAGAGAGTGTCAGAGAGTGATAGTGAGTGTCAGAGAGTGATAGAGAGTTTCAGAGAGTGTCAGAGAGTGTCTGAGAGTGTCAGAGAGTGTCTGAGAGTGATAGAGAGTGTCAGAGAGTGTCAGAGAGTGATAGTGAGTGTCAGAGAGTGATAGAGAGTTTCAGAGAGTGTCAGAGAGTGTCTGAGAGTGTCAGAGAGTGTCAGAGAGTGATAGAGAGTGTCAGACAGTGTCAGAGAGTGATAGTGAGTGTCTGAGAGTGATAGAGAGTGTCAGAGAGTGTCAGAGAGTGATAGTGAGTGTCAGAGAGTGATAGAGAGTTTCAGAGAGTGTCAGAGAGTGTCTGAGAGTGTCAGAGAGTGTCAGAGAGTGATAGAGAGTGTCAGACAGTGTCAGAGAGTGGTAGTGAGTGTCTGAGACTGTCAGAGAGTGTCAGAGAGTGATAGAGAGTGATAGAGAGTGTCAGAGAGTGTCTGAGAGTGTCAGAGAGTGTCTGAGAGTGTCAGAGAGTGATAGAGAGTAAAAGAGAGTGATAGAGAGTGTCAGAGAGTGTCAGACAGTGTCAGAGAGTGATAGAGAGTGTCAGAGAGTGTCAGACAGTGTCAGAGAGTGATAGTGAGTGTCTGAGAGTGTCCGATAGTGTCAGAGAGTGACAGAGAGTGATAGAGAGTGTCAGAGAGTGTCAGAGTGTGTCAGAGAGTGTCATAGAGTGATAGAGAGTGATAGAGAGTTTCAGAGAGTGTCAGAGACTGTCTGAGAGTGTCAGAGAGTTATAGAGAGTGTCAGAGAGTGTATGAGATTGTCAGAGAGTGTCAGAGAGTGTCTGAGAGTGTCTGAGAGTGTCTGAGAGTGTCAGAGAGTGTCAGAGAGTGATAGAGAGTGATAGAGAGTGTCAGAGAGTGTCAGAGAGTGATAGAGAGTGTCAGAGAGTGTCAGAGAGTATCTGAGAGTGATAGAGAGTGTCAGAGAGTGTCAGAGAGTGATAGTGAGTGTCAGAGAGTGATAGAGAGTGATAGAGAGTTTCAGAGAGTGTCAGAGAGTGTCTGAGAGTGTCAGAGAGTGTCAGAGAGTGTCAGAGAGTGTCATAAAGTGATAGAGAGTGATAGAGAGTGTCAGAGAGTGTCAGCGAGTGTCAGAAAGTGATAGAGAGTGATATAGAGTGTCAGAGAGTGTCAGAGAGTGTCAGAGAGTGATAGAGAGTGTCAGACAGTGTCAGAGAGTGATAGAGAGTGTCAGAGAGTGTCTGAGAGTGTCAGAGAGTGATAGAGAGCGATAGAGAGTGTCAGAGAGTGTCAGACAGTGTCAGAGAGTGACAGAGAGTGTCAGAGAGTGTCAGAGAATGTCTGAGAGTGATAGAGAGTGTCTGAGAGTGTCTGAGAGAGTCAGAGAGTGATAGAGAGTGTCAGAGAGTGTCAGACAGTGTCAGAGAGTGATAGAGAGTGTCAGAGAGTGTCTGAGAGTGATAGAGAGTGTCAGAGAGTGTCAGAGAGTGATAGTGAGTGTCAGAGAGTGATAGAGAGTGATAGAGAGTTTCAGAGAGTGTCAGAGAGTGTCTGAGAGTGTCAGAGAGTGTCAGAGAGTGATAGAGAGTGTCAGACAGTGTCAGAGAGTGATAGAGAGTGTCAGAGAGTGTCTGAGAGTGTCAGAGAGTGTCAGAGAGTGTCTGAGAGTGTCAGAGAGTGATAGAGAGTGATAGAGAGTGTCAGAGAGTGTCAGAGAGTGATAGAGAGTGTCAGAGAGTGATAGAGAGTTTCAGAGAGAGTCAGAGAGTGTCTGAGAGTGTCAGAGAGTGTCAGAGAGTGTCAGAAAGTGATAGAGAGTGATAGAGAGTGTCAGAGAGTGTCAGATAGTGTCAGAGAGGGATAGAGAGTGTCAGACAGTGTCAGAGAGTGATAGTGAGTGTCTGAGAGTGATAGAGAGTGTCAGAGAGTGATAGAGAGTGATAGAGAGTGTCAGAGAGTGATAGAGAGTTTCAGAGAGAGTCAGAGAGTGTCAGAAAGTGATAGAGAGTGATAGAGAGTGTCAGAGAGTGTCAGAGAGTGTCAGAGAGTGATAGAGAGTGTCAGACAGTGTCAGAGAGTGATAGAGAGTGTCAGAGAGTGTCTGAGAGTGTCAGAGAGTGTCAGAGAGTGTCTGAGAGTGTCAGAGAGTGATAGAGAGTGATAGAGAGTGTCAGAGAGTGTCAGAGAGTGATAGAGAGTGTCAGAGAGTGATAGAGAGTTTCAGAGAGAGTCAGAGAGTGTCTGAGAGTGTCAGAGAGTGTCAGAGAGTGTCAGAAAGTGATAGAGAGTGATAGAGAGTGTCAAAGAGTGTCAGATAGTGTCAGAGAGGGATAGAGAGTGTCAGACAGTGTCAGAGAGTGATAGTGAGTGTCTGAGAGTGATAGAGAGTGTCAGAGAGTGATAGAGAGTGACAGAGAGTGTCAGAGAGTGATAGAGAGTTTCAGAGAGAGTCAGAGAGTGTCTGAGAGTGTCAGAGAGTGTCAGAGAGTGTCAGAAAGTGATAGAGAGTGATAGAGAGTGTCAGAGAGTGTCTGAGAGTGTCAGAGAGTGTCAGAGAGTGTCAGAAAGTGATAGAGAGTGATAGAGAGTGTCAGAGAGTGTCAGAGAGTGTCAGAGAGTGTCAGAGAGTGATAGAGAGTGTCAGACAGTGTCAGAGAGTGATAGTGAGTGTCTGAGAGTGTCAGAGAGTGTCAGAGAGTGATAGAGAGTGTCAGAGAGTGATAGAGAGTGATAGAGAGTGTCAGACAGTGTCAGAGAGTGATAGAGAGTGTCAGAGAGTGTCAGACAGTGTCAGAGTGTGATAGAGAGTGTCAGAGAGTGTCAGACAGTGTCAGAGAGTGATAGTGAGTGTCTGAGAGTGTCAGATAGTGTCAGAGAGTGATAGAGAGTGATAGAGAGTGTCAGAGAGTGTCAGAGTGTGTCAGAGAGTGTCAGAGAGTGATAGAGAGTGATAGAGAGTTTCAGAGAGTGTCAGAGACTGTCTGAGAGTGCCAGAGAGTGATAGAGAGTGTCAGAGAGTGTCTGAGAGTGTCAGAGAGTGTCAGAGAGTGTCAGAGAGTGATAGAGAGTGATAGAGAGTGTCAGAGAGTGATAGAGAGTGATAGAGAGTGTCAGAGAGTGTCAGACAGTGTCAGAGAGTGATAGAGAGTGTCAGAGAGTGTCAGACAGTGTCAGAGAGTGATAGAGAGTGTCAGAGAGTGTCAGACAGTGTCAGAGAGTGATAGTGAGTGTCTGAGAGTGTCAGATAGTGTCAGAGAGTGATAGAGAGTGATAGAGAGTGTCAGAGAGTGTCAGAGTGTGTCAGAGAGTGTCAGAGAGTGATAGAGAGTGATAGAGAGTTTCAGAGAGTGTCAGAGACTGTCTGAGAGTGCCAGAGAGTGATAGAGAGTGTCAGAGAGTGTCTGAGAGTGTCAGAGAGTGTCAGAGAGTGATAGAGAGTGATAGAGAGTGTCAGAGAGTGTCAGAGAGTGATAGAGAGTGTCAGAGAGTGTCAGAGAGTGTCTGAGAGTGTCAGAGAGTGATAGTGAGTGTCAGAGAGTGATAGAGAGTGATAGAGAGTTTCAGAGAGTGTCAGAGAGTGTCTGAGAGTGTCAGAGAGTGTCAGCGAGTGTCAGAAAGTGATAGAGAGTGATATAGAGTGTCAGAGAGTGTCAGAGAGTGATAGAGAGTGTCAGACAGTGTCAGAGAGTGATAGAGAGTGTCAGAGAGTGTCTGAGAGTGTCAGAGTGTGATAGAGAGCGATAGAGAGTGTCAGAGAGTGTCAGACAGTGTCAGAGAGTGACAGAGAGTGTCAGAGAGTGTCAGAGAGTGTCTGAGAGTGATAGAGAGTGTCTGAGAGTGTCTGAGAGAGTCAGAGAGTGATAGAGAGTGTCAGAGAGTGTCAGACAGTGTCAGAGAGTGATAGAGAGTGTCAGAGGTGTCAGAGAGTGTCTGAGAGTGATAGAGAGTGTCAGAGAGTGTCAGAGAGTGATAGAGAGTGTCAGAGAGTGATAGAGAGTGATAGAGAGTTTCAGAGAGTGTCAGAGAGTGTCTGAGAGTGTCAGAGAGTGTCAGAGAGTGTCAGAAAGTGATAGAGAGTGATAGAGAGTGTCAGAGAGTGTCAGAGAGTGTCAGAGAGTGATAGAGAGTGTCAGACAGTGTCAGAGAGTGATAGAGAGTGTCAGAGAGTGTCTGAGAGTGTCAGAGAGTGTCAGAGAGTGTCTGAGAGTGTCAGAGAGTGATAGAGAGTGATAGAGAGTGTCAGAGAGTGTCAGAGAGTGATAGAGAGTGTCAGAGAGTGATAGAGAGTTTCAGAGAGTGTCAGAGAGTGTCTGAGAGTGTCAGAGAGTGTCAGAGAGTGTCAGAAAGTGATAGAGAGTGATAGAGAGTGTCAGAGAGTGTCAAATAGTGTCAGAGAGTGATAGAGAGTGTCAGACAGTGTCAGAGAGTGTCTGAGAGTGTCAGAGAGTGTCAGAGAGTGTCTGAGAGTGTCAGAGAGTGATAGAGAGTGATAGAGAGTTTCAGAGAGTGTCAGAGAGTGTCTGAGAGTGTCAGAGAGTGTCAGAGAGTGTCAGAAAGTGATAGAGAGTGATAGAGAGTGTCAGAGAGTGTCAGAGAGTGTCAGAGAGTGTCAGAGAGTGATAGAGAGTGTCAGACAGTGTCAGAGAGTGATAGTGAGTGTCAGAGAGTGTCAGAGAGTGTCAGAGAGTGTCAGAGAGTGATAGAGAGTGTCAGACAGTGTCAGAGAGTGATAGTGAGTGTCTGAGAGTGTCAGAGAGTGTCAGAGAGTGATAGAGAGTGTCAGAGAGTGTCAGACAGTGTCAGAGAGTGATAGTGAGTGTCTGAGAGTGTCAGATAGTGTCAGAGAGTGATAGAGAGTGATAGAGAGTGTCAGAGAGTCTCAGAGTGTGTCAGAGAGTGTCAGAGAGTGATAGAGAGTGATAGAGAGTTTCAGAGAGTGTCAGAGACTGTCTGAGAGTGCCAGAGAGTGATAGAGAGTGTCAGAGAGTGTCTGAGAGTGTCAGAGAGTGTCAGAGAGTGTCAGAGAGTGATAGTGAGTGTCTGAGAGTGATAGAGTGTTTCAGAGAGTGTCAGAGAGTGTCTGAGAGTGTCAGAGAGTGTCAGAGAGTGTCAGAAAGTGATAGAGAGTGATAGAGAGTGTCAGAGAGTGTCAGAGAGTGTCAGAGAGTGATAGAGAGTGTCAGACAGTGTCAGAGAGTGATAGTGAGTGTCTGAGAGTGTCAGAGAGTGATAGAGAGGGATAGAGAGTGTCAGAGAGTGTCTGAGAGTGTCAGAGAGTGATAGAGAGTGTCAGAGAGTGATAGAGAGTGATAGAGAGTGTCAGAGAGTGTCAGACAGTGTCAGAGAGTGATAGAGAGTGTCAGAGAGTGTCAGACAGTGTCAGAGAGTGATAGTGAGTGTCAGAGAGTGTCAGATAGTGTCAGAGAGTGATAGAGAGTGATAGAGAGTGTCAGAGAGTGTCAGAGTGTGTCAGAGAGTGTGAGAGAGTGATAGAGAGTGATAGAGAGTTTCAGAGAGTGTCAGAGACTGTCTGAGAGTGTCAGAGAGTGATAGAGAGTGTCAGAGAGTGTCAGAGAGTGTCAGAGAGTGATAGAGAGTGTCAGACAGTGTCAGAGAGTGATAGTGAGTGTCTGAGAGTGTCAGAGAGTGATAGAGAGTGATAGAGAGTGTCAGAGAGTGTCTGAGAGTGTCAGAGAGTGTCTGAGAGTGTCAGAGAGTGATAGAGAGTAAAAGAGAGTGATAGAGAGTGTCAGAGAGTGTCAGACAGTGTCAGAGAGTGATAGAGAGTGTCAGAGAGTGTCAGACAGTGTCAGAGAGTGATAGTGAGTGTCTGAGAGTGTCCGATAGTGTCAGAGAGTGACAGAGAGTGATAGAGAGTGTCAGAGAGTGTCAGAGTGTGTCAGAGAGTGTCATAGAGTGATAGAGAGTGATAGAGAGTTTCAGAGAGTGTCAGAGACTGTCTGAGCGTGTCAGAGAGTTATAGAGAGTGTCAGAGAGTGTATGAGAGTGTCAGAGAGTGTCAGAGAGTGTCTGAGAGTGTCTGAGAGTGTCTGAGAGTGTCAGAGAGTGTCAGAGAGTGATAGAGAGTGATAGAGAGTGTCAGAGAGTGTCAGAGAGTGATAGAGAGTGTCAGAGAGTGTCAGAGAGTATCTGAGAGTGATAGAGAGTGTCAGAGAGTGTCAGAGAGTGATAGTGAGTGTCAGAGAGTGATAGAGAGTTTCAGAGAGTGTCAGAGAGTGTCTGAGAGTGTCAGAGAGTGTCAGAGAGTGTCAGAGAGTGTCATAAAGTGATAGAGAGTGATAGAGAGTGTCAGAGAGTGTCAGCGAGTGTCAGAAAGTGATAGAGAGTGATATAGAGTGTCAGAGAGTGTCAGAGAGTGTCAGAGAGTGATAGAGAGTGTCAGACAGTGTCAGAGAGTGATAGAGAGTGTCAGAGAGTGTCTGAGAGTGTCAGAGAGTGATAGAGAGCGATAGAGAGTGTCAGAGAGTGTCAGACAGTGTCAGAGAGTGACAGAGAGTGTCAGAGAGTGTCAGAGAGTGTCTGAGAGTGATAGAGAGTGTCTGAGAGTGTCTGAGAGAGTCAGAGAGTGATAGAGAGTGTCAGAGAGTGTCAGACAGTGTCAGAGAGTGATAGAGAGTGTCAGAGAGTGTCTGAGAGTGATAGAGAGTGTCAGAGAGTGTCAGAGAGTGATAGTGAGTGTCAGAGAGTGATAGAGAGTGATAGAGAGTTTCAGAGAGTGTCAGAGAGTGTCTGAGAGTGTCAGAGAGTGTCAGAGAGTGTCAGAAAGTGATAGAGAGTGATAGAGAGTGTCAGAGAGTGTCAGAGAGTGTCAGAGAGTGATAGAGAGTGTCAGACAGTGTCAGAGAGTGATAGAGAGTGTCAGAGAGTGTCTGAGAGTGTCAGAGAGTGTCAGAGAGTGTCTGAGAGTGTCAGAGAGTGATAGAGAGTGATAGAGAGTGTCAGAGAGTGTCAGAGAGTGATAGAGAGTGTCAGAGAGTGATAGAGAGTTTCAGAGAGAGTCAGAGAGTGTCTGAGAGTGTCAGAGAGTGTCAGAGAGTGTCAGAAAGTGATAGAGAGTGATAGAGAGTGTCAGAGAGTGTCAGATAGTGTCAGAGAGGGATAGAGAGTGTCAGACAGTGTCAGAGAGTGATAGTGAGTGTCTGAGAGTGATAGAGAGTGTCAGAGAGTGATAGAGAGTGATAGAGAGTGTCAGAGAGTGATAGAGAGTTTCAGAGAGAGTCAGAGAGTGTCTGAGAGTGTTCGAGAGTGTCAGAGAGTGTCAGAAAGTGATAGAGAGTGATAGAGAGTGTCAGAGAGTGTCTGAGAGTGTCAGAGAGTGTCAGAGAGTGTCAGAAAGTGATAGAGAGTGATAGAGAGTGTCAGAGAGTGTCAGAGAGTGTCAGAGAGTGTCAGAGAGTGATAGAGAGTGTCAGACAGTGTCAGAGAGTGATAGTGAGTGTCTGAGAGTGTCAGAGAGTGTCAGAGAGTGATAGAGAGTGTCAGAGAGTGATAGAGAGTGATAGAGAGTGTCAGAGAGTGTCAGACAGTGTCAGAGAGTGATAGAGAGTGTCAGAGAGTGTCAGACAGTGTCAGAGTGTGATAGAGAGTGTCAGAGAGTGTCAGACAGTGTCAGAGAGTGATAGTGAGTGTCTGAGAGTGTCAGATAGTGTCAGAGAGTGATAGAGAGTGATAGAGAGTGTCAGAGAGTGTCAGAGTGTGTCAGAGAGTGTCAGAGAGTGATAGAGAGTGATAGAGAGTTTCAGAGAGTGTCAGAGACTGTCTGAGAGTGCCAGAGAGTGATAGAGAGTGTCAGAGAGTGTCTGAGAGTGTCAGAGAGTGTCAGAGAGTGTCAGAGAGTGATAGAGAGTGATAGAGAGTGTCAGAGAGTGATAGAGAGTGATAGAGAGTGTCAGAGAGTGTCAGACAGTGTCAGAGAGTGATAGAGAGTGTCAGAGAGTGTCAGACAGTGTCAGAGAGTGATAGAGAGTGTCAGAGAGTGTCAGACAGTGTCAGAGAGTGATAGTGAGTGTCTGAGAGTGTCAGATAGTGTCAGAGAGTGATAGAGAGTGATAGAGAGTGTCAGAGAGTGTCAGAGTGTGTCAGAGAGTGTCAGAGAGTGATAGAGAGTGATAGAGAGTTTCAGAGAGTGTCAGAGACTGTCTGAGAGTGCCAGAGAGTGATAGAGAGTGTCAGAGAGTGTCTGAGAGTGTCAGAGAGTGTCAGAGAGTGTCAGAGAGTGATAGAGAGTGATAGAGAGTGTCAGAGAGTGTCAGAGAGTGATAGAGAGTGTCAGAGAGTGTCAGAGAGTGTCTGAGAGTGTCAGAGAGTGATAGTGAGTGTCAGAGAGTGATAGAGAGTGATAGAGAGTTTCAGAGAGTGTCAGAGAGTGTCTGAGAGTGTCAGAGAGTGTCAGCGAGTGTCAGAAAGTGATAGAGAGTGATATAGAGTGTCAGAGAGTGTCAGAGAGTGATAGAGAGTGTCAGACAGTGTCAGAGAGTGATAGAGAGTGTCAGAGAGTGTCTGAGAGTGTCAGAGTGTGATAGAGAGCGATAGAGAGTGTCAGAGAGTGTCAGACAGTGTCAGAGAGTGACAGAGAGTGTCAGAGAGTGTCAGAGAGTGTCTGAGAGTGATAGAGAGTGTCTGAGAGTGTCTGAGAGAGTCAGAGAGTGATAGAGAGTGTCAGAGAGTGTCAGACAGTGTCAGAGAGTGATAGAGAGTGTCAGAGGTGTCAGAGAGTGTCTGAGAGTGATAGAGAGTGTCAGAGAGTGTCAGAGAGTGATAGAGAGTGTCAGAGAGTGATAGAGAGTGATAGAGAGTTTCAGAGAGTGTCAGAGAGTGTCTGAGAGTGTCAGAGAGTGTCAGAGAGTGTCAGAAAGTGATAGAGAGTGATAGAGAGTGTCAGAGAGTGTCAGAGAGTGTCAGAGAGTGATAGAGAGTGTCAGACAGTGTCAGAGAGTGATAGAGAGTGTCAGAGAGTGTCTGAGAGTGTCAGAGAGTGTCAGAGAGTGTCTGAGAGTGTCAGAGAGTGATAGAGAGTGATAGAGAGTGTCAGAGAGTGTCAGAGAGTGATAGAGAGTGTCAGAGAGTGATAGAGAGTTTCAGAGAGTGTCAGAGAGTGTCTGAGAGTGTCAGAGAGTGTCAGAGAGTGTCAGAAAGTGATAGAGAGTGATAGAGAGTGTCAGAGAGTGTCAAATAGTGTCAGAGAGTGATAGAGAGTGTCAGACAGTGTCAGAGAGTGTCTGAGAGTGTCAGAGAGTGTCAGAGAGTGTCTGAGAGTGTCAGAGAGTGATAGAGAGTGATAGAGAGTTTCAGAGAGTGTCAGAGAGTGTCTGAGAGTGTCAGAGAGTGTCAGAGAGTGTCAGAAAGTGATAGAGAGTGATAGAGAGTGTCAGAGAGTGTCAGAGAGTGTCAGAGAGTGTCAGAGAGTGTCAGAGAGTGATAGAGAGTGTCAGACAGTGTCAGAGAGTGATAGTGAGTGTCAGAGAGTGTCAGAGAGTGTCAGAGAGTGTCAGAGAGTGATAGAGAGTGTCAGACAGTGTCAGAGAGTGATAGTGAGTGTCTGAGAGTGTCAGAGAGTGTCAGAGAGTGATAGAGAGTGTCAGAGAGTGTCAGACAGTGTCAGAGAGTGATAGTGAGTGTCTGAGAGTGTCAGATAGTGTCAGAGAGTGATAGAGAGTGATAGAGAGTGTCAGAGAGTGTCAGAGTGTGTCAGAGAGTGTCAGAGAGTGATAGAGAGTGATAGAGAGTTTCAGAGAGTGTCAGAGACTGTCTGAGAGTGCCAGAGAGTGATAGAGAGTGTCAGAGAGTGTCTGAGAGTGTCAGAGAGTGTCAGAGAGTGTCAGAGAGTGATAGTGAGTGTCTGAGAGTGATAGAGTGTTTCAGAGAGTGTCAGAGAGTGTCTGAGAGTGTCAGAGAGTGTCAGAGAGTGTCAGAAAGTGATAGAGAGTGATAGAGAGTGTCAGAGAGTGTCAGAGAGTGTCAGAGAGTGATAGAGAGTGTCAGACAGTGTCAGAGAGTGATAGTGAGTGTCTGAGAGTGTCAGAGAGTGATAGAGAGGGATAGAGAGTGTCAGAGAGTGTCTGAGAGTGTCAGAGAGTGATAGAGAGTGTCAGAGAGTGATAGAGAGTGTTAGAGAGTGTCAGAGAGTGTCAGACAGTGTCAGAGAGTGATAGAGAGTGTCAGAGAGTGTCAGAGAGTGATAGAGAGTGATAGAGAGTGTCAGAGAGTGTCAGAGTGTGTCAGAGAGTGTGAGAGAGTGATAGAGAGTGATAGAGAGTTTCAGAGAGTGTCAGAGACTGTCTGAGAGTGTCAGAGAGTGATAGAGAGTGTCAGAGAGTGTCAGAGAGTGTCAGAGAGTGATAGAGAGTGTCAGACAGTGTCAGAGAGTGATAGTGAGTGTCTGAGAGTGTCAGAGAGTGATAGAGAGGGATAGAGAGTGTCAGAGAGTGTCTGAGAGTGTCAGAGAGTGATAGAGAGTGTCAGAGAGTGATAGAGAGTGATAGAGAGTGTCAGAGAGTGTCAGACAGTGTCAGAGAGTGATAGAGAGTGTCAGAGAGTGTCAGACAGTGTCAGAGAGTGATAGTGAGTGTCAGAGAGTGTCAGATAGTGTCAGAGAGTGATAGAGAGTGATAGAGAGTGTCAGAGAGTGTCAGAGTGTGTCAGAGAGTGTCAGAGAGTGATAGAGAGTGATAGAGAGTTTCAGAGAGTGTCAGAGACTGTCTGAGAGTGTCAGAGAGTGATAGAGAGTGTCAGAGAGTGTCTGAGAGTGTCAGAGAGTGTCAGAGAGTGATAGAGAGTGATAGAGAGTGTCAGAGAGTGTCAGAGAATGTCAGAGAGTGATAGAGAGTGATAGAGAGTGTCAGAGAGTGTCAGAGAGTGTCTGAGAGTGATAGAGAGTGTCAGAGAGTGTCAGAGAGTGATAGTGAGTGTCAGAGAGTGATAGAGAGTTTCAGAGAGTGTCAGAGAGTGATAGAGAGTGTCAGAGAGTGTCAGAGAGTGATAGTGAGTGTCAGAGAGTGATAGAGAGTTTCAGAGAGTGTCAGAGAGTGTCTGAGAGTGTCAGAGAGTGTCAGAGAGTGATAGAGAGTGTCAGACAGTGTCAGAGAGTGATAGTGAGTGTCTGAGAGTGATAGAGAGTGTCAGAGAGTGTCAGAGAGTGATAGTGAGTGTCAGAGAGTGATAGAGAGTTTCAGAGAGTGTCTGAGAGTGTCTGAGAGTGTCAGAGAGTGTCAGAGAGTGATAGAGAGTGTAAGACAGTGTCAGAGAGTGGTAGTGAGTGTCAGAGAGTGTCAGAGAGTGTCAGAGAGTGATAGAGAGTGATAGAGAGTGTCAGAGAGTGTCTGAGAGTGTCAGAGAGTGTCTGAGAGTGTCAGAGAGTGATAGAGAGTGAAAGAGAGTGATAGAGAGTGTCAGAGAGTGTCAGACAGTGTCAGAGAGTGATAGAGAGTGTCAGAGAGTGTCAGACAGTGTCAGAGAGTGATAGTGAGTGTCTGAGAGTGTCAGATAGTGTCAGAGAGTGACAGATAGTGATAGAGAGTGTCAGAGAGTGTCAGAGTGTGTCAGAGAGTGTCAGAGAGTGATAGAGAGTGATAGAGAGTTTCAGAGAGTGTCAGAGACTGTCTGAGAGTGTCAGAGAGTTACAGAGAGTGTCAGAGAGTGTCTGAGAGTGTCAGAGAGTGTCAGAGTGTGTCTGAGAGTGTCTGAGAGTGTCAGAGAGTGTCAGACAGGGATAGAGAGTGATAGAGAGTGTCAGAGAGTGTCAGAGAGTGATAGAGAGTGTCAGAGAGTGTCAGAGAGTGTCTGAGAGTGATAGAGAGTGTCAGAGAGTGTCAGAGAGTGATAGTGAGTGTCAGAGAGTGATAGAGAGTGATAGAGAGTTTCAGAGAGTGTCAGAGAGTGTCTGAGAGTGTCAGAGAGGGTCAGCGAGTGTCAGAAAGTGATAGAGAGTGATATAGAGTGTCAGAGAGTGTCAGAGAGTGTCAGAGAGTGATAGAGAGTGTCAGACAGTGTCAGAGAGTGATAGAGAGTGTCAGAGAGTGTCTGAGAGTGTCAGAGAGTGATAGAGAGCGATAGAGAGTGTCAGAGAGTGTCAGACAGTGTCAGAGAGTGACAGAGAGTGTCAGAGAGTGTCAGAGAGCGTCTGAGAGTGATAGAGAGTTTCAGAGAGTGTCAGAGAGTGTCTGAGAGTGTCAGAGAGTGTCAGAGATTGTCAGAAAGTGATAGAGAGTGATAGAGAGTGTCAGAGAGTGTCAGAGAGTGATAAAGAGTGTCAGACAGTGTCAGAGAGTGATAGTGAGTGTCTGAGAGTGTCAGACAGTGTCAGAGAGTGATAGAGAGTGTCAGAGAGTGTCTGAGAGTGTCAGAGAGTGTCTGAGAGTGTCAGAGAGTGATAGAGAGTGATAGAGTGATAGAGACTGTCAGAGAGTGATAGAGAGTGTCAGAGAGTGTCTGAGAGTGTCAGAGAGTGATAGAGAGTGATAGAGTGTCAGAGAGTGATAGAGAGTGTCAGAGAGTGTCTGAGAGTGTCAGAGAGTGATAGAGAGTGTCAGAGAGTGTCTGAGAGTGTCAGAGAGTGTCTGAGAGTGTCAGAGAGCGATAGAGAGTGATAGAGATTGTCAGAGAGTGTCAGACAGTGTCAGAGAGTGATAGAGAGTGTCAGAGAGTGTCAGACAGTGTCAGAGAGTGATAGAGAGTGATAGAGAGTTTCAGAGAGTCTCAGAGAGTGTCTGAGAGTGTCAGAGAGTGATAGAGAGTGTCAGAGAGTGTCTGAGAGTGTCAGAGAGGGTCTGAGAATGTCAGAGAGTGATAGAGAGTGAGAGAGAGTGTCAGAGAGTGTCAGACAGTGTCAGAGAGTGATAGAGAGTGTCAGAGAGTGATAGAGAGTGTCAGAGAGTGTCTGAGAGTGTCTGAGAGTGTCAGAGAGTGATAGAGAGTGTCAGAGAGTGTCAGACAGTGTCAGAGAGTGACAGAGAGTGTCAGAGAGTGATAGAGAGTGTCAGAGAGTGTCTGAGAGTGTCTGAGAGTGTCAGAGAGTGATAGAGAGTGTCAGAGAGTGTCAGAGAGTGATAGAGAGTGTCAGAGAGTGTCAGACAGTGTCAGAGAGTGATAGAGAGTGATAGAGAGTGTCAGAGAGTGTCAGACAGTGTCAGAGAGTGATAGAGAGTGTCAGAGAGTGATAGAGAGTGATAGAGAGTGTCAGAGAGTGTCAGAGAGTGTCTGAGAGTGTCAGTGAGTGTCTGAGAGTGTCAGAGAGTGATGGAGAGTGATAGAGTGTCACAGAGTGTCAGAGAGTGATAGCGAGTGTCAGAGAGTGTCAGACAGTGTCAGAGAGTGATAGTGAGTGTCAGAGAGTGTCAGAGAGTGTCAGACAGTGTCAGAGAGTGATAGAGAGTGTCAGAGAGTGTCTGAGAGTGTCTGAGAGTGTCTGAGAGTGTCAGAGAGTGATAGAGAGTGTCAGAGAGTGTCAGAGAGTGATAGAGAGTGTCAGAGAGTGATAGAGAGTGTCAGACAGTGTCAGAGAGTGATAGAGAGTGATAGAGAGTGTCAGAGAGTGTCAGACAGTGTCAGAGAGTGATAGCGAGTGTCAGAGAGTGTCAGACAGTGTCAGAGAGTGATAGTGAGTGTCAGAGAGTGTCAGAGAATGTCAGACAGTGTCAGAGAGTGATAGAGAGTGTCAGAGAGTGATAGAGAGTGTCAGAGAGTGTCTGAGAGTGTCTGAGAGTGTCAGAGAGTGATAGAGAGTGTCAGAGAGTGTCAGACAGTGTCAGAGAGTGACAGAGAGTGATAGAGAGTGTCAGAGAGTGTCTGGGAGTGTCTGAGAGTGTCTGAGAGTGTCAGAGAGTGTTAGAGAGTGTCAGACAGTGTCAGAGAGTGATAGAGAGTGTCAGAGAGTGTCAGACAGTGTCAGAGAGTGATAGAGAGTGATAGAGAGTGTCAGAGAGTGTCAGACAGTGTCAGAGAGTGATGGAGAGTGTCAGAGAGTGATAGAGAGTGATAGAGAGTGTCAGAGAGTGTCAGAGAGTGTCTGAGAGTGTCAGTGAGTGTCTGAGAGTGTCAGAGAGTGATGGAGAGTGATAGAGTGTCACAGAGTGTCAGAGAGTGATAGCGAGTGTCAGAGAGTGTCAGACAGTGTCAGAGAGTGATAGTGAGTGTCTGAGAGTGTCAGAGAGTGTCAGAGAGTGATAGAGAGTGATAGAGAGTTTCAGAGAGTGTCAGAGAGTGTCAGAGAGTGATAGAGAGTGATAGAGAGTGTCAGAGAGTGATAGAGAGTGTCAGAGAGTGATAGATTGTGTCAGAGAGTGTCTGAGAGTGTCAGAGAGTGTCAGAGAGTGTCTGAGAGTGTCAGAGAGTGTCAGAGAGTGATAGAGTGATAGAGAGTGTCAGAGAGTGATAGAGAGTGTCAGAGAGTGTCTGAGAGTGTCACTGAGTGTCACTGAGTGTCAGAGAGTGACTGAGAGTGTCACTGAGTGTCTGAGAGTGTCAGAGAGTGATAGAGAGTGTCAGAGAGTGATAGAGAGTGATAGAGTGTCAGAGAGTGTCAGAGAGTGATAGAGAGTGTCAGAGAGTGTCAGAGAGTGATAGAGAGTGTCAGAGAGTGTCAGAGAGTGTCAGAGAGTGATAGAGAGTGTCAGAGAGTGATAGAGAGTGTCAGAGAGTGATACCGAGTGTCAGAGAGTGTCTGAGAGTGTCAGAGAGTGTCTGAGAGTGTCTGAGAGTGTCAGAGAGTGATAGAGAGTGATAGAGAGTGTCAGAGACTGTCAGAGAGTGATAGAGAGTGTCAGAGAGTGTCAGACAGTGTCAGAGAGTGATAGAGAGTGATAGAGAGTGTCAGAGAGTGTCAGACAGTGTCAGACAGTGTCAGAGAGTGATAGAGAGTGTCAGAGAGTGTCAGAGAGTGATAGAGAGTGTCAGAGAGTGATAGAGAGTGTCAGAGAGTGATACCGAGTGTCAGAGAGTGCCTGAGAGTGTCAGAGAGTGTCTGAGAGTGTCTGAGAGTGTCAGAGAATGATAGAGAGTGATAGAGAGTGTCAGAAACTGTCAGAGAGTGATAGAGAGTGTCAGAGAGTGTCAGACAGTGTCAGAGAGTGATAGAGAGTGATAGAGAGTGTCAGAGAGTGTCAGACAGTGTCAGACAGTGTCAGAGAGTGATAGAGAGTGTCAGAGAGTGAAAGAGAGTGATAGAGAGTGTCAGAGAGTGATAGAGAGTGTCAGAGAGAGTCTGAGAGTGTCAGAGAGTGTCTGAGAGTGTCAGAGAGTGATAGAGAGTGATAGAGTGTCAGAGAGTGTCAGAGAGTGTCAGAGAGTGATAGAGAGTGACAGAGAGTGATAGAGAGTGACAGAGAGTGACAGAGAGTGATAGGGAGTGATAGAGAGTGTCAGAGAGTGATAGAGAGTGTCAGAGAGTGATAGAGAGTGTCAGAGAGTGATACAGAGTGTCTGAGAGTGTCAGAGAGTGTCTGAGAGTGTCTGAGAGTGTCAGAGAGTGATACAGAGTGTCTGAGAGTGTCTGAGAGTGTCAGAGAGTGTCTGAGAGTGTCTGAGAGTGTCAGAGAGTGATAAAGAGTGATAGAGAGTGTCAGAGATTGTCAGAGATTGATAGAGAAGGTCAGAGAGTGTCAGACAGTGTCAGAGAGTGATAGAGAGTGATAGAGAGTGTCAGAGAGTGTCAGACAGTGTCAGAGAGTGATAGAGAGTGTCAGAGAGTGATAGAGAGTGTCAGAGAGTTTCTGAGACTGTCAGAGAGTGTCTGAGAGTGTCAGAGAGTGATAGAGAGTGATAGAGTGATAGAGAGTGTCAGAGAGTGATAGAGAGTGTCAGAGAGTGTCTGAGAGTGTCAGAGAGTGTCTGAGAGTGTCAGAGAGTGATAGATAGTGATAGAGTGTCATAGAGTGTCAGAGAGTGATAGAGAGTGTCAGAGAGTGTCAGAGAGTGTCAGAGAGTGATAGAGAGCGTCAGAGAGTGTCAGAGAGTGTCAGAGAGTGATAGTGAGTGTCTGAGAGTGTCAGAGAGTGATAAAGAGTGTCAGAGAGTGTCAGACAGTGTCAGAGAGTGATAGAGAGTGATAGAGAGTGTCAGAGAGTGTCAGACAGTGTCAGAGAGTGATAGAGAGTGTCAGAGAGTGATAGAGAGTGTCAGAGAGTGTCTGAGAGTGTCAGAGAGTGTCAGAGAGTGATAGAGAGTGATAGAGTGATAGAGAGTGTCAGAGAGTGACAGAGAGTGTCAGAGAGAGTCAGAGAGTGTCAGAGAGTGTCTGAGAGTGTCAGAGAGTGATAGAGAGTGATAGAGTGTCAGAGAGTGTCAGAGAGTGATAGAGAGTGTCAGAGAGTGTCAGAGAGTGTCAGAGAGTGATAGAGAGCGTCAGAGAGTGTCAGAGAGTGTCAGAGAGTGATAGTGAGTGTCTGAGAGTGTCAGAGAGTGATAGAGAGCGTCAGAGAGTGTCAGAGAGTGTCAGAGAGTGATAGAGAGCGTCAGAGAGTGTCAGAGAGTGTCAGAGAGTGATAGTGAGTGTCTGAGAGTGTCAGAGAGTGATAGAGAGTGATAGAGAGTGTCAGAGAGTGTCAGACAGTGTCAGAGAGTGATAGCGAGTGTCAGAGAGTGTCAGACAGTGTCAGAGAGTGATAGTGAGTGTCAGAGAGTGTCAGAGAGTGTCAGACAGTGTCAGAGAGTGATAGAGAGTGTCAGAGAGTGATAGAGAGTGTCAGAGAGTGTCTGAGAGTGTCTGAGAGTGTCAGAGAGTGATGGAGAGTGTCAGAGAGTGTCAGACAGTGTCAGAGAGTGACAGAGAGTGATAGAGAGTGTCAGAGAGTGTCTGGGAGTGTCTGAGAGTGTCTGAGAGTGTCAGAGAGTGTTAGAGAGTGTCAGACAGTGTCAGAGAGTGATAGAGAGTGTCAGAGAGTGTCAGACAGTGTCAGAGAGTGATAGAGAGTGATAGAGAGTGTCAGAGAGTGTCAGACAGTGTCAGAGAGTGATGGAGAGTGTCAGAGAGTGATAGAGAGTGATAGAGAGTGTCAGAGAGTGTCAGAGAGTGTCTGAGAGTGTCAGTGAGTGTCAGAGAGTGATAGAGAGTGATAGAGAGTGTCAGAGAGTGTCATAGAGTGATAGAGAGTGTCAGAGAGTGTCAGACAGTGTCAGAGAGTGATAGAGAGTGATAGAGAGTGTCAGAGAGTGTCAGACAGTGTCAGAGAGTGATAGAGAGTGTCAGAGAGTGTCTGAGAGTGTCAGAGAGTGTCTGAGAGTGTCAGAGAGTGATAGAGAGTGATAGAGTGATAGAGAGTGTCAGAGAGTGATAGAGAGTGTCAGAGAGTGTCTGAGAGTGTCAGAGAGTGTCTGAGAGTGTCAGAGAGTGATAGAGAGTGATAGAGTGTCAGAGAGTGATAGAGAGTGTCAGAGAGTGTCTGAGAGTGTCAGAGAGTGATAGAGAGTGTCAGAGAGTGTCTGAGAGTGTCAGAGAGTGTCTGAGAGTGTCAGAGAGCGATAGAGAGTGATAGAGATTGTCAGAGAGTGTCAGACAGTGTCAGAGAGTGATAGAGAGTGTCAGATAGTGTCAGACAGTGTCAGAGAGTGATAGAGAGTGATAGAGAGTTTCAGAGAGTCTCAGAGAGTGTCTGAGAGTGTCAGAGAGTGATAGAGAGTGTCAGAGAATGTCTGAGAGTGTCAGAGAGGGTCTGAGAATGTCAGAGAGTGATAGAGAGTGAGAGAGAGTGTCAGAGAGTGTCAGACAGTGTCAGAGAGTGATAGAGAGTGTCAGAGAGTGATAGAGAGTGTCAGAGAGTGTCTGAGAGTGTCTGAGAGTGTCAGAGAGTGATAGAGAGTGTCAGAGAGTGTCTGAGAGTGTCAGAGAGTGATAGAGAGTGTCAGAGAGTGATAGAGAGTGTCAGAGAGTGTCTGAGAGTGTCAGAGAGTGTCTGAGAGTGTCAGAGAGCGATAGAGAGTGATAGAGATTGTCAGAGAGTGTCAGACAGTGTCAGAGAGTGATAGAGAGTGTCAGATAGTGTCAGACAGTGTCAGAGAGTGATAGAGAGTGATAGAGAGTTTCAGAGAGTCTCAGAGAGTGTCTGAGAGTGTCAGAGAGTGATAGAGAGTGTCAGAGAATGTCTGAGAGTGTCAGAGAGGGTCTGAGAATGTCAGAGAGTGATAGAGAGTGAGAGAGAGTGTCAGAGAGTGTCAGACAGTGTCAGAGAGTGATAGAGAGTGTCAGAGAGTGATAGAGAGTGTCAGAGAGTGTCTGAGAGTGTCTGAGAGTGTCAGAGAGTGATAGAGAGTGTCAGAGAGTGTCAGACAGTGTCAGAGAGTGACAGAGAGTGTCAGAGAGTGATAGAGAGTGTCAGAGAGTGTCTGAGAGTGTCTGAGTGTGTCTGAGAGTGTCAGAGAGTGATAGAGAGTGTCAGAGAGTGTCAGAGAGTGATAGAGAGTGTCAGAGAGTGTCAGACAGTGTCAGAGAGTGATAGAGAGTGATAGAGAGTGTCAGAGAGTGTCAGACAGTGTCAGAGAGTGATAGAGAGTGTCAGAGAGTGATAGAGAGTGATAGAGAGTGTCAGAGAGTGTCAGAGAGTGTCTGAGAGTGTCAGTGAGTGTCTGAGAGTGTCAGAGAGTGATGGAGAGTGATAGAGTGTCACAGAGTGTCAGAGAGTGATAGCGAGTGTCAGAGAGTGTCAGACAGTGTCAGAGAGTGATAGTGAGTGTCAGAGAGTGTCAGAGAGTGTCAGACAGTGTCAGAGAGTGATAGAGAGTGTCAGAGAGTGTCTGAGAGTGTCTGAGAGTGTCTGAGAGTGTCAGAGAGTGATAGAGAGTGTCAGAGAGTGTCAGAGAGTGATAGAGAGTGTCAGAGAGTGATAGAGAGTGTCAGACAGTGTCAGAGAGTGATAGAGAGTGATAGAGAGTGTCAGAGAGTGTCAGACAGTGTCAGAGAGTGATAGAGAGTGTCAGAGAGTGTCAGACAGTGTCAGAGAGTGATAGTGAGTGTCAGAGAGTGTCAGAGAATGTCAGACAGTGTCAGAGAGTGATAGAGAGTGTCAGAGAGTGATAGAGAGTGTCAGAGAGTGTCTGAGAGTGTCTGAGAGTGTCAGAGAGTGATAGAGAGTGTCAGAGAGTGTCAGACAGTGTCAGAGAGTGACAGAGAGTGATAGAGAGTGTCAGAGAGTGTCTGGGAGTGTCTGAGAGTGTCTGAGAGTGTCAGAGAGTGTTAGAGAGTGTCAGACAGTGTCAGAGAGTGATAGAGAGTGTCAGAGAGTGTCAGACAGTGTCAGAGAGTGATAGAGAGTGATAGAGAGTGTCAGAGAGTGTCAGACAGTGTCAGAGAGTGATGGAGAGTGTCAGAGAGTGATAGAGAGTGATAGAGAGTGTCAGAGAGTGTCAGAGAGGGTCTGAGAGTGTCAGTGAGTGTCTGAGAGTGTCAGAGAGTGATGGAGAGTGATAGAGTGTCACAGAGTGTCAGAGAGTGATAGCGAGTGTCAGAGAGTGTCAGACAGTGTCAGAGAGTGATAGAGAGTGATAGAGAGTTTCAGAGAGTGTCAGAGAGTGTCAGAGAGTGATAGAGAGTGATAGAGAGTGTCAGAGAGTGATAGAGAGTGTCAGAGAGTGATAGATTGTGTCAGAGAGTGTCTGAGAGTGTCAGAGAGTGTCAGAGAGTGTCTGAGAGTGTCAGAGAGTGTCAGAGAGTGATAGAGTGATAGAGAGTGTCAGAGAGTGATAGAGAGTGTCAGAGAGTGTCTGAGAGTGTCACTGAGTGTCACTGAGTGTCAGAGAGTGTCTGAGAGTGTCACTGAGTGTCTGAGAGTGTCAGAGAGTGATAGAGAGTGTCAGAGAGTGATAGAGAGTGATAGAGTGTCAGAGAGTGTCAGAGAGTGATAGAGAGTGTCAGAGAGTGTCAGAGAGTGTCAGAGAGTGATAGAGAGTGTCAGAGAGTGTCAGAGAGTGTCAGAGAGTGATAGAGAGTGTCAGAGAGTGATAGAGAGTGTCAGAGAGTGATACCGAGTGTCAGAGAGTGTCTGAGAGTGTCCGAGAGTGTCTGAGAGTGTCTGAGAGTGTCAGAGAGTGATAGAGAGTGATAGAGAGTGTCAGAGACTGTCAGAGAGTGATAGAGAGTGTCAGAGAGTGTCAGACAGTGTCAGAGAGTGATAGAGAGAGATAGAGAGTGTCAGAGAGTGTCAGACAGTGTCAGACAGTGTCAGAGAGTGATAGAGAGTGTCAGAGAGTGTCAGAGAGTGATAGAGAGTGTCAGAGAGTGATAGAGAGTGTCAGAGAGTGATACCGAGTGTCAGAGAGTGTCTGAGAGTGTCAGAGAGTGTCTGAGAGTGTCTGAGAGTGTCAGAGAATGATAGAGAGTGATAGAGAGTGTCAGAGACTGTCAGAGAGTGATAGAGAGTGTCAGAGAGTGTCAGACAGTGTCAGAGAGTGATAGAGAGTGATAGAGAGTGTCAGAGAGTGTCAGACAGTGTCAGACAGTGTCAGAGAGTGATAGAGAGTGTCAGAGAGTGATAGAGAGTGATAGAGAGTGTCAGAGAGTGATAGAGAGTGATAGAGTGTCAGAGAGTGTCAGAGAGTGTCAGAGAGTGATAGAGAGTGATAGAGTGTCAGAGAGTGTCAGAGAGTGATAGAGAGTGTCAGAGAGTGTCAGAGAGTGTCAGAGAGTGACAGAGAGTGATAGAGAGTGTCAGAGAGTGATAGAGAGTGTCAGAGAGTGATACAGAGTGTCTGAGAGTGTCAGAGAGTGTCTGAGAGTGTCAGAGAGTGTCAGAGAGTGATAAAGAGTGATAGAGAGTGTCAGAGATTGTCAGAGATTGATAGAGAGTGTCAGAGAGTGTCAGACAGTGTCAGAGAGTGATAGAGAGTGATAGAGAGTGTCAGAGAGTGTCAGACAGTGTCAGAGAGTGATAGAGAGTGTCAGAGAGTGATAGAGAGTGTCAGAGAGTTTCTGAGACTGTCAGAGAGTGTCTGAGAGTGTCAGAGAGTGATAGAGAGTGATAGAGTGATAGAGAGTGTCAGAGAGTGATAGAGAGTGTCAGAGAGTGTCTGAGAGTGTCAGAGAGTGTCTGAGAGTGTCAGAGAGTCATAGAGAGTGATAGAGTGTCATAGAGTGTCAGAGAGTGATAGAGAGTGTCAGAGAGTGTCAGAGAGTGTCAGAGAGTGATAGAGAGCGTCAGAGAGTGTCAGAGAGTGATAGTGAGTGTCTGAGAGTGTCAGAGAGTGATAAAGAGTGATAGAGAGTGTCAGAGAGTGTCAGAGAGTGATAGAGAGTGTCAGAGAGTGTCAGACAGTGTCAGAGAGTGATAGAGAGTGATAGAGAGTGTCAGAGAGTGTCAGACAGTGTCAGAGAGTGATAGAGAGTGTCAGAGAGTGATAGAGAGTGTCAGAGAGTGTCTGAGAGTGTCAGAGAGTGTCAGAGAGTGATAGAGAGTGATAGAGTGATAGAGAGTGTCAGAGAGTGACAGAGAGTGTCAGAGAGAGTCAGAGAGTGTCAGAGAGTGTCTGCGAGTGTCAGAGAGTGATAGAGCGTGATAGAGTGTCAGAGAGTGTCAGAGAGTGATAGAGAGTGTCAGAGAGTGTCAGAGAGTGTCAGAGAGTGATAGAGAGCGTCAGAGAGTGTCAGAGAGTGTCAGAGAGTGATAGTGAGTGTCTGAGAGTGTCAGAGAGTGATAGAGAGCGTCAGAGAGTGTCAGAGAGTGTCAGAGAGTGATAGTGAGTGTCTGAGAGTGTCAGAGAGTGATAGAGAGCGTCAGAGAGTGTCAGAGAGTGTCAGAGAGTGATAGAGAGCGTCAGAGAGTGATAGTGAGTGTCAGAGAGTGATAGTGAGTGTCTGAGAGTGTCAGAGAGTGATAGAGAGTGATAGAGAGCGTCAGAGAGTGTCAGAGAGTGTCTGAGAGTGTCAGTGAGTGTCTGAGAGTGTCAGAGAGTGATGGAGAGTGATAGAGTGTCACAGAGTGTCAGAGAGTGATAGCGAGTGTCAGAGAGTGTCAGACAGTGTCAGAGAGTGATAGTGAGTGTCTGAGAGTGTCAGAGAGTGTCAGAGAGTGATAGAGAGTGATAGAGAGTTTCAGAGAGTGTCAGAGAGTGTCAGAGAGTGATAGAGAGTGATAGAGAGTGTCAGAGAGTGATAGAGAGTGTCAGAGAGTGATAGATTGTGTCAGAGAGTGTCTGAGAGTGTCAGAGAGTGTCAGAGAGTGTCTGAGAGTGTCAGAGAGTGTCAGAGAGTGATAGAGTGATAGAGAGTGTCAGAGAGTGATAGAGAGTGTCAGAGAGTGTCTGAGAGTTTCACTGAGTGTCACTGAGTGTCAGAGAGTGTCTGAGAGTGTCACTGAGTGTCTGAGAGTGTCAGAGAGTGATAGAGAGTGTCAGAGAGTGATAGAGAGTGATAGAGTGTCAGAGAGTGTCAGAGAGTGATAGAGAGTGTCAGAGAGTGTCAGAGAGTGTCAGAGAGTGATAGAGAGTGTCAGAGAGTGTCAGAGAGTGTCAGAGAGTGATAGAGAGTGTCAGAGAGTGATAGAGAGTGTCAGAGAGTGATACCGAGTGTCAGAGAGTGTCTGAGAGTGTCAGAGAGTGTCTGAGAGTGTCTGAGAGTGTCAGAGAGTGATAGAGAGTGATAGAGAGTGTCAGAGACTGTCAGAGAGTGATAGAGAGTGTCAGAGAGTGTCAGACAGTGTCAGAGAGTGATAGAGAGTGATAGAGAGTGTCAGAGAGTGTCAGACAGTGTCAGACAGTGTCAGAGAGTGATAGAGAGTGTCAGAGAGTGTCAGAGAGTGATAGAGAGTGTCAGAGAGTGATAGAGAGTGTCAGAGAGTGATACCGAGTGTCAGAGAGTGTCTGAGAGTGTCAGAGAGTGTCTGAGAGTGTCTGAGAGTGTCAGAGAATGATAGAGAGTGATAGAGAGTGTCAGAGACTGTCAGAGAGTGATAGAGAGTGTCAGAGAGTGTCAGACAGTGTCAGAGAGTGATAGAGAGTGATAGAGAGTGTCAGAGAGTGTCAGACAGTGTCAGACAGTGTCAGAGAGTGATAGAGAGTGTCAGAGAATGATAGAGAGTGATAGAGAGTGTCAGAGAGTGATAGAGAGTGTCAGAGAGAGTCTGAGAGTGTCAGAGAGTGTCTGAGAGTGTCAGAGAGTGATAGAGTGTCAGAGAGTGTCAGAGAGTGTCAGAGAGTGTCAGAGAGTGATAGAGAGTGATAGAGTGTCAGAGAGTGTCAGAGAGTGATAGAGAGTGTCAGAGAGTGTCAGAGAGTGTCAGAGAGTGACAGAGAGTGATAGAGAGTGTCAGAGAGTGATAGAGAGTGTCAGAGAGTGATACAGAGTTTCTGAGAGTGTCAGAGAGTGTCTGAGAGTGTCTGAGAGTGTCAGAGAGTGATAAAGAGTGATAGAGAGTGTCAGAGATTGTCAGAGATTGATAGAGAGTGTCAGAGAGTGTCAGACAGTGTCAGAGAGTGATAGAGAGTGATAGAGAGTGTCAGAGAGTGTCAGACAGTGTCAGAGAGTGATAGAGAGTGTCAGAGAGTGATAGAGAGTGTCAGAGAGTTTCTGAGACTGTCAGAGAGTGTCTGAGAGTGTCAGAGAGTGATAGAGAGTGATAGAGTGATAGAGAGTGTCAGAGAGTGATAGAGAGTGTCAGAGAGTGTCTGAGAGTGTCAGAGAGTGTCTGAGAGTGTCAGAGAGTGATAGAGAGTGATAGAGTGTCATAGAGTGTCAGAGAGTGATAGAGAGTGTCAGAGAGTGTCAGAGAGTGTCAGAGAGTGATAGAGAGCGTCAGAGAGTGTCAGAGAGTGTCAGAGAGTGATAGTGAGTGTCTGAGAGTGTCAGAGAGTGATAAAGAGTGATAGAGAGTGTCAGAGAGTGTCAGAGAGTGATAGAGAGTGTCAGAGAGTGTCAGACAGTGTCAGAGAGTGATAGAGAGTGATAGAGAGTGTCAGAGAGTGTCAGACAGTGTCAGAGAGTGATAGAGAGTGTCAGAGAGTGATAGAGAGTGTCAGAGAGTGTCTGAGAGTGTCAGAGAGTGTCAGAGAGTGATAGAGAGTGATAGAGTGATAGAGAGTGTCAGAGAGTGACAGAGAGTGTCAGAGAGAGTCAGAGAGTGTCAGAGAGTGTCTGAGAGTGTCAGAGAGTGATAGAGAGTGATAGAGTGTCAGAGAGTGTCAGAGAGTGATAGAGAGTGTCAGAGAGTGTCAGAGAGTGTCAGAGAGTGATAGAGAGCGTCAGAGAGTGTCAGAGAGTGTCAGAGAGTGTCTGAGAGTGTCAGAGAGTGATAAAGAGTGATAGAGAGTGTCAGAGATTGTCAGAGATTGATAGAGAGTGTCAGAGAGTGTCAGACAGTGTCAGAGAGTGATAGAGAGTGATAGAGAGTGTCAGAGAGTGTCAGACAGTGTCAGAGAGTGATAGAGAGTGTCAGAGAGTGATAGAGAGAGTCAGAGAGTTTCTGAGACTGTCAGAGAGTGTCTGAGAGTGTCAGAGAGTGATAGAGAGTGATAGAGTGATAGAGAGTGTCAGAGAGTGATAGAGAGTGTCAGAGAGTGTCTGAGAGTGTCAGAGAGTGTCTGAGAGTGTCAGAGTGTGATAGAGAGTGATAGAGTGTCATAGAGTGTCAGAGAGTGATAGAGAGTGTCAGAGAGTGTCAGAGAGTGTCAGAGAGTGATAGAGAGCGTCAGAGAGTGTCAGAGAGTGTCAGAGAGTGATAGTGAGTGTCTGAGAGTGTCAGAGAGTGATAAAGAGTGATAGAGAGTGTCAGAGAGTGTCAGAGAGTGATAGAGAGTGTCAGAGAGTGTCAGACAGTGTCAGAGAGTGATAGAGAGTGATAGAGAGTGTCAGAGAGTGTCAGACAGTGTCAGAGAGTGATAGAGAGTGTCAGAGAGTGATAGAGAGTGATAGAGAGTGTCAGAGAGTGTCTGAGAGTGTCAGAGAGTGTCAGAGAGTGATAGAGAGTGATAGAGAGTGATAGAGTGATAGAGAGTGTCAGAGAGTGACAGAGAGTGTCAGAGAGAGTCAGAGAGTGTCAGAGAGTGTCTGAGAGTGTCAGAGAGTGATAGAGAGTGATAGAGTGTCAGAGAGTGTCAGAGAGTGATAGAGAGTGTCAGAGAGTGTCAGAGAGTGATAGAGAGCGTCAGAGAGTGTCAGAGAGTGTCAGAGAGTGATAGTGAGTGTCTGAGAGTGTCAGAGAGTGATAGAGAGCGTCAGAGAGTGTCAGAGAGTGTCAGAGAGTGATAGAGAGCGTCAGAGAGTGTCAGAGAGTGTCAGAGAGTGATAGAGAGCGTCAGAGAGTGATAGTGAGTGTCAGAGAGTGATAGTGAGTGTCTGAGAGTGTCAGAGAGTGATAGAGAGTGATAGAGAGCGTCAGAGAGTGTCAGAGAGTGTCAGAGAGTGATAGAGAGTGTCAGAGAGTGATAGAGAGTGTCAGAGAGTGATACAGAGTGTCTGAGAGTGTCAGAGAGTGTCTGAGAGTGTCTGAGAGTGTCAGAGAGTGATAAAGAGTGATAGAGAGTGTCAGAGATTGTCAGAGATTGATAGAGAGTGTCAGAGAGTGTCAGACAGTGTCAGAGAGTGATAGAGAGTGATAGAGAGTGTCAGAGAGTGTCAGACAGTGTCAGAGAGTGATAGAGAGTGTCAGAGAGTGATAGAGAGTGTCAGAGAGTTTCTGAGACTGTCAGAGAGTGTCTGAGAGTGTCAGAGAGTGATAGAGAGTGATAGAGTGATAGAGAGTGTCAGAGAGTGATAGAGAGTGTCAGAGAGTGACAGAGAGTGTCAGAGAGAGTCAGAGAGTGTCAGAGAGTGTCTGAGAGTGTCAGAGAGTGATAGAGAGTGATAGAGTGTCAGAGAGTGTCAGACAGTGTCAGAGAGTGATAGAGAGTGTCAGAGAGTGATAGAGAGTGTCAGAGAGTGTCTGAGAGTGTCAGAGAGTGTCAGAGAGTGATAGAGAGTGATAGAGTGATAGAGAGTGTCAGAGAGTGACAGAGAGTGTCAGAGAGAGTCAGAGAGTGTCAGAGAGTGTCTGAGAGTGTCAGAGAGTGATAGAGAGTGATAGAGTGTCAGAGAGTGTCAGAGAGTGATAGAGAGTGTCAGAGAGTGTCAGAGAGTGTCAGAGAGTGATAGAGAGCGTCAGAGAGTGTCAGAGAGTGTCAGAGAGTGATAGTGAGTGTCTGAGAGTGTCAGAGAGTGATAGAGAGCGTCAGAGAGTGTCAGAGAGTGTCAGAGAGTGATAGTGAGTGTCTGAGAGTGTCAGAGAGTGATAGAGAGCGTCAGAGAGTGTCAGAGAGTGTCAGAGAGTGATAGAGAGCGTCAGAGAGTGATAGTGAGTGTCAGAGAGTGATAGAGAGTGTCAGAGAGTGTCTGAGAGTGTCAGAGAGTGTCAGAGAGTGATAGAGAGTGGTAGAGTGATAGAGAGTGTCAGAGAGTGACAGAGAGTGTCAGAGAGAGTCAGAGAGTGTCAGAGAGTGTCTGAGAGTGTCAGAGAGTGATAGAGAGTGATAGAGTGTCAGAGAGTGTCAGAGAGTGATAGAGAGTGTCAGAGAGTGTCAGAGTGTGTCAGAGAGTGATAGAGAGCGTCAGAGAGTGTCAGAGAGTGTCAGAGAGTGATAGTGAGTGTCTGAGAGTGTCAGAGAGTGATAGAGAGCGTCAGAGAGTGTCAGAGAGTGTCAGAGAGTGTCAGAGAGTGTCAGAGAGTGTCTGAGAGTGTCAGAGAGTGATAGAGAGTGTCAGAGAGTGATAGTGAGTGTCTGAGAGTGTCAGAGAGTGATAGAGAGCGTCAGAGAGTGTCAGAGAGTGTCAGAGAGTGATACAGAGTGTCTGAGAGTGTCAGAGAGTGTCTGAGAGTGTCTGAGAGTGTCAGAGAGTGATAAAGAGTGATAGAGAGTGTCAGAGATTGTCAGAGATTGATAGAGAGTGTCAGAGAGTGTCTGAGAGTGTCAGAGAGTGATAGAGAGTGATAGAGTGTCAGAGAGTGTCAGAGAGTGATAGAGAGTGTCAGAGAGTGTCAGAGAGTGTCAGAGAGTGATAGAGAGCGTCAGAGAGTGTCAGAGAGTGTCAGAGAGTGATAGTGAGTGTCAGAGAGTGATACAGAGTGTCTGAGAGTGTCAGAGAGTGTCTGAGAGTGTCTGAGAGTGTCAGAGAGTGATAAAGAGTGATAGAGAGTGTCAGAGATTGTCAGAGATTGATAGAGAGTGTCAGAGAGTGTCAGACAGTGTCAGAGAGTGATAGAGAGTGATAGAGAGTGTCAGAGAGTGTCAGACAGTGTCAGAGAGTGATAGAGAGTGTCAGAGAGTGATAGAGAGTGTCAGAGAGTTTCTGAGACTGTCAGAGAGTGTCTGAGAGTGTCAGAGAGTGATAGAGAGTGATAGAGTGATAGAGAGTGTCAGAGAGTGATAGAGAGTGTCAGAGAGTGACAGAGAGTGTCAGAGAGAGTCAGAGAGTGTCAGAGAGTGTCTGAGAGTGTCAGAGAGTGATAGAGAGTGATAGAGTGTCAGAGAGTGTCAGACAGTGTCAGAGAGTGATAGAGAGTGTCAGAGAGTGATAGAGAGTGTCAGAGAGTGTCTGAGAGTGTCAGAGAGTGTCAGAGAGTGATAGAGAGTGATAGAGTGATAGAGAGTGTCAGAGAGTGACAGAGAGTGTCAGAGAGAGTCAGAGAGTGTCAGAGAGTGTCTGAGAGTGTCAGAGAGTGATAGAGAGTGATAGAGTGTCAGAGAGTGTCAGAGAGTGATAGAGAGTGTCAGAGAGTGTCAGAGAGTGTCAGAGAGTGATAGAGAGCGTCAGAGAGTGTCAGAGAGTGTCAGAGAGTGATAGTGAGTGTCTGAGAGTGTCAGAGAGTGATAGAGAGCGTCAGAGAGTGTCAGAGAGTGTCAGAGAGTGATAGTGAGTGTCTGAGAGTGTCAGAGAGTGATAGAGAGCGTCAGAGAGTGTCAGAGAGTGTCAGAGAGTGATAGAGAGCGTCAGAGAGTGATAGTGAGTGTCAGAGAGTGATAGAGAGTGTCAGAGAGTGTCTGAGAGTGTCAGAGAGTGTCAGAGAGTGATAGAGAGTGGTAGAGTGATAGAGAGTGTCAGAGAGTGACAGAGAGTGTCAGAGAGAGTCAGAGAGTGTCAGAGAGTGTCTGAGAGTGTCAGAGAGTGATAGAGAGTGATAGAGTGTCAGAGAGTGTCAGAGAGTGATAGAGAGTGTCAGAGAGTGTCAGAGTGTGTCAGAGAGTGATAGAGAGCGTCAGAGAGTGTCAGAGAGTGTCAGAGAGTGATAGTGAGTGTCTGAGAGTGTCAGAGAGTGATAGAGAGCGTCAGAGAGTGTCAGAGAGTGTCAGAGAGTGTCAGAGAGTGTCAGAGAGTGTCTGAGAGTGTCAGAGAGTGATAGAGAGTGTCAGAGAGTGATAGTGAGTGTCTGAGAGTGTCAGAGAGTGATAGAGAGCGTCAGAGAGTGTCAGAGAGTGTCAGAGAGTGATACAGAGTGTCTGAGAGTGTCAGAGAGTGTCTGAGAGTGTCTGAGAGTGTCAGAGAGTGATAAAGAGTGATAGAGAGTGTCAGAGATTGTCAGAGATTGATAGAGAGTGTCAGAGAGTGTCTGAGAGTGTCAGAGAGTGATAGAGAGTGATAGAGTGTCAGAGAGTGTCAGAGAGTGATAGAGAGTGTCAGAGAGTGTCAGAGAGTGTCAGAGAGTGATAGAGAGCGTCAGAGAGTGTCAGAGAGTGTCAGAGAGTGATAGTGAGTGTCTGAGAGTGTCAGAGAGTGTCAGAGAGTGTCAGAGAGTGTCAGAGAGTGTCTGAGAGTGTCAGAGAGTGATAGAGAGTGTCAGAGAGTGATAGTGAGTGTCTGAGAGTGTCAGAGAGTGATAGAGAGCGTCAGAGAGTGTCAGAGAGTGTCAGAGAGTGATACAGAGTGTCTGAGAGTGTCAGAGAGTGTCTGAGAGTGTCTGAGAGTGTCAGAGAGTGATAAAGAGTGATAGAGAGTGTCAGAGATTGTCAGAGATTGATAGAGAGTGTCAGAGAGTGTCAGACAGTGTCAGAGAGTGATAGAGAGTGATAGAGAGTGTCAGAGAGTGTCAGACAGTGTCAGAGAGTGATAGAGAGTGTCAGAGAGTGATAGAGAGTGTCAGAGAGTTTCTGAGACTGTCAGAGAGTGTCTGAGAGTGTCAGAGAGTGATAGAGAGTGATAGAGTGATAGAGAGTGTCAGAGAGTGATAGAGAGTGTCAGAGAGTGACAGAGAGTGTCAGAGAGAGTCAGAGAGTGTCAGAGAGTGTCTGAGAGTGTCAGAGAGTGATAGAGAGTGATAGAGTGTCAGAGAGTGTCAGACAGTGTCAGAGAGTGATAGAGAGTGTCAGAGAGTGATAGAGAGTGTCAGAGAGTGTCTGAGAGTGTCAGAGAGTGTCAGAGAGTGATAGAGAGTGATAGAGTGATAGAGAGTGTCAGAGAGTGACAGAGAGTGTCAGAGAGAGTCAGAGAGTGTCAGAGAGTGTCTGAGAGTGTCAGAGAGTGTCAGAGAGTGATAGAGAGTGATAGAGTGATAGAGAGTGTCAGAGAGTGACAGAGAGTGTCAGAGAGAGTCAGAGAGTGTCAGAGAGTGTCTGAGAGTGTCAGAGAGTGATAGAGAGTGATAGAGTGTCAGAGAGTGTCAGAGAGTGATAGAGAGTGTCAGAGAGTGTCAGAGAGTGATAGAGAGCGTCAGAGAGTGTCAGAGAGTGTCAGAGAGTGATAGTGAGTGTCTGAGAGTGTCAGAGAGTGATAGAGAGCGTCAGAGAGTGTCAGAGAGTGTCAGAGAGTGTCAGAGAGTGTCTGAGAGTGTCAGAGAGTGATAGAGAGTGTCAGAGAGTGATACAGAGTGTCTGAGAGTGTCAGAGAGTGTCTGAGAGTGTCTGAGAGTGTCAGAGAGTGATAAAGAGTGATAGAGAGTGTCAGAGATTGTCAGAGATTGATAGAGAGTGTCAGAGAGTGTCAGACAGTGTCAGAGAGTGATAGAGAGTGATAGAGAGTGTCAGAGAGTGTCAGACAGTGTCAGAGAGTGATAGAGAGTGTCAGAGAGTGATAGAGAGTGTCAGAGAGTTTCTGAGACTGTCAGAGAGTGTCTGAGAGTGTCAGAGAGTGATAGAGAGTGATAGAGTGATAGAGAGTGTCAGAGAGTGATAGAGAGTGTCAGAGAGTGACAGAGAGTGTCAGAGAGAGTCAGAGAGTGTCAGAGAGTGTCTGAGAGTGTCAGAGAGTGATAGAGAGTGATAGAGTGTCAGAGAGTGTCAGACAGTGTCAGAGAGTGATAGAGAGTGTCAGAGATTGATAGAGAGTGTCAGAGAGTGTCTGAGAGTGTCAGAGAGTGTCAGAGAGTGATAGAGAGTGATAGAGAGTGATAGAGAGTGTCAGAGAGTGACAGAGAGTGTCAGAGAGAGTCAGAGAGTGTCAGAGAGTGTCTGAGAGTGTCAGAGAGTGATAGAGAGTGATAGAGTGTCAGAGAGTGTCAGAGAGTGATAGAGAGTGTCAGAGAGTGTCAGAGAGTGATAGAGAGCGTCAGAGAGTGTCAGAGAGTGTCAGAGAGTGTCAGAGAGTGTCAGAGAGTGTCTGAGAGTGTCAGAGAGTGATAGAGAGTGTCAGAGAGTGATACAGAGTGTCTGAGAGTGTCAGAGAGTGTCTGAGAGTGTCTGAGAGTGTCAGAGAGTGATAAAGAGTGATAGAGAGTGTCAGAGATTGTCAGAGATTGATAGAGAGTGTCAGAGAGTGTCAGACAGTGTCAGAGAGTGATAGAGAGTGATAGAGAGTGTCAGAGAGTGTCAGACAGTGTCAGAGAGTGATAGAGAGTGTCAGAGAGTGATAGAGAGTGTCAGAGAGTTTCTGAGACTGTCAGAGAGTGTCTGAGAGTGTCAGAGAGTGATAGAGAGTGATAGAGTGATAGAGAGTGTCAGAGAGTGATAGAGAGTGTCAGAGAGTGACAGAGAGTGTCAGAGAGAGTCAGAGAGTGTCAGAGAGTGTCTGAGAGTGTCAGAGAGTGATAGAGAGTGATAGAGTGTCAGAGAGTGTCAGACAGTGTCAGAGAGTGATAGAGAGTGTCAGAGATTGATAGAGAGTGTCAGAGAGTGTCTGAGAGTGTCAGAGAGTGTCAGAGAGTGATAGAGAGTGATAGAGAGTGATAGAGAGTGTCAGAGAGTGACAGAGAGTGTCAGAGAGAGTCAGAGAGTGTCAGAGAGTGTCTGAGAGTGTCAGAGAGTGATAGAGAGTGATAGAGTGTCAGAGAGTGTCAGAGAGTGATAGAGAGTGTCAGAGAGTGTCAGAGAGTGATAGAGAGCGTCAGAGAGTGTCAGAGAGTGATAGAGAGCGTCAGAGAGTGTCAGAGAGTGTCAGAGAGTGATAGTGAGTGTCTGAGAGTGTCAGAGAGTGATAGAGAGCGTCAGAGAGTGTCAGAGAGTGTCAGAGAGTGATAGTGAGTGTCTGAGAGTGTCAGAGAGTGATAGAGAGCGTCAGAGAGTGTCAGAGAGTGTCAGAGAGTGATAGTGAGTGTCTGAGAGTGTCAGAGAGTGATAGAGAGCGTCAGAGAGTGTCAGAGAGTGTCAGAGAGTGATAGAGAGCGTCAGAGAGTGATAGTGAGTGTCAGAGAGTGATAGAGAGTGTCAGAGAGTGTCTGAGAGTGTCAGAGAGTGTCAGAGAGTGATAGAGAGTGATAGAGTGATAGAGAGTGTCAGAGAGTGACAGAGAGTGTCAGAGAGAGTCAGAGAGTGTCAGAGAGTGTCTGAGAGTGTCAGAGAGTGATAGAGAGTGTCAGAGAGTGTCAGAGAGTGTCAGAGAGTGATAGAGAGCGTCAGAGAGTGTCAGAGAGTGTCAGAGAGTGTCTGAGAGTGTCTGAGAGTGTCAGAGAGTGATAAAGAGTGATAGAGAGTGTCAGAGATTGTCAGAGATTGATAGAGAGTGTCAGAGAGTGTCAGACAGTGTCAGAGAGTGATAGAGAGTGATAGAGAGTGTCAGAGAGTGTCAGACAGTGTCAGAGAGTGATAGAGAGTGTCAGAGAGTGATAGAGAGTGTCAGAGAGTTTCTGAGACTGTCAGAGAGTGTCTGAGAGTGTCAGAGAGTGATAGAGAGTGATAGAGTGATAGAGAGTGTCAGAGAGTGATAGAGAGTGTCAGAGAGTGACAGAGAGTGTCAGAGAGAGTCAGAGAGTGTCAGAGAGTGTCTGAGAGTGTCAGAGAGTGATAGAGAGTGATAGAGTGTCAGAGAGTGTCAGACAGTGTCAGAGAGTGATAGAGAGTGTCAGAGAGTGATAGAGAGTGTCAGAGAGTGTCTGAGAGTGTCAGAGAGTGTCAGAGAGTGATAGAGAGTGATAGAGAGTGATAGAGAGTGTCAGAGAGTGACAGAGAGTGTCAGAGAGAGTCAGAGAGTGTCAGAGAGTGTCTGAGAGTGTCAGAGAGTGATAGAGAGTGATAGAGTGTCAGAGAGTGTCAGAGAGTGATAGAGAGTGTCAGAGAGTGTCAGAGAGTGATAGAGAGCGTCAGAGAGTGTCAGAGAGTGTCAGAGAGTGATAGTGAGTGTCTGAGAGTGTCAGAGAGTGATAGAGAGCGTCAGAGAGTGTCAGAGAGTGTCAGAGAGTGATAGTGAGTGTCTGAGAGTGTCAGAGAGTGATAGAGAGCGTCAGAGAGTGTCAGAGAGTGTCAGAGAGTGATAGTGAGTGTCTGAGAGTGTCAGAGAGTGATAGAGAGCGTCAGAGAGTGTCAGAGAGTGTCAGAGAGTGATAGAGAGCGTCAGAGAGTGATAGTGAGTGTCAGAGAGTGATAGAGAGTGTCAGAGAGTGTCTGAGAGTGTCAGAGAGTGTCAGAGAGTGATAGAGAGTGATAGAGTGATAGAGAGTGTCAGAGAGTGACAGAGAGTGTCAGAGAGAGTCAGAGAGTGTCAGAGAGTGTCAGAGAGTGTCAGAGAGTGATAGAGAGTGTCAGAGAGTGTCAGAGAGTGTCAGAGAGTGATAGAGAGCGTCAGAGAGTGTCAGAGAGTGTCAGAGAGTGATAGTGAGTGTCTGAGAGTGTCAGAGAGTGATAGAGAGCGTCAGAGAGTGTCAGAGAGTGTCAGAGAGTGATAGTGAGTGTCTGAGAGTGTCAGAGAGTGATAGAGAGCGTCAGAGAGTGTCAGAGAGTGTCAGAGAGTGATAGAGAGCGTCAGAGAGTGATAGTGAGTGTCAGAGAGTGATAGTGAGTGTCTGAGAGTGTCAGAGAGTGATAGAGAGTGATAGAGAGCGTCAGAGAGTGTCAGAGAGTGATAAAGAGTGATAGAGAGTGTCAGAGATTGTCAGAGATTGATAGAGAGTGTCAGAGAGTGTCAGACAGTGTCAGAGAGTGATAGAGAGTGATAGAGAGTGTCAGAGAGTGTCAGACAGTGTCAGAGAGTGATAGAGAGTGTCAGAGAGTGATAGAGAGTGTCAGAGAGTTTCTGAGACTGTCAGAGAGTGTCTGAGAGTGTCAGAGAGTGATAGAGAGTGATAGTGTGATAGAGAGTGTCAGAGAGTGATAGAGAGTGTCAGAGAGTGTCTGAGAGTGTCAGAGAGTGTCTGAGAGTGTCAGAGAGTGATAGAGAGTGATAGAGTGTCATCGAGTGTCAGAGAGTGATAGAGAGTGTCAGAGAGTGTCAGAGAGTGTCAGAGAGTGATAAAGAGTGATAGAGAGTGTCAGAGAGTGTCAGAGAGTGATAGTGAGTGTCAGAGAGTGTCAGACAGTGTCAGAGAGTGATAGAGAGTGATAGAGAGTGTCAGAGAGTGTCAGACAGTGTCAGAGAGTGATAGAGAGTGTCAGAGAGTGATAGAGAGTGTCAGAGAGTTTCTGAGACTGTCAGAGAGTGTCTGAGAGTGTCAGAGAGTGATAGAGAGTGATAGAGTGATAGAGAGTGTCAGAGAGTGATAGAGAGTGTCAGAGAGTGTCAGAGAGTGATAGAGAGTGATAGAGTGTCATAGAGTGTCAGAGAGTGATAGAGAGTGTCAGAGAGTGTCAGAGAGTGTCAGAGAGTGATAGAGAGCGTCAGAGAGTGTCTGAGAGTGTCAGAGAGTGATAGAGAGTGATAGAGTGTCATAGAGTGTCAGAGAGTGATAGAGAGTGTCAGAGAGTGTCAGAGAGTGTCAGAGAGTGATAGAGAGCGTCAGAGAGTGTCAGAGAGTGTCAGAGAGTGATAGTGAGTGTCTGAGAGTGTCAGAGAGTGATAAAGAGTGATAGAGAGTGTCAGAGAGTGTCAGAGAGTGATAGAGAGTGTCAGAGAGTGTCAGACAGTGTCAGAGAGTGATAGAGAGTGATAGAGAGTGTCAGAGAGTGTCAGACAGTGTCAGAGAGTGATAGAGAGTGTCAGAGAGTGATAGAGAGTGTCAGAGAGTGTCTGAGAGTGTCAGAGAGTGTCAGAGAGTGATAGAGAGTGATAGAGTGATAGAGAGTGTCAGAGAGTGACAGAGAGTGTCAGAGAGAGTCAGAGAGTGTCAGAAAGTGTCTGAGAGTGTCAGAGAGTGATAGAGAGTGATAGAGTGTCAGAGAGTGTCAGAGAGTGATAGAGAGTGTCAGAGAGTGTCAGAGAGTGTCAGAGAGTGATAGAGAGCGTCAGAGAGTGTCAGAGAGTGTCAGAGAGTGATAGTGAGTGTCTGAGAGTGTCAGACAGTGTCAGAGAGTGATAGAGAGTGTCAGAGAGTGATAGAGAGTGTCAGAGAGTGTCTGAGAGTGTCAGAGAGTGTCAGAGAGTGATAGAGAGTGATAGAGTGATAGAGAGTGTCAGAGAGTGACAGAGAGTGTCAGAGAGAGTCAGAGAGTGTCAGAGAGTGTCTGAGAGTGTCAGAGAGTGATAGAGAGTGATAGAGAGTCAGAGAGTGTCAGAGAGTGATAGAGAGTGTCAGAGAGTGTCAGAGAGTGTCAGAGAGTGATAGAGAGCGTCAGAGAGTGTCAGAGAGTGTCAGAGAGTGATAGTGAGTGTCTGAGAGTGTCAGAGAGTGATAGAGAGTGTCAGAGAGTGACAGAGAGTGTCAGAGAGAGTCAGAGAGTGTCAGAGAGTGTCTGAGAGTGTCAGAGAGTGATAGAGAGTGATAGAGTGTCAGAGAGTGTCAGAGAGTGATAGAGAGTGTCAGAGAGTGATAGAGAGTGATAGAGTGTCAGAGAGTGTCAGAGAGTGATAGAGAGTGTCAGAGAGTGTCAGAGAGTGTCAGACAGTGATAGAGAGCGTCAGAGAGTGTCAGAGAGTGTCAGAGAGTGATAGTGAGTGTCTGAGAGTGTCAGAGAGTGATAGAGAGCGTCAGAGAGTGTCAGAGAGTGTCAGAGAGTGATAGTGAGTGTCTGAGAGTGTCAGAGAGTGATAGAGAGCGTCAGAGAGTGTCAGAGAGTGTCAGAGAGTGATAGAGAGCGTCAGAGAGTGATAGTGAGTGTCAGAGAGTGATAGTGAGTGTCTGAGAGTGTCAGAGAGTGATAGAGAGTGATAGAGAGTGATAGAGTGTCAGAGAGTGTCAGAGAGTGATAGAGAGTGTCAGAGAGTGTCAGAGAGTGTCAGAGAGTGATAGAGAGCGTCAGAGAGTGTCAGAGAGTGTCAGAGAGTGATAGTGAGTGTCTGAGAGTGTCAGAGAGTGATAGAGAGCGTCAGAGAGTGTCAGAGAGTGTCAGAGAGTGATAGTGAGTGTCTGAGAGTGTCAGAGAGTGATAGAGAGCGTCAGAGAGTGTCAGAGAGTGTCAGAGAGTGATAGAGAGCGTCAGAGAGTGATAGTGAGTGTCAGAGAGTGATAGTGAGTGTCTGAGAGTGTCAGAGAGTGATAGAGAGTGATAGAGAGCGTCAGAGAGTGTCAGAGAGTGTCAGAGAGTGATAGTGAGTGTCTGAGAGTGTCAGAGAGTGTCAGAGAGTGATAGAGAGTGATAGAGTGATAGAGAGTGTCAGAGAGTGACAGAGAGTGTCAGAGAGTGTCAGAGAGTGTCAGAGAGTGTCTGAGAGTGTCAGAGATTGATAGAGAGTGTCAGAGAGTGATAGAGAGTGATACAGAGTGTCAGAGAGTGTCAGAGAGTGTCAGAGAGTGATAGAGAGTGTCAGAGAGTAATAGAGAGTGTCAGAGAGTGATAGAGAGTGTCAGAGAGTGTCAGAGAGTGATAGAGAGTTTCAGAGAGTGTCAGAGGGTGTCAGAGAGTGATAGAGATTGTCAGAGAGTGTCAGAGAGTGTCAGAAAGTGATAGAGAGTGATAGAGAGTGTCAGAGAGTGTCAGAGAGTGTCAGAGAGTGATAGAGAGTGTCAGACAGTGTCAGAGAGTGTCGGAGAGTGTCAGAAAGTGATAGAGAGTGATAGAGAGTGTCAGAGAGTGTCAGACAGTGTCAGAGAGTGATAGAGAGTGTCAGAGAGTGTCAGAGAGTGTCTGAGAGTGATAGAGAGTGTCAGAGAGTGTCAGAGAGTGTCAGAGAGAGACAAAGAGTGTTAGAGAGTGATAGAGAGTGATAGAGAGTTTCAGAGAGTGTCAGAGGGTGTCTGAGAGTGTCAGAGAGTGATAGAGAGTGATAGAGAGTGTCAGAGAGTGTCAGACAGTGTCAGAGAGTGATAGAGAGTGCCAGAGAGTGTCAGAGAGTGTCTGAGAGTGATAGAGGGTGTCAGAGAGTGTCAGAGAGTGATAGTGAGTGTGAGAGAGTGATAGAGAGTGATAGAGAGTTTCAGAGAGTGTCAGAGAGTGTCTGAGAGTGTCTGAGAGTGTCAGAGAGTGTCAGAGAGTGATAGAGAGTGTCTGAGAGTGTCAGAGAGTGTCTGAGAGTGTCAGAGAGTGTCAGAGAGTGTCAGAGAGTGTCAGAGAGTGTCTGAGAGTGATAGAGAGTGTCAGAGAGTGTCAGAGAGTGATAGTGAGTGTCAGAGAGTGATAGAGAGTGATAGAGAGTTTCAGAGAGTGTCAGAGAGTGCCAGAGAGTGATAGAGAGTGTCAGAAAGTGATAGAGAGTGATAGAGAGAGACAGAGAGTGTCAGAGAGTGATAGAGAGTGATAGAGAGTTTCAGAGAGTGTCAGAGGGTGTCTGAGAGTGTCAGAGAGTGATAGAGAGTGATAGAGAGTGTCAGAGAGTGTCAGACAGTGTCAGAGAGTGATAGAGAGTGCCAGAGAGTGTCAGAGAGTGTCTGAGAGTGATAGAGAGTGTCAGAGAGTGTCAGAGAGTTATAGTGAGTGTCAGAGAGTGATAGAGAGTGATAGAGAGTTTCAGAGAGTGTCAGAGAGTGTCTGAGAGTGTCTGAGAGTGTCAGAGAGTGTCAGAGAGTGATAGAGAGTGTCTGAGAGTGTCAGAGAGTGATAGTGAGTGTCTGAAAGTGATAGAGAATGTCAGAGAGTTTCAGAGAGTGATAGAGAGTTTCAGAGAGTGTCAGAGAGTGTCTGAGAGTGTCAGAGAGTGATAGAGAGTGATAGAGAGTGTCAGAGAGTGTCAGAGAGTGATAGAGAGTGACAGAGAGCTGTAGAGAGTGATAGAGAGTGTCAGAGAGTGATAGAGAGTGATAGAGAGTTTCAGAGAGTGTCAGAGAGTGTCTGAGAGTGTCAGAGAGTGATAGAGAGTGTCAGAGAGTGTCAGAGAGTGTCAGAGAGTGATAGAGAGTGATAGAGTGTCATCGAGTGTCAGAGAGTGATAGAGAGTGTCAGAGAGTGTCAGAGAGTGTCAGAGAGTGATAAAGAGTGATAGAGAGTGTCAGAGAGTGTCAGAGAGTGATAGTGAGTGTCAGAGAGTGTCAGACAGTGTCAGAGAGTGATAGAGAGTGATAGAGAGTGTCAGAGAGTGTCAGACAGTGTCAGAGAGTGATAGAGAGTGTCAGAGAGTGATAGAGAGTGTCAGAGAGTTTCTGAGACTGTCAGAGAGTGTCTGAGAGTGTCAGAGAGTGATAGAGAGTGATAGAGTGATAGAGAGTGTCAGAGAGTGATAGAGAGTGTCAGAGAGTGTCTGAGAGTGTCAGAGAGTGTCTGAGAGTGTCAGAGAGTGATAGAGAGTGATAGAGTGTCATAGAGTGTCAGAGAGTGATAGAGAGTGTCAGAGAGTGTCAGAGAGTGTCAGAGAGTGATAGAGAGCGTCAGAGAGTGTCAGAGAGTGTCAGAGAGTGATAGTGAGTGTCTGAGAGTGTCAGAGAGTGATAAAGAGTGATAGAGAGTGTCAGAGAGTGTCAGAGAGTGATAGAGAGTGTCAGAGAGTGTCAGACAGTGTCAGAGAGTGATAGAGAGTGATAGAGAGTGTCAGAGAGTGTCAGACAGTGTCAGAGAGTGATAGAGAGTGTCAGAGAGTGATAGAGAGTGTCAGAGAGTGTGTGAGAGTGTCAGAGAGTGTCAGAGAGTGATAGAGAGTGATAGAGTGATAGAGAGTGTCAGAGAGTGACAGAGAGAGTCAGAGAGAGTCAGAGAGTGTCAGAAAGTGTCTGAGAGTGTCAGAGAGTGATAGAGAGTGATAGAGTGTCAGAGAGTGTCAGAGAGTGATAGAGAGTGTCAGAGAGTGTCAGAGAGTGTCAGAGAGTGATAGAGAGCGTCAGAGAGTGTCAGAGAGTGTCAGAGAGTGATAGTGAGTGTCTGAGAGTGTCAGACAGTGTCAGAGAGTGATAGAGAGTGTCAGAGAGTGATAGAGAGTGTCAGAGAGTGTCTGAGAGTGTCAGAGAGTGTCAGAGAGTGATAGAGAGTGATAGAGTGATAGAGAGTGTCAGAGAGTGACAGAGAGTGTCAGAGAGAGTCAGAGAGTGTCAGAGAGTGTCTGAGAGTGTCAGAGAGTGATAGAGAGTGATAGAGAGTCAGAGAGTGTCAGAGAGTGATAGAGAGTGTCAGAGAGTGTCAGAGAGTGTCAGAGAGTGATAGAGAGCGTCAGAGAGTGTCAGAGAGTGTCAGAGAGTGATAGTGAGTGTCTGAGAGTGTCAGAGAGTGATAGAGAGTGTCAGAGAGTGACAGAGAGTGTCAGAGAGAGTCAGAGAGTGTCAGAGAGTGTCTGAGAGTGTCAGAGAGTGATAGAGAGTGATAGAGTGTCAGAGAGTGTCAGAGAGTGATAGAGAGTGTCAGAGAGTGTCAGAGAGTGTCAGAGAGTGATAGAGAGCGTCAGAGAGTGTCAGAGAGTGTCAGAGAGTGATAGTGAGTGTCTGAGAGTGTCAGAGAGTGATAGAGAGCGTCAGAGAGTGTCAGAGAGTGTCAGAGAGTGATAGTGAGTGTCTGAGAGTGTCAGAGAGTGATAGAGAGCGTCAGAGAGTGTCAGAGAGTGTCAGAGAGTGATAGAGAGCGTCAGAGAGTGATAGTGAGTGTCAGAGAGTGATAGTGAGTGTCTGAGAGTGTCAGAGAGTGATAGAGAGTGATAGAGAGTGATAGAGTGTCAGAGAGTGTCAGAGAGTGATAGAGAGTGTCAGAGAGTGTCAGAGAGTGTCAGAGAGTGATAGAGAGCGTCAGAGAGTGTCAGAGAGTGTCAGAGAGTGATAGTGAGTGTCTGAGAGTGTCAGAGAGTGATAGAGAGCGTCAGAGAGTGTCAGAGAGTGTCAGAGAGTGATAGTGAGTGTCTGAGAGTGTCAGAGAGTGATAGAGAGCGTCAGAGAGTGTCAGAGAGTGTCAGAGAGTGATAGAGAGCGTCAGAGAGTGATAGTGAGTGTCAGAGAGTGATAGTGAGTGTCTGAGAGTGTCAGAGAGTGATAGAGAGTGATAGAGAGCGTCAGAGAGTGTCAGAGAGTGTCAGAGAGTGATAGTGAGTGTCTGAGAGTGTCAGAGAGTGTCAGAGAGTGATAGAGAGTGATAGAGTGATAGAGAGTGTCAGAGAGTGACAGAGAGTGTCAGAGAGTGTCAGAGAGTGTCAGAGAGTGTCTGAGAGTGTCAGAGATTGATAGAGAGTGTCAGAGAGTGATAGAGAGTGATACAGAGTGTCAGAGAGTGTCAGAGAGTGTCAGAGAGTGATAGAGAGTGTCAGAGAGTAATAGAGAGTGTCAGAGAGTGATAGAGAGTGTCAGAGAGTGTCAGAGAGTGATAGAGAGTTTCAGAGAGTGTCAGAGAGTGTCAGAGAGTGATAGAGATTGTCAGAGAGTGTCAGAGAGTGTCAGAAAGTGATAGAGAGTGATAGAGAGTGTCAGAGAGTGTCAGAGAGTGTCAGAGAGTGATAGAGAGTGTCAGACAGTGTCAGAGAGTGTCGGAGAGTGTCAGAAAGTGATAGAGAGTGATAGAGAGTGTCAGAGAGTGTCAGACAGTGTCAGAGAGTGATAGAGAGTGTCAGAGAGTGTCAGAGAGTGTCTGCGAGTGATAGAGAGTGTCAGAGAGTGTCAGAGAGTGTCAGAGAGAGACAGAGAGTGTTAGAGAGTGATAGAGAGTGATAGAGAGTTTCAGAGAGTGTCAGAGGGTGTCTGAGAGTGTCAGAGAGTGATAGAGAGTGATAGAGAGTGTCAGAGAGTGTCAGACAGTGTCAGAGAGTGATAGAGAGTGCCAGAGAGTGTCAGAGAGTGTCTGAGAGTGATAGAGAGTGTCAGAGAGTGTCAGAGAGTGATAGTGAGTGTCAGAGAGTGATAGAGAGTGATAGAGAGTTTCAGAGAGTGTCAGAGAGTGTCTGAGAGTGTCTGAGAGTGTCAGAGAGTGTCAGAGAGTGATAGAGAGTGTCTGAGAGTGTCAGAGAGTGTCTGAGAGTGTCAGAGATTGTCAGAGAGTGTCAGAGAGTGTCTGAGAGTGATAGAGAGTGTCAGAGAGTGTCAGAGAGTGTCAGAGAGTGATAGTGAGTGTCAGAGAGTGATAGAGAGTGATAGAGAGTTTCAGAGAGTGTCAGAGAGTGCCAGAGAGTGATAGAGAGTGTCAGAAAGTGATAGAGAGTGATAGAGAGAGACAGAGAGTGTCAGAGAGTGATAGAGAGTGATAGAGAGTTTCAGAGAGTGTCAGAGGGTGTCTGAGAGTGTCAGAGAGTGATAGAGAGTGATAGAGAGTGTCAGAGAGTGTCAGACAGTGTCAGAGAGTGATAGAGAGTGCCAGAGAGTGTCAGAGAGTGTCTGAGAGTGATAGAGAGTGTCAGAGAGTGTCAGAGAGTGATAGTGAGTGTCAGAGAGTGATAGAGAGTGATAGAGAGTTTCAGAGAGTGTCAGAGAGTGTCTGAGAGTGTCTGAGAGTGTCAGAGAGTGTCAGAGAGTGATAGAGAGTGTCTGAGAGTGTCAGAGAGTGATAGTGAGTGTCTGAAAGTGATAGAGAATGTCAGAGAGTTTCAGAGAGTGATAGAGAGTTTCAGAGAGTGTCAGAGAGTGTCTGAGAGTGTCAGAGAGTGATAGAGAGTGATAGAGAGTGTCAGAGAGTGTCAGAGAGTGATAGAGAGTGACAGAGAGCTGTAGAGAGTGATAGAGAGTGTCAGAGAGTGATAGAGAGTGATAGAGAGTTTCAGAGAGTGTCAGAGAGTGTCTGAGAGTGTCAGAGAGTGATAGAGAGTGTCAGAGAGTGTCAGTGAGTGTCAGAGAGTGATAGAGAGTGTCAGAGAGTGATAGAGAGTGATAGAGAGTGTCAGAGAGTGTCAGAGAGTGTCAGAGAGTGATAGAGAGTGTCAGAGAGTGATAGAGAGTGTCAGAGAGAGTCAGAGAGTGATAGAGAGTGATAGAGAGTTGTAGAGATTGATAGAGAGTGTCAGAGAGTGATAGAGAGTGATACAGAGTGTCAGAGAGTGTCAGAGAGTGTCAGAGAGTGATAGAGAGTGTCAGAGAGTAATAGAGAGTGTCAGAGAGTGATAGAGAGTGTCAGAGAGTGTCAGAGAGTGATAGAGAGTTTCAGAGAGTGTCAGAGAGTGTCAGAGAGTGTCAGAGAGTGATAGAGAGTGTCAGAGAGTGTCAGAGAGTGTCAGAAAGTGATAGAGAGTGATAGAGAGTGTCAGAGAGTGTCAGAGAGTGTCAGAGAGTGATAGAGAGTGTCAGACAGTGTCAGAGATTGTCGGAGAGTGTCAGAAAGTGATAGAGAGTGATAGAGAGTGTCAGAGAGTGTCAGACAGTGTCAGAGAGTGATAGAGAGTGTCAGAGAGTGTCAGAGAGTGTCTGAGAGTGATAGAGAGTGTCAGAGAGTGTCAGAGAGTGTCAGAGAGTGATAGTGAGTGTCAGAGTGTGATAGAGAGTGTCAGAGAGTGTCAGAGAGTGTCAGAAAGTGATAGAGAGTGATAGAGAGTGTCAGAGAGTGTCAGAGAGTGATAGAGAGTGTCAGACAGTGTCAGAGAGTGTCGGAGAGTGTCAGAAAGTGATAGAGAGTGATAGAGAGTGTCAGAGAGTGTCAGACAGTGTCAGAGAGTGATAGAGAGTGTCAGAGAGTGATAGTGAGTGTCTGAGAGTGTCAGACAGTGTCAGAGAGTGATAGAGAGTGTCTGAGAGTGTCAGAGAGTGTCTGAGAGTGTCAGAGAGTGTCAGAGAGTGATAGAGAGTGATAGAGAGTGTCAGAGAGTGTCAGAGAGTGTCTGAGAGTGTCAGAGAGTGATAGAGAGTGATAGAGAGTGTCAGAGAGTGTCAGAGAGTGATAGAGAGTGATAGAGAGTGTCAGAGAGTGTCTGAGAGTGTCAGAGAGTGTCAGAGAGTGATAGAGAGTGATAGAGAGTGTCAGAGAGTGTCAGAGAGTGTCTGAGAGTGTCAGAGAGTGATAGAGAGTGATAGAGAGTGTCAGACAGTGTCAGAGAGTGATAGAGAGTGTCTGAGAGTGTCAGAGAGTGTCTGAGAGTGTCAGAGAGTGTCAGAGAGTGATAGAGAGTGATAGAGAGTGTCAGAGAGTGTCAGAGAGTGTCTGAGAGTGTCAGAGAGTGATAGAGAGTGATAGAGAGTGTCAGAGAGTGTCAGACAGTGTCAGAGAGTGATAGAGAGTGTCAGAGAGTGATAGTGAGTGTCTGAGAGTGATAGTGAGTGTCTGAGAGTGTCAGATAGTGTCAGAGAGTGTCAGCGAGTGAGAGAGAGTGATAGAGAGTTTCAGAGAGTGTCAGAGAGTGTCAGAGAGTGATAGAGAGTGTCAGAGAGTGATAGGGAGTGATAGAGAGTTTCAGAGAGTGTCAGAGAGTGTCTGAGAGTGTCAGAGAGTGTCAGAGAGTGTCAGGCAGTGTCAGAGAGTGATAGTGAGTGTCAGAGAGTGTCAGAGAATGTCAGAGTGTGATAGAGAGTGTCAGAGAGTGATAGAGGGTGTCAGAGAATGTCAGAGAATGTCAGAGAGTGATTGAGAGTGATAGAGAGTGATAGAGAGTGATAGAGAGTGTCAGAGAGTGATAGAGAGTGATAGAGAGTTTCAGAGAGTGATAGAGGGTGATAGAGAGTTTCAGAGAGTGTCAGAGAGTGTCTGAGAGTGTCAGAGAGTGATAGAGAGTGTCAGAGAGTGTCAGAGAGTTTCAGAGAGTGATAGAGAGTGTCAGAGAGTGATAGAGAGTGTCAGAGAGTGTCAGAGAGTGATAGAGAGTGATAGAGAGTGATAGAGAGTGATAGAGAGTGTCAGAGAGTGTCGGAGAGTGTCAGAGAGTGATAGTGAGTGTCTGAAAGTGATAGAGAATGTCAGAGAGTTTCAGAGAGTGATAGAGAGTTTCAGAGAGTGTCAGAGAGTGTCTGAGAGTGTCAGAGAGTGATAGAGAGTGATAGAGAGTGTCAGAGAGTGTCAGAGAGTGATAGTGAGTGTCTGAGAGTGATAGTGAGTGTCTGAGAGTGTCAGATAGTGTCAGAGAGTGTCAGCGAGTGAGAGAGAGTGATAGAGAGTTTCAGAGAGTGTCAGAGAGTGTCAGAGAGTGATAGAGAGTGTCAGAGAGTGATAGGGAGTGATAGAGAGTTTCAGAGAGTGTCAGAGAGTGTCTGAGAGTGTCAGAGAGTGTCAGAGAGTGTCAGGCAGTGTCAGAGAGTGATAGTGAGTGTCAGAGAGTGTCAGAGAATGTCAGAGTGTGATAGAGAGTGTCAGAGAGTGATAGAGGGTGTCAGAGAATGTCAGAGAATGTCAGAGAGTGATTGAGAGTGATAGAGAGTGATAGAGAGTGATAGAGAGTGTCAGAGAGTGATAGAGAGTGATAGAGAGTTTCAGAGAGTGATAGAGGGTGATAGAGAGTTTCAGAGAGTGTCAGAGAGTGTCTGAGAGTGTCAGAGAGTGATAGAGAGTGTCAGAGAGTGTCAGAGAGTTTCAGAGAGTGATAGAGAGTGGCAGAGAGTGATAGAGAGTGTCAGAGAGTGTCAGAGAGTGATAGAGAGTGATAGAGAGTGATAGAGAGTGATAGAGAGTGTCAGAGAGTGTCGGAGAGTGTCAGAGAGTGATAGTGAGTGTCTGAAAGTGATAGAGAATGTCAGAGAGTTTCAGAGAGTGATAGAGAGTTTCAGAGAGTGTCAGAGAGTGTCTGAGAGTGTCAGAGAGTGATAGAGAGTGATAGAGAGTGTCAGAGAGTGTCAGAGAGTGATAGAGAGTGACAGAGAGCTGTAGAGAGTGATAGAGAGTGTCAGAGAGTGATAGAGAGTGATAGAGAGTTTCAGAGAGTGTCAGAGAGTGTCTGAGAGTGTCAGAGAGTGATAGAGAGTGTCAGAGAGTGTCAGAGAGTGTCAGAGAGTGATAGAGAGTGTCAGAGAGTGATAGAGAGTGTCAGAGAGTGTCAGAGAGTGATAGAGAGTGATAGAGAGTGATAGAGAGTGTCAGAGAGTGTCAGAGAGTGTCAGAGAGTGATAGAGAGTGTCAGAGAGTGATAGAGAGTGTCAGAGAGAGTCAGAGAGTGATAGAGAGTGATAGAGAGTTGTAGAGATTGATAGAGAGTGTCAGAGAGTGATAGAGAGTGATACAGAGTGTCAGAGAGTGTCAGAGAGTGTCAGAGAGTGATAGAGAGTGTCAGAGAGTAATAGAGAGTGTCAGAGAGTGATAGAGAGTGTCAGAGAGTGTCAGAGAGTGATAGAGAGTTTCAGAGAGTGTCAGAGAGTGTCAGAGAGTGTCAGAGAGTGATAGAGAGTGTCAGAGAGTGTCAGAGAGTGTCAGAAAGTGATAGAGAGTGATAGAGAGTGTCAGAGAGTGTCAGAGAGTGTCAGAGAGTGATAGAGAGTGTCAGACAGTGTCAGAGAGTGTCGGAGAGTGTCAGAAAGTGATAGAGAGTGATAGAGAGTGTCAGAGAGTGTCAGACAGTGTCAGAGAGTGATAGAGAGTGTCAGAGAGTGTCAGAGAGTGTCGGAGAGTGATAGAGAGTGTCAGAGAGTGTCAGAGAGTGTCAGAGAGTGTCAGAGAGTGATAGTGAGTGTCAGAGAGTGATAGAGAGTGATAGAGAGTTTCAGAGTGTCAGAGAGTGCCAGAGAGTGATAGAGAGTGTCAGAAAGTGATAGAGAGTGATAGAGAGAGTCAGAGAGTGTCAGAGAGTGATAGAGAGTGATAGAGAGTTTCAGAGAGTGTCAGAGAGTGTCTGAGAGTGTCAGAGAGTGATAGAGAGTGATAGAGAGTGTCAGAGAGTGTCAGACAGTGTCAGAGAGTGATAGAGAGTGCCAGAGAGTGTCAGAGAGTGTCTGAGAGTGATAGAGAGTGTCAGAGAGTGTCAGAGAGTGATAGTGAGTGTCAGAGAGTGATAGAGAGTGATAGAGAGTTTCAGAGAGTGTCAGAGAGTGTCAGAGAGTGATAGAGAGTGTCAGAGAGTGTCAGAGAGTGATAGAGAGTGATAGAGAGTTTCAGAGAGTGTCAGAGAGTGTCTGAGAGTGTCAGAGAGTGATAGAGAGTGTCAGAGAGTGTCAGACAGTGTCAGAGAGTGATAGAGAGTGTCAGAGAGTGTCAGAGAGTGTCTGAGAATAATAGAGAGTGTCAGAGAGTGTCAGAGAGTGATAGTGAATGTCAGAGAGTGATAGAGTGTTTCAGAGAGTGTCAGAGAGTGTCAGAGAGTGTCTGAGAGTGTCAGAGAGTGTCAGAGAGTGTCAGAGAGTGTCAGAGAGTGATAGAGAGCGTCAGAGAGTGTCAGAGAGTGTCAGAGAGTGATAGAGAGTGTCAGACAGTGTCAGAGAGTGATAGTGAGTGTCTGAGAGTGTCAGAGAGTGTCAGAGAGTGTCAGAGAGTGATAGAGAGTGTCTGAGAGTGTCAGAGAGTGTCTGAGAGTGTCAGAGAGTGTCAGAGAGTGATAGAGAGTGATAGAGAGTGTCAGAGAGTGTCAGACAGTGTCAGAGAGTGATAGAGAGTGTCAGAGAGTGATAGTGAGTGTCTGAGAGTGTCAGATAGTGTCAGATATTGTCAGAGAGTGTCAGCGAGTGATGGAGAGTGATAGAGAGTTTCAGAGAGTGTCAGAGAGTGTCAGAGAGTGATAGAGAGTGTCAGAGAGTGATAGGGAGTGATAGAGAGTGTCAGAGAGTGATAGAGAGTGATAGAGAGTGTCAGACAGTGTCAGAGAGTGAGAGAGAGTCTCTGAGAGTGTCAGAGAGTGTCTGAGAGTGTCAGATGGAGTCAGAGAGTGATAGAGAGTGATAGAGAGTGTCAGAGAGTGTCAGACAGTGTCAGAGAGTGATAGAGAGTGTCAGAGAGTGATAGTGAGTGTCTGAGAGTGTCAGAGAGTGTCAGAGAGTGATAGAGAGTGATAGAGAGTGTCAGAGAGTGTCAGACAGTGTCAGAGAGTGATAGAGAGTGTCAGAGAGTGTTAGTGAGTGTCTGAGAGTGTCAGATAGTGTCAGAGAGTGTCAGCGAGTGACAGAGAGTGATAGAGAGTGTCAGAGAGTGTCAGAGAGTGATAGAGAGTGACAGAGAGCTGTAGAGAGTGATAGAGAGTGTCAGAGAGTGATAGAGAGTGATAGAAAGTTTCAGAGAGTGTCAGAGAGTGTCTGAGAGTGTCAGAGAGTGATAGAGAGTGTCAGAGAGTGTCAGAGTGTCAGAGAGTGATAGAGAGTGTCAGAGAGTGATAGAGAGTGTCAGAGAGTGTCAGAGAGTGATAGAGAGTGATAGAGAGTGATAGAGAGTGTCAGAGAGTGTCAGAGAGTGTCAGAGAGTGATAGAGAGTGTCAGAGAGTGATAGAGAGTGTCAGAGAGTGTCAGAGAGTGATAGAGAGTGATAGAGAGTTGTAGAGATTGATAGAAAGTGTCAGAGAGTGATAGAGAGTGATACAGAGTGTCAGAGAGTGTCAGAGAGTGTCAGAGAGTGATAGAGAGTGTCAGAGAGTAATAGAGTGTGTCAGAGAGTGTCAGAGAGTGTCAGAGAGTGTCAGAGAGTGATAGAGAGTGTCAGAGAGTGTCAGAGAGTGTCAGAAAGTGATATAGAGTGATAGAGAGTGTCAGAGAGTGTCAGAGAGTGTCAGAGAGGTTCAGAGAGTGATAGAGAGTGTCAGAAAGTGATAGAGAGTGATAGAGAGTGTCAGAGAGTGTCAGAGAGTGTCAGAGAGTGTCAGAGAGTGTCTGAGAGTGTCAGAGAGTGATAGAGAGTGATAGAGAGTGTCAGAGAGTGTCAGACAGTGTCAGAGAGTGATAGAGAGTGTCAGAGAGTGATAGTGAGTGTCTGAGAGTGATAGTGAGTGTCTGAGAGTGTCAGATAGTGTCAGAGAGTGTCAGCGAGTGAGAGAGAGTGATAGAGAGTTTCAGAGAGTGTCAGAGAGTGTCAGAGAGTGATAGAGAGTGTCAGAGAGTGATAGGGAGTGATAGAGAGTTTCAGAGAGTGTCAGAGAGTGTCTGAGAGTGTCAGAGAGTGTCAGAGAGTGTCAGGCAGTGTCAGAGAGTGATAGTGAGTGTCAGAGAGTGTCAGAGAATGTCAGAGTGTGATAGAGAGTGTCAGAGAGTGATAGAGGGTGTCAGAGAATGTCAGAGAATGTCAGAGAGTGATTGAGAGTGATAGAGAGTGATAGAGAGTGATAGAGAGTGTCAGAGAGTGATAGAGAGTGATAGAGAGTTTCAGAGAGTGATAGAGGGTGATAGAGAGTTTCAGAGAGTGTCAGAGAGTGTCTGAGAGTGTCAGAGAGTGATAGAGAGTGTCAGAGAGTGTCAGGGAGTTTCAGAGAGTGATAGAGAGTGTCAGAGAGTGATAGAGAGTGTCAGAGAGTGTCAGAGAGTGATAGAGAGTGATAGAGAGTGATAGAGAGTGATAGAGAGTGTCAGAGAGTGTCGGAGAGTGTCAGAGAGTGATAGTGAGTGTCTGAAAGTGATAGAGAATGTCAGAGAGTTTCAGAGAGTGATAGAGAGTTTCAGAGAGTGTCAGAGAGTGTCTGAGAGTGTCAGAGAGTGATAGAGAGTGATAGAGAGTGTCAGAGAGTGTCAGAGAGTGATAGAGAGTGTCAGAGAGTGATAGAGAGTGTCAGAGAGAGTCAGAGAGTGATAGAGAGTGATAGAGAGTTGTAGAGATTGATAGAGAGTGTCAGAGAGTGATAGAGAGTGATACAGAGTGTCAGAGAGTGTCAGAGAGTGTCAGAGAGTGATAGAGAGTGTCAGAGAGTAATAGAGAGTGTCAGAGAGTGATAGAGAGTGTCAGAGAGTGTCAGAGAGTGATAGAGAGTTTCAGAGAGTGTCAGAGAGTGTCAGAGAGTGTCAGAGAGTGATAGAGAGTGTCAGAGAGTGTCAGAGAGTGTCAGAAAGTGATAGAGAGTGATAGAGAGTGTCAGAGAGTGTCAGAGAGTGTCAGAGAGTGATAGAGAGTGTCAGACAGTGTCAGAGAGTGTCGGAGAGTGTCAGAAAGTGATAGAGAGTGATAGAGAGTGTCAGAGAGTGTCAGACAGTGTCAGAGAGTGATAGAGAGTGTCAGAGAGTGTCAGAGAGTGTCGGAGAGTGATAGAGAGTGTCAGAGAGTGTCAGAGAGTGTCAGAGAGTGATAGTGAGTGTCAGAGAGTGATAGAGAGTGATAGAGAGTTTCAGAGAGTGTCAGAGAGTGCCAGAGAGTGATAGAGAGTGTCAGAAAGTGATAGAGAGTGATAGAGAGAGTCAGAGAGTGTCAGAGAGTGATAGAGAGTGATAGAGAGTTTCAGAGAGTGTCAGAGAGTGTCTGAGAGTGTCAGAGAGTGATAGAGAGTGATAGAGAGTGTCAGAGAGTGTCAGACAGTGTCAGAGAGTGATAGAGAGTGCCTGAGAGTGTCAGAGAGTGTCTGAGAGTGATAGAGAGTGTCAGAGAGTGTCAGAGAGTGATAGTGAGTGTCAGAGAGTGATAGAGAGTGATAGAGAGTTTCAGAGAGTGTCAGAGAGTGTCTGAGAGTGTCTGAGAGTGTCAGAGAGTGTCAGAGAGTGTCAGAGAGTGATAGTGAGTGTCAGAGAGTGATATAGAGTGATAGAGAGTTTCAGAGAGTGTCAGAGAGTGTCAGAGAGTGATAGAGAGTGTCAGAGAGTGTCAGAGAGTGATAGAGAGTGATAGAGAGTTTCAGAGAGTGTCAGAGAGTGTCTGAGAGTGTCAGAGAGTGATAGAGAGTGATAGAGAGTGTCAGAGAGTGTCAGACAGTGTCAGAGAGTGATAGAGAGTGTCAGAGAGTGTCAGAGAGTGTCTGAGAATAATAGAGAGTGTCAGAGAGTGTCAGAGAGTGATAGTGAATGTCAGAGAGTGATAGAGAGTGATAGAGTGTTTCAGAGAGTGTCAGAGAGTGTCAGAGAGTGTCTGAGAGTGTCAGAGAGTGTCAGAGAGTGTCAGAGAGTGTCAGAGATTGATAGAGAGCGTCAGAGAGTGTCAGAGAGTGTCAGAGAGTGATAGAGAGTGTCAGACAGTGTCAGAGAGTGATAGTGAGTGTCTGAGAGTGTCAGAGAGTTTCAGAGAGTGTCAGAGAGTGATAGAGAGTGTCTGAGAGTGTCAGAGAGTGTCTGAGAGTGTCAGAGAGTGTCAGAGAGTGATAGAGAGTGATAGAGAGTGTCAGAGAGTGTCAGACAGTGTCAGAGAGTGATAGAGAGTGTCAGAGAGTGATAGTGAGTGTCTGAGAGTGTCAGATAGTGTCAGATATTGTCAGAGAGTGTCAGCGAGTGATGGAGAGTGATAGAGAGTTTCAGAGAGTGTCAGAGAGTGTCAGAGAGTGATAGAGAGTGTCAGAGAGTGATAGGGAGTGATAGAGAGTGTCAGAGAGTGATAGAGAGTGATAGAGAGTGTCAGACAGTGTCAGAGAGTGAGAGAGAGTCTCTGAGAGTGTCAGAGAGTGTCTGAGAGTGTCAGATGGAGTCAGAGAGTGATAGAGAGTGATAGAGAGTGTCAGAGAGTGTCAGACAGTGTCAGAGAGTGATAGAGAGTGTCAGAGAGTGATAGTGAGTGTCTGAGAGTGTCAGAGAGTGTCAGAGAGTGATAGAGAGTGTCAGAGAGTGTCAGACAGTGTCAGAGAGTGATAGAGAGTGTCAGAGAGTGTTAGTGAGTGTCTGAGAGTGTCAGATAGTGTCAGAGAGTGTCAGCGAGTGACAGAGAGTGATAGAGAGTGTCAGAGAGTGTCAGAGAGTGATAGAGAGTGACAGAGAGCTGTAGAGAGTGATAGAGAGTGTCAGAGAGTGATAGAGAGTGATAGAAAGTGTCAGAGAGTGTCTGAGAGTGTCAGAGAGTGATAGAGAGTGTCAGAGAGTGTCAGAGAGTGTCAGAGAGTGATAGAGAGTGTCAGAGAGTGATAGAGAGTGTCAGAGAGTGTCAGAGAGTGATAGAGAGTGATAGAGAGTGTCAGAGAGTGTCAGAGAGTGTCAGAGAGTGATAGAGAGTGTCAGAGAGTGATAGAGAGTGTCAGAGAGTGTCAGAGAGTGATAGAGAGTGATAGAGAGTTGTAGAGATTGATAGAAAGTGTCAGAGAGTGATAGAGAGTGATACAGAGTGTCAGAGAGTGTCAGAGAGTGTCAGAGAGTGATAGAGAGTGTCAGAGAGTAATAGAGTGTGTCAGAGAGTGTCAGAGAGTGTCAGAGAGTGTCAGAGAGTGATAGAGAGTGTCAGAGAGTGTCAGAGAGTGTCAGAAAGTGATAGAGAGTGATAGAGAGTGTCAGAGAGTGTCAGAGAGTGTCAGAGAGTGTCAGAGAGTGATAGAGAGTGTCAGACAGTGTCAGAGAGTGTCGGAGAGTGTCAGAAAGTGATAGAGAGTGATAGAGAGAGTCAGAGAGTGTCAGAGAGTGATAGAGAGTGATAGAGAGTTTCAGAGAGTGTCAGAGAGTGCCAGAGAGTGATAGAGAGTGTCAGAAAGTGATAGAGAGTGATAGAGAGAGTCAGAGAGTGTCAGAGAGTGATAGAGAGTGATAGAGAGTTTCAGAGAGTGTCAGAGAGTGTCTGAGAGTGTCAGAGAGTGATAGAGAGTGATAGAGAGTGTCAGAGAGTGTCAGACAGTGTCAGAGAGTGATAGAGAGTGCCAGAGAGTGTCAGAGAGTGTGTGAGAATGATAGAGAGTGTCAGAGAGTGTCAGAGAGTGATAGTGAGTGTCAGAGAGTGATAGAGAGTGATAGAGAGTTTCAGAGAGTGTCAGAGAGTGTCTGAGAGTGTCTGAGAGTGTCAGAGAGTGTCAGAGAGTGTCAGAGATTGATAGTGAGTGTCAGAGAGTGATATAGAGTGATAGAGAGTTTCAGAGAGTGTCAGAGAGTGTCAGAGAGTGATAGAGAGTGTCAGAAAGTAATAGAGAGTGATAGAGAGTGTCAGAGAGTGTCAGAGAGTGATAGAGAGTGATAGAGAGTTTCAGAGAGTGTCAGAGAGTGTCTGAGAGTGTCAGAGAGTGATAGAGAGTGATAGAGAGTGTCAGAGAGTGTCAGACAGTGTCAGAGAGTGATAGAGAGTGTCAGAGAGTGTCAGAGAGTGTCTGAGAATGATAGAGAGTGTCAGAGAGTGTCAGAGAGTGATAGTGAATGTCAGAGAGTGATAGAGAGTTTCAGAGAGTGTCAGAGAGTGTCTGAGAGTGTCTGAGAGTGTCAGAGAGTGTCAGAGAGTGTCAGAAAGTGATAGAGAGTGATAGAGAGCGTCAGAGAGTGTCAGAGAGTGTCAGAGAGTGATATAGAGTGTCAGACAGTGTCAGAGAGTGATAGTGAGTGTCTGAGAGTGTCAGAGAGTGTCAGAGAGTGCCAGAGAGTGTCAGAGAGTGATAGAGAGTGTCTGAGAGTGTCAGAGAGTGTCTGAGAGTGTCAGAGAGTGTCACAGAGTGATAGAGAGTGATAGAGAGTGTCAGAGAGTGTCAGACAGTGTCAGAGAGTGATAGAGAGTGTCAGAGAGTGATAGTGAGTGTCTGAGAGTTTCAGATAGTGTCAGATATTGTCAGAGAGTGTCAGCGAGTGATGGAAAGTGATAGAGAGTTTCAGAGAGTGTCAGAGAGTGTCAGAGAGTGATAGAGAGTGATAGAGAGTGTCAGAAAGTGTCAGAGAGTGGGAGAGAGTCTCTGAGAGTGTCAGAGAGTGTCTGAGAGTGTCAGATGGAGTCAGAGAGTGATAGAGAGTGATAGAGAGTGTCAGAGAGTGTCAGACAGTGTCAGAGAGTGATAGAGAGTGTCAGAGAGTGATAGTGAGTGTCTGAGAGTGTCAGATAGTGTCAGAGAGTGTCAGCGAGTGATAGAGAGTGATAGAGAGTTTCAGAGAGTGTCAGAGAGTGTCAGAGAGTGATAGAGAGTGTCAGAGAGTGCTAGGGAGTGATAGAGAGTTTCAGAGAGTGTCAGAGAGTGTCTGAGAGTGTCAGAGAGTGTCAGGCAGTGTCAGAGAGTGATAGTGAGTGTCAGAGAGTGTCAGAGAATGTCAGAGAATGTCAGAGAGTGATAGAGAGTGATAGAGAGTGATAGAGACTGATAGAGAGTGTCAGAGAGTGATAGAGAGTGATAGAGAGTTTCAGAGAGTGATAGAGAGTGATAGAGAGTTTCAGAGAGTGTCAGAGAGTGTCTGAGAGAGTCAGTCAGTGATAGAGAGCGTCAGAGAGTGTCAGAGAGTTTCAGAGAGTGATAGAGAGTGTCAGAGAGTGATAGAGAGTGTCAGAGAGTGTCAGAGAGTGTTAGAGAGTGATAGAGAGTGATAGAGAGTGTCAGAGAGTGTCAGAGAGTGTCAGAGAGTGATAGTGAGTGTCTGAAAGTGATAGAGAATGTCAGAGAGTTTCAGAGAGTGATAGAGAGTTTCAGAGAGTGTCAGAGAGTGTCTGAGAGTGTCAGAGAGTGTCAGAGAGTGATAGAGAGTGTCAGAGAGTGTCAGAGAGCGATAGAGAGTGACAGAGAGTTGTAGAGAGTGATAGAGAGTGTCAGAGAGTGATAGAGAGTGATAGAGAGTTTCAGAGAGTGTCAGAAAGTGTCTGAGAGTGTCAGAGAGTGAAAGAGAGTGTCAGAGAGTGTCAGAGAGTGTCAGAGAGTGATAGAGAGTGTCAGAGAGTGATAGAGAGTGTCAAAGAGTGTCAGAGAGTGATAGAGAGTGATAGAGAGTGATAGAGAGTGATAGACAGTGTCAGAGAGTGTCAGAGAGTGATAGAGAGTGTCAGAGAGTGATAGAGAGTGTCAGAGAGTGTCAGAGAGTGATAGAGAGTGACAGAGAGTTGTAGAGATTGATAGAGAGTGTCAGAGAGTGATAGAGAGTGTCAGAGAGTGTCAGAGAGTGTCAGAGAGTGATAGAGAGTGTCAGAGAGTAATAGAGAGTGTCAGAGAGTGATAGAGAGTGTCAGAGATTGTCAGAGAGTGATAGAGAGTTTCAGAGAGTGTCAGAGAGTGTCAGTGAGTGTCAGAGAGTGATAGAGAGTGTCAGAGAGTGTCAGAGAGTGTCAGAAAGTGATAGAGAGTGATAGAGAGTGTCAGAGAGTGTCAGAGAGTGATAGAGAGTGTCAGACAGTGTCAGAGAGTGTCGGAGAGTGTCAGAGAGTGATAGAGAGTGATAGAGAGAGTCAGAGAGTGTCAGACAGTGTCAGAGAGTGATAGAGAGTGTCAGAGAGTGTCAGAGAGTGTCTGAGAGAGATAGAGAGTGTCAGAGAGTGTCAGAGAGTGTCAGAGAGTGATAGTGAGTGTCAGAGAGTGATAGAGTGTGATAGAGAGTTTCAGAGAGTGTCAGAGAGTGATAGAGAGTGTCAGAAAGTGATAGAGAGTGATAGAGAGTGTCAGAGAGTGTCAGAGAGTGATAGAGAGTGATAGAGAGTTTCAGAGAGTGTCAGAGAGTGTCTGAGAGTGTCAGAGAGTGATATAGAGTGATAGAGAGTGTCAGAGAGTGTCAGAGAGTGTCAGAGAGTGATAGAGAGTGTCAGAGAGTGTCAGAGAGTGTCTGAGAGTGATAGAGAGTGTCAGAGAGTGTCAGAGAGTGATAGTGAGTGTCAGAGGGTGATAGAGAGTGATAGAGAGTTTCAGAGAGTGTCAGAGAGTGTCTGAGAGTGTCTGAGAGTGTCAGAGAGTGTCAGAGAGTGTCAGAAAGTGATAGAGAGTGATAGAGAGTGTCAGAGAGTGTCTGAGAGTGATAGAGAGTGTCAGAGAGTGTCAGAGAGTGTCAGAGAGTGATAGTGAGTGTCAGAGAGTGATAGAGAGTGATAGAGAGTTTCAGAGAGTGTCAGAGAGTGTCAGAGAGTGATAGAGAGTGTCAGAAAGTGAAAGAGAGTGATAGAGAGTGTCAGAGAGTGTCAGAGAGTGATAAAGAGTGATAGAGAGTTTCAGAGAGTGTCAAAGAGTGTGTGAGAGTGTCAGAGAGTGATAGAGAGTGATAGAGAGTGTCAGAGAGTGTCAGACAGTGTCAGAGAGTGATAGAGAGTGTCAGAGAGTGTCAGAGAGTGTCTGAGACTGATAGAGAGTGTCAGAGAGTGTCAGAGAGTGATAGTGAATGTCAGAGAGTGATAGAGAGTGATAGAGAGTTTCAGAGAGTGTCAGAGAGTGTCTGAGAGTGTCAGAGAGTGTCAGAGAGTGTCAGAAAGTGATAGAGAGTGATCGAGAGCGTCAGAGAGTGTCAGAGAGAGATAGAGAGTGTCAGACAGTGTCAGAGAGTGATAATGAGTGTCTGAGAGTGTCAGAGAGTGTCAGAGAGTGATAGAGAGTGATAGAGAGTGTCAGAGAGTGAAAGCGAGTGACAGAGAGTGTCAGACAGTGTCAGAGAGTGATAGTGAGTGTCTGAGAGTATCAGAGATTGTCCGAGAGTGATAGAGAGTGATAGAGAGTGTCAGAGAGTGTCTGAGAGTGTCAGAGAGTGTCTGAGAGTATCAGAGAGTGATAGAGAGTGTCAGAGAGTGTCAGAGAGTGATAGAGAGTGTCAGAGAGTGATAGAGAGTGTCAGAGAGTGTCTGAGAGTGTCAGAGAGTGATATAGAGTGATAGAGAGTGTCAGAGAGTGTCAGACAGTGTCAGAGAGTGATAGAGAGTGTCAGAGAGTGTCAGAGAGTGTCTGAGAGTGATAGAGAGTGTCAGAGAGTGTCAGAGAGTGATAGTGAGTGTCAGAGAGTGATAGAGAGTGATAGAGAGTTTCAGAGAGTGTCAGAGAGTGTCTGAGAGTGTCTGAGAGTGTCAGAGAGTGTCAGAGAGTGATAGAGAGTGTCAGAGAGTGTCAGAGAGTGATAGAGAGTGATAGAGAGTGATAGAGAGTTTCAGAGAGTGTCAGAGAGTGATAGAGAGTGTCAGAGAGTGTCAGAGAGTGATAGAGAGTGTCAGAGAGTGTCAGACAGTGTCAGAGAGTGATAGTGAGTGTCTGAGAGTGTCAGATAGTGTCAGAGAGTGTCAGAGAGTGATAGAGAGTGATAGAGAGTTTCAGAGAGTGTCAGAGAGTTTCAGAGAGTGATAGAGAGTGACAGAGAGTTTCAGAGAGTGTCAGAGAGTGTCTGAGCGTGTCAGAGAGTGTCAGAGAGTGATAGAGAGTGATAGAGAGTGTCAGAGAGTGTCAGAGAGTGATAGAGAGTGATAGAGTGTTTCAGAGAGTGTCAGAGAGTGTCAGAGAGTGATAGAGAGTTTCAGAGAGTGACAGAGAGTTTCAGAATTGATAGAGAGTGATAGAGAGTTTCAGAGAGTGTCAGAGAGTGTCTGAGAGTGATAGAGAGTGTCAGAGAGTGTCAGAGAGTGATAGTGAGTGTCAGAGAGTGATAGAGAGTGATAGAGAGTTTCAGAGAGTGTCAGAGAGTGTCTGAGAGTGTCTGAGAGTGTCAGAGAGTGTCAGAGAGTGATAGAGAGTGTCAGAGAGTGTCAGAGAGTGATAGAGAGTGATAGAGAGTGATAGAGAGTTTCAGAGAGTGATAGAGAGTTTCAGAGAGTGTCAGAGAGTGTCTGAGAGTGATAGAGAGTGTCAGAGAGTGTCAGAGAGTGATAGTGAGTGTCAGAGAGTGATAGAGAGTGATAGAGAGTTTCAGAGAGTGTCAGAGAGTGTCTGAGAGTGTCTGAGAGTGTCAGAGAGTGTCAGAGAGTGATAGAGAGTGTCAGAGAGTGTCAGAGAGTGATAGAGAGTGATAGAGAGTGATAGAGAGTTTCAGAGAGTGTCAGAGAGTGATAGAGAGTGTCAGAGAGTGTCAGAGAGTGATAGAGAGTGTCAGAGAGTGTCAGACAGTGTCAGAGAGTGATAGTGAGTGTCTGAGAGTGTCAGATAGTGTCAGAGAGTGTCAGAGAGTGATAGAGAGTGATAGAGAGTTTCAGAGAGTGTCAGAGAGTTTCAGAGAGTGATAGAGAGTGACAGAGAGTTTCAGAGAGTGTCAGAGAGTGTCTGAGCGTGTCAGAGAGTGTCAGAGAGTGATAGAGAGTGATAGAGAGTGTCAGAGAGTGTCAGAGAGTGATAGAGTGTTTCAGAGAGTGTCAGAGAGTGTCAGAGAGTGATAGAGAGTTTCAGAGAGTGACAGAGAGTTTCAGAATTGATAGAGAGTGATAGAGAGTTTCAGAGAGTGTCAGAGAGTGTCTGAGAGTGTCAGAGAGTGTCAGAGAGTGATTGAGAGTGATAGAGAGTGTCAGAGAATGTCAGAGAGTGTCAGAGAGTGATAGAGAGTGATAGAGAGTTTCAGAGAGTGTCAAAGAGTGTGTGAGAGTGTCAGAGAGTGATAGAGAGTGATAGAGAGTGTCAGAGAGTGTCAGACAGTGTCAGAGAGTGATAGAGAGTGTCAGAGAGTGTCAGAGAGTGTCTGAGACTGATAGAGAGTGTCAGAGAGTGTCAGAGAGTGATAGTGAATGTCAGAGAGTGATAGAGAGTGATAGAGAGTTTCAGAGAGTGTCAGAGAGTGTCTGAAGTGTCAGAGAGTGTCAGAGAGTGTCAGAAAGTGATAGAGAGTGATCGAGAGCATCAGAGAGTGTCAGAGAGTGTCAGAGAGTGATAGAGAGTGTCAGACAGTGTCAGAGAGTGATAGTGAATGTCTGAGAGTGTCTGAGAGTGTCAGAGAGTGTCTGAGAGTGTCAGAGAGTGATAGAGAGTGATAGAGAGTGATAGAGAGTGTCAGAGAGTGTCAGACAGTGTCAGACAGTGTCAGAGAGCGATAGAGAGTGTCAGAGAGTGTCAGACAGTGTCAGAGAGTGATAGTGAGTGTCTGAGAGTGTCAGATAGTGTCAGAGAGTGATAGAGAGAGATAGAGAGTTTCAGAGAGTGTCAGAGTGTGTCAGAGAGTCTCAGAGAGTGATAGAGAGTGATAGAGAGTTTCAGAGAGTGTCAGAGAGTGTCCGAGAGTGTCAGAGAGCGATAGAGAGTGTCAGAGAGTGTCTGAGAGTGTCTGAGAGTGTCAGAGAGTGATAGAGAGTGATAGAGAGTGATAGAGAGTGTCAGAGAGTGTCAGACAGTGTCAGAGAGTGATAGAGAGTGTCAGAGAGTGTCAGAGAGTGTCACAGAGTGATAGAGAGTGTCAGAGAGTGTCAGAGAGTGATAGTGAGTGTCAGAGAGTGATAGAGAGTTTCAGAGAGTGTCAGAGAGTGTCTGAGAGTGTCAGAGAGTGTCAGACAGTGTCAGAAAGTGATAGAGAGCGATAGAGAGGGTCAGACAGTGTCAGAGAGTGATAGAGAGTGTCAGAGAGTGTCTGAGAGTGATAGAGAGTGTCAGAGAGTGTCAGACAGTGTCAGAGAGTGATAGAGAGTGTCAGAGAGTGTCAGAGAGTGTCTGAGAGTGATAGAGAGTGTCAGAGAGTGTCAGAGAGTGATAGTGAGTGTCAGAGAGTGATAGAGAGTGTCAGAGAGTGTCTGAGAGTGATAGAGAGTGTCAGAGAGTGTCAGACAGTGTCAGAGAGTGATAGAGAGTGTCAGAGAGTGTCAGAGAGTGTCTGAGAGTGATAGAGAGTGTCAGAGAGTGTCAGAGAGTGATAGTGAGTGTCTGAGAGTGTCAGATTGTGTCAGAGAGTGATAGAGAGAGATAGAGAGTTTCAGAGAGTGTCAGAGTGTGTCAGAGAGTGTCAGAGAGTGATAGAGTGTTTCAGAGAGTGTCAGAGAGTGTCCGAGAGTGTCAGAGAGTGATAGAGAGTGTCAGAGAGTGTCTGAGAGTGTCTGAGAGTGTCAGAGAGTGATAGGGAGTGATAGAGAGTGATAGAGAGTGTCAGACAGTGTCAGAGAGTGATAGAGAGTGTCAGAGAGTGTCAGAGAGTGTCACAGAGTGATAGAGAGTGTCAGAGAGTGTCTGAGAGTGATAGTGAGTGTCAGAGAGTGATAGAGAGTTTCAGAGAGTGTCAGAGAGTGTCTGAGAGTGTCAGAGAGTGTCAGACAGTGTCAGAAAGTGATAGAGAGTGATAGAGAGTGTCAGAGAGTGTCAGAGTGTGTCAGAGAGAATTAGAGAGGGTCAGACAGTGTCAGAGAGTGATAGAGAGTGTCAGAGAGTGTCTGAGAGTGTCAGAGAGTGTCAGAGAGCGTCAGAGAGTGTCTGAGAGTGTCAGAGAGTGATAGAGAGTGATAGAGAGTGTCAGAGAGTGTCAGACAGTGTCAGAGAGTGATAGAGAGTGTCAGAGAGTGTCAGAGAGTGTCTGAGAGTGATAGAGAGTGTCAGAGAGTGTCAGAGAGTGATAGTGAGTGTCAGAGAGTGATAGAGAGTGATAGAGAGTTTCAGAGAGTGTCAGAGAGTGTCAGAGAGTGATAGAGAGTGTCAGAGAGTGTCAGAGAGTTATAGTGAGTGTCTGAGAGTGTCTGAGAGTGTCAGACAGTTTCAGAGAGTGATAGTGAGTGTCTGAGAGTGTCAGATAGTGTCAGAGAGTGATAGAGAGTGATAGAGAGTTTCAGAGAGTGTCAGAGAGTGTCAGAGAGTGATAGAGAGTGTCAGAGAGTGTCAGAGAGTGTCAGAGAGTGATAGAGAGTGTCAGAGAGTGTCAGAGAGTGTCAGAGAGTGACAGAGAGTGATAGAGAGTGATAGAGAGTGTCAGAGAGTGTCAGATAGTGTCAGAGAGTGATAGAGAGTGATAGAGAGTGTCAGAGAGTGTCAGAGAGTGTCAGAGAGTGATAGAGAGTGATAGAGAGTGTCAGAGAGTGTCTGAGAGTGTCAGAGAGTGATAGAGAGTGTCAGAGAGTGTCTGAGATTGTCAGAGAGTGTCTGAGAGTGTCAGAGAGTGATAGAGAGTGATAGAGAGTGATAGAGAGTGTCAGAGAGTGTCAGACAGTGTCAGAGAGTGATAGAGAGTGTCAGAGAGTGATAGAGAGTGATAGAGAGTGATAGAGAGTGTCAGAGAGTGTCTGAGAGTGTCAGAGAGTGATAGAGAGTGTCAGAGAGTGTCTGAGATTGTCAGAGAGTGTCTGAGAGTGTCAGAGAGTGATAGAGAGTGATAGAGAGTGATAGAGAGTGTCAGAGAGTGTCAGACAGTGTCAGAGAGTGATAGAGAGTGTCAGAGAGTGTCAGAGAGTGTCAGAGAGTGATAGTGAGTGTCTGAGAGTGTCAGATAGTGTCAGAGAGTGATAGAGAGAGTCAGAGAGTGTCAGAGTGTGTCAGAGAGTGTCAGAGAGTGTTAGAGAGTGATAGAGAGTTTCAGAGAGTGTCAGAGACTGTCTGAGAGTGCCAGAGAGTGATAGAGAGTGTCAGAGAGTGTCTGAGAGTGTCAGAGAGTGTCAGAGAGTGTCTGAGAGTGTCTGAGAGAGTCAGAGAGTGATCGAGAGTGTCAGAGAGTGTCAGACAGTGTCAGAGAGTGATAGAGAGTGTCAAAGAGTGTCAGAGAGTGTCTGAGAGTGGTAGAGAGTGTCAGAGAGTGTCAGAGAGTGATAGTGAGTGTCAGAGAGTGATAGAGAGTGATAGAGAGTTTCAGAGAGTGTCAGAGAGTGTCTGAGAGTGTCAGAGAGTGTCAGAGAGTGTCAGAAAGTGATAGAGAGTGATAGAGAGTGTCAGAGAGTGTCAGAGAGTGTCAGAAAGTGATAGAGAGTGTCAGACAGTGTCAGAGAGTGATAGAGAGTGTCAGAGAGTGTCTGAGAGTGTCAGAGAGTGTCAGAGAGTGTCTGAGAGTGTCAGAGAGAGATAGAGAGTGATAGAGAGTGTCAGAGAGTGTCAGAGAGTGATAGAGAGTGTCAGAGAGTGATAGAGAGTTTCAGAGAGTGTCAGAGAGTGTCTGAGAGTGTCAGAGAGTGTCAGAGAGTGTCAGAAAGTGATAGAGAGTGATAGAGAGTGTCAGAGAGTGTCAGATAGTGTCAGAGAGTGATAGAGAGTGTCAGACAGTGTCAGAGAGTGATAGTGAGTGTCTGAGAGTGATAGAGAGTTTCAGAGAGTGTCAGAGAGTGTCTGAGAGTGTCAGAGAGTGTCAGAGAGTGTCAGAAAGTGATAGAGAGTGATAGAGAGTGTCAGAGAGTGTCAGAGAGTGTCAGAGAGTGATAGAGAGTGTCAGACAGTGTCAGAGAGTGATAGTGAGTGTCTGAGAGTGTCAGAGAGTGTCAGAGAGTGATAGAGAGTGATAGAGAGTGTCAGAGAGTGTCTGAGAGTGTCAGAGAGTGATAGAGAGTGTCAGAGAGTGATAGAGAGTGTCAGAGAGTGATAGAGAGTGATAGAGAGTGTCAGAGAGTGTCAGACAGTGTCAGAGAGTGATAGAGAGTGATAGAGAGTGATAGAGAGTGATATAGAGTGTCAGAGACTGTCTGAGAGTGCCAGAGAGTGATAGAGAGTGTCAGAGAGTGTCTGAGAGTGTCAGAGAGTGTAAGAGAGTGTCAGAGAGTGATAGTGAGTGTCTGAGAGTGATAGAGTGTTTCAGAGAGTGTCAGAGAGTGTCTGAGAGTGTCAGAGAGTGTCAGAGAGTGTCAGAAAGTGATAGAGAGTGATAGAGAGTGTCAGAGAGTGTCAGAGAGTGTCAGAGAGTGATAGAGTGTTTCAGAGAGTGTCAGAGAGTGTCAGAGAGTGTCTGAGAGTGTCAGAGAGTGTCAGAGAGTGTCAGAAAGTGATAGAGAGTTTTAGAGAGTGTCAGAGAGTGTCAGAGAGTGTCAGAGAGTGATAGAGAGTGTCAGACAGTGTCAGAGAGTGATAGTGAGTGTCTGAGAGTGTCAGAGAGTGATAGAGAGTGTCAGAGAGTGATAGAGAGTGATAGAGAGTGACAGAGAGTGTCAGACAGTGTCAGAGAGTGATAGAGAGTGTCAGAGAGTGTCAGACAGTGTCAGAGAGTGATAGTGAGTGTCAGAGAGTGTCAGATAGTGTCAGAGAGTGATAGAGAGTGATAGAGAGTGTCAGAGAGTGTCAGAGTGTGTCAGAGAGTGTCAGAGAGTGATAGAGATTGATAGAGAGTTTCAGAGAGTGTCAGAGACTGTCTGAGAGTGTCAGAGAGTGATAGAGAGTGTCAGAGAGTGTCTGAGAGTGTCAGAGAGTGTCAGAGAGTGTCTGAGAGTGTCTGAGAGTGTCAGAGAGTGATAGAGAGTGATAGAGAGTGTCAGAGAGTGTCAGACAGTGTCAGAGAGTGATAGAGAGTGATAGAGAGTGTCAAAGAGTGTCAGAGAGTGTCTGAGAGTGATAGAGAGTGTCAGAGAGTGTCAGAGAGTGATAGTGAGTGTCAGAGAGTGATAGAGAGTTTCAGAGAGTGTCAGAGAGTGTCTGAGAGTGTCAGAGAGTGTCAGAGAGTGATAGAGCGTGTCAGAGAGTGTCAGAGAGTGTCTGAGAGTGATAGAGAGTGTCAGAGAGTGTCAGAGAGTGATAGTGAGTGTCAGAGAGTGATAGAGAGAGATAGAGAGTTTCAGAGTGTGTCAGAGAGTGTCAGAAAGTGATAGAGAGTTATAAAGAGTGTCAGAGAGTGTCAGAGAGAGTCAGAGAGTGATAGAGAGTGATAGAGAGTGTCAGAGAGTGTCAGAGTGTGTCAGTGAGTGTCAGAGAGTGATAGAGAGTGATAGAGATTTTCAGAGAGTGTCAGAGAGTGTCAGAGAGTGTCAGAGAGTGTCAGAGAGTGATAGAGAGTGATAGAGAGTGTCAGAGAGTGTCAGACAGTGTCAGAGAGTGATAGAGAGTGTCAGAGAGTGTCAGAGAGTGATAGTGAGTGTCAGAGAGTGATAGTGAGTGTCAGAGAGTGATAGAGAATGATCGAGAGTTTCAGAGAGTGTCAGAGAGTGTCTGAGAGAGTCAGAGAGTGTCAGAGAGTGATAGAGAGTGTCAGAGAGTGTCAGAGAGTGTCAGAGAGTGATAGAGAGTGTCAGAGAGTGATAGAGAGTGTCTGAGAGTGTCTGAGAGTGTCAGAGAGTGTCAGAGAGTGTCTGAGAGTGTCTGAGAGTGATAGAGAGTGATAGAGAGTGTCAGACAGTGTCAGAGAGTGTCTGAGAGTGTCTGAGAGTGTCTGAGAGTGTCTGAGAGTGTCAGAGAGTGATAGAGAGTGATAGAGAGTGATAGAGAGTGTCAGAGAGTGTCAGACAGTGTCAGAGAGCGATAGAGAGTGTCAGAGAGTGTCAGACAGTGTCAGAGAGTGATAGAGAGTGTCAGAGAGTGTCAGACTGTGTCAGAGAGTGATAGAGAGTGTCAGAGAGTGTCTGAGAGTGTCCGAGAGTGTCAGAGAGTGTCTGAGAGTGTCAGAGAGTGATAGAGAGTGATAGAGAGTGATAGAGAGTGTCAGAGAGTGTCAGACAGTGTCAGAGAGCGATAGAGAGTGTCAGAGAGTGTCAGACAGTGTCAGAGAGTGATAGAGAGTGTCAGAGAGTGTCAGACTGTGTCAGAGAGTGATAGTGAGTGTCTGAGAGTGTCAGATAGTGTCAGAGAGTGATAGAGAGTGATAGAGAGTTTCAGAGAGTGTCAGAGAGTGTCAGAGAGTGATAGAGAGTGATAGAGAGTGTCATAGAGTGTCTGAGAGTGTCAGAGAGTGATAGAGAGTGTCAGAGAGTGTCTGAGAGTGTCTGAGAGTGTCAGAGAGTGTCTGAGAGTGTCAGAGAGTGATAGAGAGTGATAGAGAGTGATAGAGAGTGTCAGAGAGTGTCAGACAGTGTCAGAGAGCGATAGCGAGTGTCAGAGAGTGTCAGACAGTGTCAGAGAGTGATAGTGAGTGTCTGAGAGTGTCAGATAGTGTCAGAGAGTGATAGAGAGTGTCATAGAGTGTCTGAGAGTGTCAGAGAGTGATAGAGAGTGTCAGAGAGTGTCTGAGAGTGTCTGAGAGTGTCAGAGAGTGTCTGAGAGTGTCAGAGAGTGATAGAGAGTGATAGAGAGTGATAGAGAGTGTCAGAGAGTGTCAGACAGTGTCAGAGAGCGATAGCGAGTGTCAGAGAGTGTCAGACAGTGTCAGAGAGTGATAGTGAGTGTCTGAGAGTGTCAGATAGTGTCAGAGAGTGATAGAGAGAGATAGAGAGTTTCAGAGAGTGTCAGAGTGTGTCAGAGAGTGTCAGAGAGTGATAGAGATTGATAGAGAGTGATAGAGATTTTCAGAGAGTGTCAGAGAGTGTCTGAGAGTGTCAGAGAGTGATAGAGAGTGATAGAGAGTGATAGAGAGTGTCAGAGAGTGTCAGAGAGTGATAGAGAGTGATAGAGAGTTTCAGAGAGTGTCAGAGAGTGTCTGAGAGTGTCAGAGAGTGATAGAGAGTGTCAGAGAGTGTCTGAGAGTGTCAGAGAGTGTCAGAGAGTGTCAGAGAGTGTCTGAGAGTGTCAGAGAGTGATAGAGAGTGATAGAGAGTGTCAGAGAGTGTCAGACAGTGTCAGAGAGTGATAGAGAGTGTCAGAGAGTGTCAGAGAGTGTCTGAGAGTGATAGAGAGTGTCAGAGAGTGTCAGAGAGTGATAGTGAGTGTCAGAGAGTGATAGAGAGTTTCAGAGAGTTTCAGAGAGTGTCAGAGAGTGTCAGAGAGTGTCAGAAAGTGATAGAGAGTGATAGAGAGTGTCAGAGAGTGTCAGAGTGTGTCAGAGAGCGATAGAGAGGGTCAGACAGTGTCAGAGAGTGATAGAGAGTGTCAGAGAGTGTCTGAGAGTGTCAGAGAGTGTCAGAGAGTGTCAGAGAGTGTCTGAGAGTGTCAGAGAGTGTCAGAGAGTGATAGAGAGTGTCAGAGAGTGTCAGAGAGTGTCAGAGAGTGATAGAGAGTGTCAGACAGTGTCAGAGAGTGATAGTGAGTGTCTGAGAGTGTCAGAGAGTGATAGAGAGTGATAGAGAGTGTCAGAGAGTGTCTGAGAGTGTCAGAGAGTGATAGAGAGTGTCAGAGAGTGTCTGAGAGTGTCAGAGAGTGATAGAGAGTGTCACAGAGTGTCAGACAGTGTCAGAGAGTGATAGAGAGTGTCAGAGAGTGTCAGACAGTGTCAGAGAGTGATAGTGAGTGTCTGAGAGTGTCTGAGAGTGTCAGATAGTGTCAGAGAGTGATAGAGAGAGATAGAGAGTTTCAGAGAGTGTCAGAGTGTGTCAGAGAGTGTCAGAGAGTGATAGAGAGTGATAGAGAGTGATAGAGAGTTTCAGAGAGTGTCAGAGAGTGTCTGAGAGTGTCAGAGAGTGTCAGAGAGTGATAGAGAGTGATAGAGAGTGATAGAGAGTTTCAGAGAGTGTCAGAGAGTGTCTGAGAGTGTCAGAGAGTGTCAGAGAGTGTCAGAGAGTGTCAGAGAGTGTCTGAGAGTGTCAGAGAGTGATAGAGAGTGATAGAGAGTGATAGAGAGTGTCAGAGAGTGTCAGACAGTGTCAGAGAGTGATAGAGAGTGTCAGAGAGAGTCAGAGAGTGATAGAGAGTGATAGAGAGTGTCAGAGAGTGTCAGAGTGTGTCAGTGAGTGTCAGAGAGTGATAGAGAGTGATAGAGATTTTCAGAGAGTGTCAGAGAGTGTCAGAGAGTGTCAGAGAGTGTCAGAGAGTGATAGAGAGTGATAGAGAGTGTCAGAGAGTGTCAGACAGTGTCAGAGAGTGATAGAGAGTGTCAGAGAGTGTCAGAGAGTGATAGTGAGTGTCAGAGAGTGATAGTGAGTGTCAGAGAGTGATAGAGAATGATCGAGAGTTTCAGAGAGTGTCAGAGAGTGTCTGAGAGAGTCAGAGAGTGTCAGAGAGTGATAGAGAGTGTCAGAGAGTGTCAGAGAGTGTCAGAGAGTGATAGAGAGTGTCAGAGAGTGATAGAGAGTGTCTGAGAGTGTCTGAGAGTGTCAGAGAGTGTCAGAGAGTGTCTGAGAGTGTCTGAGAGTGATAGAGAGTGATAGAGAGTGTCAGACAGTGTCAGAGAGTGTCTGAGAGTGTCTGAGAGTGTCTGAGAGTGTCTGAGAGTGTCAGAGAGTGATAGAGAGTGATAGAGAGTGATAGAGAGTGTCAGAGAGTGTCAGACAGTGTCAGAGAGCGATAGAGAGTGTCAGAGAGTGTCAGACAGTGTCAGAGAGTGATAGAGAGTGTCAGAGAGTGTCAGACTGTGTCAGAGAGTGATAGAGAGTGTCAGAGAGTGTCTGAGAGTGTCCGAGAGTGTCAGAGAGTGTCTGAGAGTGTCAGAGAGTGATAGAGAGTGATAGAGAGTGATAGAGAGTGTCAGAGAGTGTCAGACAGTGTCAGAGAGCGATAGAGAGTGTCAGAGAGTGTCAGACAGTGTCAGAGAGTGATAGAGAGTGTCAGAGAGTGTCAGACTGTGTCAGAGAGTGATAGTGAGTGTCTGAGAGTGTCAGATAGTGTCAGAGAGTGATAGAGAGTGATAGAGAGTTTCAGAGAGTGTCAGAGAGTGTCAGAGAGTGATAGAGAGTGATAGAGAGTGTCATAGAGTGTCTGAGAGTGTCAGAGAGTGATAGAGAGTGTCAGAGAGTGTCTGAGAGTGTCTGAGAGTGTCAGAGAGTGTCTGAGAGTGTCAGAGAGTGATAGAGAGTGATAGAGAGTGATAGAGAGTGTCAGAGAGTGTCAGACAGTGTCAGAGAGCGATAGCGAGTGTCAGAGAGTGTCAGACAGTGTCAGAGAGTGATAGTGAGTGTCTGAGAGTGTCAGATAGTGTCAGAGAGTGATAGAGAGTGTCATAGAGTGTCTGAGAGTGTCAGAGAGTGATAGAGAGTGTCAGAGAGTGTCTGAGAGTGTCTGAGAGTGTCAGAGAGTGTCTGAGAGTGTCAGAGAGTGATAGAGAGTGATAGAGAGTGATAGAGAGTGTCAGAGAGTGTCAGACAGTGTCAGAGAGCGATAGCGAGTGTCAGAGAGTGTCAGACAGTGTCAGAGAGTGATAGTGAGTGTCTGAGAGTGTCAGATAGTGTCAGAGAGTGATAGAGAGAGATAGAGAGTTTCAGAGAGTGTCAGAGTGTGTCAGAGAGTGTCAGAGAGTGATAGAGATTGATAGAGAGTGATAGAGATTTTCAGAGAGTGTCAGAGAGTGTCTGAGAGTGTCAGAGAGTGATAGAGAGTGATAGAGAGTGATAGAGAGTGTCAGAGAGTGTCAGAGAGTGATAGAGAGTGATAGAGAGTTTCAGAGAGTGTCAGAGAGTGTCTGAGAGTGTCAGAGAGTGATAGAGAGTGTCAGAGAGTGTCTGAGAGTGTCAGAGAGTGTCAGAGAGTGTCAGAGAGTGTCTGAGAGTGTCAGAGAGTGATAGAGAGTGATAGAGAGTGTCAGAGAGTGTCAGACAGTGTCAGAGAGTGATAGAGAGTGTCAGAGAGTGTCAGAGAGTGTCTGAGAGTGATAGAGAGTGTCAGAGAGTGTCAGAGAGTGATAGTGAGTGTCAGAGAGTGATAGAGAGTTTCAGAGAGTTTCAGAGAGTGTCAGAGAGTGTCAGAGAGTGTCAGAAAGTGATAGAGAGTGATAGAGAGTGTCAGAGAGTGTCAGAGTGTGTCAGAGAGCGATAGAGAGGGTCAGACAGTGTCAGAGAGTGATAGAGAGTGTCAGAGAGTGTCTGAGAGTGTCAGAGAGTGTCAGAGAGTGTCAGAGAGTGTCTGAGAGTGTCAGAGAGTGTCAGAGAGTGATAGAGAGTGTCAGAGAGTGTCAGAGAGTGTCAGAGAGTGATAGAGAGTGTCAGACAGTGTCAGAGAGTGATAGTGAGTGTCTGAGAGTGTCAGAGAGTGATAGAGAGTGATAGAGAGTGTCAGAGAGTGTCTGAGAGTGTCAGAGAGTGATAGAGAGTGTCAGAGAGTGTCTGAGAGTGTCAGAGAGTGATAGAGAGTGTCACAGAGTGTCAGACAGTGTCAGAGAGTGATAGAGAGTGTCAGAGAGTGTCAGACAGTGTCAGAGAGTGATAGTGAGTGTCTGAGAGTGTCTGAGAGTGTCAGATAGTGTCAGAGAGTGATAGAGAGAGATAGAGAGTTTCAGAGAGTGTCAGAGTGTGTCAGAGAGTGTCAGAGAGTGATAGAGAGTGATAGAGAGTGATAGAGAGTTTCAGAGAGTGTCAGAGAGTGTCTGAGAGTGTCAGAGAGTGTCAGAGAGTGATAGAGAGTGATAGAGAGTGATAGAGAGTTTCAGAGAGTGTCAGAGAGTGTCTGAGAGTGTCAGAGAGTGTCAGAGAGTGTCAGAGAGTGTCAGAGAGTGTCTGAGAGTGTCAGAGAGTGATAGAGAGTGATAGAGAGTGATAGAGAGTGTCAGAGAGTGTCAGACAGTGTCAGAGAGTGATAGAGAGTGTCAGAGAGTGTCAGAGAGTGTCTGAGAGTGATAGAGAGTGTCAGAGAGTGTCAGAGAGTGATAGTGAGTGTCAGAGAGTGATAGAGAGTTTCAGAGAGTGTCAGAGAGTGTCAGAGAGTGTCAGAGAGTGTCAGAGAGTGTCAGAAAGTGATAGAGAGTGATAGAGAGTGTCAGAGAGTGTCAGAGTGTGTCAGAGAGCGATAGAGAGGGTCAGAGAGTGTCAGAGAGTGATAGAGAGTGATAGAGAGTTTCAGAGAGTGTCAGAGAGTGTCAGAGAGTGTCAGAGAGTGTCAGAGAGTGTCAGAAAGTGATAGAGAGTGATAGAGAGTGTCAGAGAGTGTCAGAGTGTGTCAGAGAGCGATAGAGAGGGTCAGAGAGTGTCAGAGAGTGATAGAGAGTGTCAGAGAGTGTCTGAGAGTGTCAGAGAGTGTCAGAGAGCGTCAGAGAGTGCCATAGAGTGATAGAGAGTGTCAGAGAGTGTCAGAGAGTGTCAGAGAGTGATAGAGAGTGTCAGAGAGTGTCAGAGAGTGTCAGAGAGTGTCAGAGAGTGATAGAGAGTGTCAGACAGAGTCAGAGAGTGATAGTGAGTGTCTGAGAGTGTCAGAGAGTGATAGAGAGTGATAGAGAGTGTCAGAGAGTGTCTGAGAGTGTCAGAGAGTGATAGAGAGTGTCAGAGAGTGATAGAGAGTGTCAGAGAGTGTCAGACAGTGTCAGAGAGTGATAGAGAGTGTCAGAGAGTGTCAGACAGTGTCAGAGAGTGATAGAGAGTGTCAGAGATTGTCTGAGAGTGTCAGAGAGTGATAGAGAGTGATAGAGAGTGTCAGAGAGTCTCAGACAGTGTCAGAGAGTGATAGAGAGTGTCAGAGAGTGTCAGACAGTGTCAGAGAGTGAGAGTGAGTGTCTGAGAGTGTCAGATAGTGTCAGAGAGTGATAGAGAGTGATAGAGAGTTTCAGAGAGTGTCAGAGAGTGTCAGAGAGTGTCAGAGAGTGATAGAGAGTGATAGAGAGTGACAGAGAGTTTCAGAGAGTGTCAGAGAGTGATAGAGAGTGTCAGAGAGTGTCTGAGAGTGTCAGAGAGTGTCTGAGAGTGTCAGAGAGTGATAGAGAGTGATAGAGAGTGATAGAGAGTGTCAGAGAGTGTCAGACAGTGTCAGACAGTGTCAGAGAGCGATAGAGAGTGTCAGAGAGTGTCAGACAGTGTCAGAGAATGATAGTGAGTGTCTGAGAGTGTCAGATAGTGTCAGAGAGTGATAGAGAGAGATAGAGAGTTTCAGAGAGTGTCAGAGTGTGTCAGAGAGTCTCAGAGAGTGATAGAGAGTGATAGAGAGTTTCAGAGAGTGTCAGAGAGTGTCCGAGAGTGTCAGAGAGTGATAGAGAGTGTCAGAGAGTGTCTGAGAGTGTCTGAGAGTGTCAGAGAGTGATAGAGAGTGATAGAGAGTGATAGAGAGTGTCAGAGAGTGTCAGACAGTGTCAGAGAGTGATAGAGAGTGTCAGAGAGTGTCAGAGAGTGTCACAGAGTGATAGAGAGTGTCAGAGAGTGTCAGAGAGTGATAGTGAGTGTCAGAGAGTGATAGAGAGTTTCAGAGAGTGTCAGAGAGTGTCTGAGAGTGTCAGAGAGTGTCAGACAGTGTCAGAAAGTGATAGAGAGCGATAGAGAGGGTCAGACAGTGTCAGAGAGTGATAGAGAGTGTCAGAGAGTGTCTGAGAGTGATAGAGAGTGTCAGAGAGTGTCAGACAGTGTCAGAGAGTGATAGAGAGTGTCAGAGAGTGTCAGAGAGTGTCTGAGAGTGATAGAGAGTGTCAGAGAGTGTCAGAGAGTGTCTGAGAGTGTCAGAGAGTGATAGAGAGTGATAGAGAGTGATAGAGAGTGTCAGAGAGTGTCAGACAGTGTCAGACAGTGTCAGAGAGCGATAGAGAGTGTCAGAGAGTGTCAGACAGTGTCAGAGAATGATAGTGAGTGTCTGAGAGTGTCAGATAGTGTCAGAGAGTGATAGAGAGAGATAGAGAGTTTCAGAGAGTGTCAGAGTGTGTCAGAGAGTCTCAGAGAGTGATAGAGAGTGATAGAGAGTTTCAGAGAGTGTCAGAGAGTGTCCGAGAGTGTCAGAGAGTGATAGAGAGTGTCAGAGAGTGTCTGAGAGTGTCTGAGAGTGTCAGAGAGTGATAGAGAGTGATAGAGAGTGATAGAGAGTGTCAGAGAGTGTCAGACAGTGTCAGAGAGTGATAGAGAGTGTCAGAGAGTGTCAGAGAGTGTCACAGAGTGATAGAGAGTGTCAGAGAGTGTCAGAGAGTGATAGTGAGTGTCAGAGAGTGATAGAGAGTTTCAGAGAGTGTCAGAGAGTGTCTGAGAGTGTCAGAGAGTGTCAGACAGTGTCAGAAAGTGATAGAGAGCGATAGAGAGGGTCAGACAGTGTCAGAGAGTGATAGAGAGTGTCAGAGAGTGTCTGAGAGTGATAGAGAGTGTCAGAGAGTGTCAGACAGTGTCAGAGAGTGATAGAGAGTGTCAGAGAGTGTCAGAGAGTGTCTGAGAGTGATAGAGAGTGTCAGAGAGTGTCAGAGAGTGATAGTGAGTGTCAGAGAGTGATAGAGAGTGTCAGAGAGTGTCTGAGAGTGATAGAGAGTGTCAGAGAGTGTCAGACAGTGTCAGAGAGTGATAGAGAGTGTCAGAGAGTGTCAGAGAGTGTCTGAGAGTGATAGAGAGTGTCAGAGAGTGTCAGAGAGTGATAGTGAGTGTCTGAGAGTGTCAGATTGTGTCAGAGAGTGATAGAGAGAGATAGAGAGTTTCAGAGAGTGTCAGAGTGTGTCAGAGAGTGTCAGAGAGTGATAGAGTGTTTCAGAGAGTGACAGAGAGTGTCCGAGAGTGTCAGAGAGTGATAGAGAGTGTCAGAGAGTGTCTGAGAGTGTCTGAGAGTGTCAGAGAGTGATAGGGAGTGATAGAGAGTGATAGAGAGTGTCAGAGAGTGTCAGACAGTGTCAGAGAGTGATAGAGAGTGTCAGAGAGTGTCAGAGAGTGTCACAGAGTGATAGAGAGTGTCAGAGAGTGTCTGAGAGTGATAGTGAGTGTCAGAGAGTGATAGAGAGTTTCAGAGAGTGTCAGAGAGTGTCTGAGAGTGTCAGAGAGTGTCAGACTGTGTCAGAAAGTGATAGAGAGTGATAGAGAGTGTCAGAGAGTGTCAGAGTGTGTCAGAGAGAATTAGAGAGGGTCAGACAGTGTCAGAGAGTGATAGAGAGTGTCAGAGAGTGTCTGAGAGTGTCAGAGAGTGTCAGAGAGCGTCAGAGAGTGTCTGAGAGTGTCAGAGAGTGATAGAGAGTGATAGAGAGTGTCAGAGAGTGTCAGACAGTGTCAGAGAGTGATAGAGAGTGTCAGAGAGTGTCAGAGAGTGTCTGAGAGTGATAGAGAGTGTCAGAGAGTGTCAGAGAGTGATAGTGAGTGTCAGAGAGTGATAGAGAGTGATAGAGAGTTTCAGAGAGTGTCAGAGAGTGTCAGAGAGTGATAGAGAGTGTCAGAGAGTGTCAGAGAGTTATAGTGAGTGTCTGAGAGTGTCTGAGAGTGTCAGAGAGTGTCAGAGAGTGATAGAGAGTGATAGAGAGTGATAGAGAGTTTCAGAGAGTGTCAGACAGTGTCAGAGAGTGGTAGAGAGTGTCAGAGAGTGTCAGACAGTGTCAGAGAGTGATAGTGAGTGTCTGAGAGTGTCTGAGAGTGTCAGAGAGTGATAGAGAGTGTCAGAGTGTGATAGAGAGTGATAGAGAGTTTCAGAGAGTGTCAGACAGTGTCAGAGAGTGTCTGAGAGTGATAGAGAGTGTCAGAGAGTGTCAGAGAGTGATAGTGAGTGTCAGAGAGTGATAGAGAGTGATAGAGAGTTTCAGAGAGTGTCAGAGAGTGTCTGAGAGTGTCAGAGAGTGTCAGAGAGTGTCAGAGAGTGTCATAAAGTGATAGAGAGTGATAGAGAGTGTCAGAGAGTGTCAGAGAGTGTCAGAGAGTGTCAGAGAGTGATAGAGAGTGTCAGAGAGTGTCAGAGAGTGTCAGAGAGCGTCAGAAAGTGATAGAGAGTGATAGAGAGTGTCAGAGAGTGTCAGAGAGTGTCAGAGAGTGATAGAGAGTGTCAGAGAGTGTCAGAGAGTGATAGTGAGTGTCTGAGAGTGTCTGAGAGTGTCAGAGAGTGTCAGAGAGTGATAGAGAGTGATAGAGAGTTTCAGAGAGTGTCAGACAGTGTCAGAGAGTGGTAGAGAGTGTCAGAGATTGTCAGACAGTGTCAGAGAGTGATAGTGAGTGTCTGAGAGTGTCTGAGAGTGTCAGAGAGTGATAGAGAGTGTCAGAGTGTGATAGAGAGTGATAGAGAGTTTCAGAGAGTGTCAGACAGTGTCAGAGAGTGGTAGAGAGTGTCAGAGAGTGTCAGACAGTGTCAGAGAGTGATAGTGAGTGTCTGAGAGTGTCAGATAGTGTCAGAGAGTGATAGAGAGTGATAGAGAGTTTCAGAGAGTGTCAGAGAGTGTCAGAGAGTGATAGAGAGTGTCAGAGAGTGTCAGAGAGTGTCAGAGAGTGATAGAGAGTGTCAGAGAGTGTCAGAGAGTGTCAGAGAGTGACAGAGAGTGATAGAGAGTGATAGAGAGTGTCAGAGAGTGTCAGATAGTGTCAGAGAGTGATAGAGAGTGATAGAGAGTGTCAGAGAGTGTCAGAGAGTGTCAGAGAGTGATAGAGAGTGATAGAGAGTGTCAGAGAGTGTCTGAGAGTGTCAGAGAGTGATAGAGAGTGTCAGAGAGTGTCTGAGATTGTCAGAGAGTGTCTGAGAGTGTCAGAGAGTGATAGAGAGTGATAGAGAGTGATAGAGAGTGTCAGAGAGTGTCAGACAGTGTCAGAGAGTGATAGAGAGTGTCAGAGAGTGTCAGAGAGTGTCAGAGAGTGATAGTGAGTGTCTGAGAGTGTCAGAGAGTGATAGAGAGTGATAGAGAGTGATAGAGAGTGTCAGAGAGTGTCAGACAGTGTCAGAGAGTGATAGAGAGTGTCAGAGAGTGTCAGAGAGTGTCAGAGAGTGATAGTGAGTGTCTGAGAGTGTCAGATAGTGTCAGAGAGTGATAGAGAGAGTCAGAGAGTGTCAGAGTGTGTCAGAGAGTGTCAGAGAGTGTTAGAGAGTGATAGAGAGTTTCAGAGAGTGTCAGAGACTGTCTGAGAGTGCCAGAGAGTGATAGAGAGTGTCAGAGAGTGTCTGAGAGTGTCAGAGAGTGTCAGAGAGTGTCTGAGAGTGTCTGAGAGAGTCAGAGAGTGATCGAGAGTGTCAGAGAGTGTCAGACAGTGTCAGAGAGTGATAGAGAGTGTCAAAGAGTGTCAGAGAGCGTCTGAGAGTGGTAGAGAGTGTCAGAGAGTGTCAGAGAGTGATAGTGAGTGTCAGAGAGTGATAGAGAGTGATAGAGAGTTTCAGAGAGTGTCAGAGAGTGTCTGAGAGTGTCAGAGAGTGTCAGAGAGTGTCAGAAAGTGATAGAGAGTGATAGAGAGTGTCAGAGAGTGTCAGAGAGTGTCAGAGAGTGATAGAGAGTGTCAGACAGTGTCAGAGAGTGATAGAGAGTGTCAGAGAGTGTCTGAGAGTGTCAGAGAGTGTCAGAGAGTGTCTGAGAGTGTCAGAGAGAGATAGAGAGTGATAGAGAGTGTCAGAGAGTGTCAGAGAGTGATAGAGAGTGTCAGAGAGTGATAGAGAGTTTCAGAGAGTGTCAGAGAGTGTCTGAGAGTGTCAGAGAGTGTCAGAGAGTGTCAGAAAGTGATAGAGAGTGATAGAGAGTGTCAGAGAGTGTCAGATAGTGTCAGAGAGTGATAGAGAGTGTCAGACAGTGTCAGAGAGTGATAGTGAGTGTCTGAGAGTGATAGAGAGTTTCAGAGAGTGTCAGAGAGTGTCTGAGAGTGTCAGAGAGTGTCAGAGAGTGTCAGAAAGTGATAGAGAGTGATAGAGAGTGTCAGAGAGTGTCAGAGAGTGTCAGAGAGTGATAGAGAGTGTCAGACAGTGTCAGAGAGTGATAGTGAGTGTCTGAGAGTGTCAGAGAGTGTCAGAGAGTGATAGAGAGTGATAGAGAGTGTCAGAGAGTGTCTGAGAGTGTCAGAGAGTGATAGAGAGTGTCAGAGAGTGATAGAGAGTGTCAGAGAGTGATAGAGAGTGATAGAGAGTGTCAGAGAGTGTCAGACAGTGTCAGAGAGTGATAGAGAGTGATAGAGAGTGATAGAGAGTGATAGAGAGTGTCAGAGACTGTCTGAGAGTGCCAGAGAGTGATAGAGAGTGTCAGAGAGTGTCTGAGAGTGTCAGAGAGTGTCAGAGAGTGTCAGAGAGTGATAGTGAGTGTCTGAGAGTGATAGAGTGTTTCAGAGAGTGTCAGAGAGTGTCTGAGAGTGTCAGAGAGTGTCAGAGAGTGTCAGAAAGTGATAGAGAGTGATAGAGAGTGTCAGAGAGTGTCAGAGAGTGTCAGAGAGTGATAGAGTGTTTCAGAGAGTGTCAGAGAGTGTCAGAGAGTGTCTGAGAGTGTCAGAGAGTGTCAGAGAGTGTCAGAAAGTGATAGAGAGTTTTAGAGAGTGTCAGAGAGTGTCAGAGAGTGTCAGAGAGTGATAGAGAGTGTCAGACAGTGTCAGAGAGTGATAGTGAGTGTCTGAGAGTGTCAGAGAGTGATAGAGAGTGTCAGAGAGTGATAGAGAGTGATAGAGAGTGACAGAGAGTGTCAGACAGTGTCAGAGAGTGATAGAGAGTGTCAGAGAGTGTCAGACAGTGTCAGAGAGTGATAGTGAGTGTCAGAGAGTGTCAGATAGTGTCAGAGAGTGATAGAGAGTGATAGAGAGTGTCAGAGAGTGTCAGAGTGTGTCAGAGAGTGTCAGAGAGTGATAGAGATTGATAGAGAGTTTCAGAGAGTGTCAGAGACTGTCTGAGAGTGTCAGAGAGTGATAGAGAGTGTCAGAGAGTGTCTGAGAGTGTCAGAGAGTGTCAGAGAGTGTCTGAGAGTGTCTGAGAGTGTCAGAGAGTGATAGAGAGTGAGAGTGTCAGAGAGTGTCAGACAGTGTCAGAGAGTGATAGAGAGTGATAGAGAGTGTCAAAGAGTGTCAGAGAGTGTCTGAGAGTGATAGAGAGTGTCAGAGAGTGTCAGAGAGTGATAGTGAGTGTCAGAGAGTGATAGAGAGTTTCAGAGAGTGTCAGAGAGTGTCTGAGAGTGTCAGAGAGTGTCTGAGAGTGATAGAGAGTGTCAGAGAGTGTCAGAGAGTGATAGTGAGTGTCAGAGAGTGATAGAGAGTTTCAGAGAGTGTCAGAGAGTGTCTGAGAGTGTCAGAGAGTGTCAGAGAGTGATAGAGAGTGTCAGACAGTGTCAGAGAGTGATAGTGAGTGTCTGAGAGTGATAGAGAGTGTCAGAGAGTGTCAGAGAGTGATAGTGAGTGTCAGAGTGATAGAGAGTTTCAGAGAGTGTCAGAGAGTGTCTGAGAGTGTCAGAGAGTGTCAGAGAGTGATAGAGAGTGTCAGACAGTGTCAGAGAGTGGTAGTGAGTGTCTGAGAGTGTCAGAGAGTGTCAGAGAGTGATAGAGAGTGATAGAGAGTGTCAGAGAGTGTCTGAGAGTGTCAGAGAGTGTCTGAGAGTGTCAGAGAGTGATAGAGAGTAAAAGAGAGTTATAGAGAGTGTCAGAGAGTGTCAGACAGTGTCAGAGAGTGATAGAGAGTGTCAGAGAGTGTCAGACAGTGTCAGAGAGTGATAGTGAGTGTCTGAGAGTGTCCAATAGTGTCAGAGAGTGACAGAGAGTGATAGAGAGTGTCAGAGAGTGTCAGAGTGTGTCAGAGAGTGTCATAGAGTGATAGAGAGTGATAGAGAGTTTCAGAGAGTGTCAGAGACTGTCTGAGAGTGTCAGAGAGTTATAGAGAGTGTCAGAGAGTGTCTGAGAGTGTCAGAGAGTGTCAGAGAGTGTCTGAGAGTGTCTGAGAGTGTCTGAGAGTGTCAGAGAGTGTCAGAGAGTGTCAGAGAGTGATAGAGAGTGATAGAGAGTGTCAGAGAGTGTCAGAGAGTGATAGAGAGTGTCAGAGAGTGTCAGAGAGTATCTGAGAGTGATAGAGAGTGTCAGAGAGTGTCAGAGAGTGATAGTGAGTGTCAGAGAGTGATAGAGAGTGATAGAGAGTTTCAGAGAGTGTCAGAGAGTGTCTGAGAGTGTCAGAGAGTGTCAGCGAGTGTCAGAAAGTGATAGAGAGTGATATAGAGTGTCAGAGAGTGTCAGAGAGTGTCAGAGAGTGATAGAGAGTGTCAGAAAGTGTCAGAGAGTGATAGAGAGTGTCAGAGAGTGTCTGAGAGTGTCAGAGAGTGATAGAGAGCGATAGAGAGTGTCAGAGAGTGTCAGACAGTGTCAGAGAGTGACAGAGAGTGTCAGAGAGTGTCTGAGAGTGATAGAGAGTGTCTGAGAGTGTCTGAGAGAGTCAGAGAGTGATAGAGAGTGTCAGAGAGTGTCAGACAGTGTCAGAGAGTGATAGAGAGTGTCAGAGAGTGTCAGAGAGTGTCTGAGAGTGATAGAGAGTGTCAGAGAGTGTCAGAGAGTGATAGTGAGTGTCAGAGAGTGATAGAGAGTGATAGAGAGTTTCAGAGAGTGTCAGAGTGTGTCTGAGAGTGTCAGAGAGTGTCAGAGAGTGTCAGAAAGTGATAGAGAGTGATAGAGAGTGTCAGAGAGTGTCAGAGAGTGTCAGAGAGTGATAGAGAGTGTCAGACAGTGTCAGAGAGTGATAGAGAGTGTCAGAGAGTGTCTGAGAGTGTCAGAGAGTGTCAGAGAGTGTCTGAGAGTGTCAGAGAGTGATAGAGAGTGATAGAGAGTGTCAGAGAGTGTCAGAGAGTGATAGAGAGTGTCAGAGAGTGATAGAGAGTTTCAGAGAGAGTCAGAGAGTGTCTGAGAGTGTCAGAGAGTGTCAGAGAGTGTCAGAAAGTGATAGAGAGTGATAGAGAGTGTCAGAGAGTGTCAGATAGTGTCAGAGAGGGATAGAGAGTGTCAGACAGTGTCAGAGAGTGTCAGAGAGTGTCAGAGAGTGTCAGAGAGTGATAGAGAGTGTCAGACAGTGTCAGAGAGTGATAGAGAGTGTCAGAGAGTGTCTGAGAGTGTCAGAGAGTGATAGAGAGCGATAGAGAGTGTCAGAGAGTGTCAGACAGTGTCAGAGAGTGACAGAGAGTGTCAGAGAGTGTCAGAGAGTGTCTGAGAGTGATAGAGAGTGTCTGAGAGTGTCTGAGAGAGTCAGAGAGTGATAGAGAGTGTCAGAGAGTGTCAGACAGTGTCAGAGAGTGATAGAGAGTGTCAGAGAGTGTCAGAGAGTGTCTGAGAGTGATAGAGAGTGTCAGAGAGTGTCAGAGAGTGATAGTGAGTGTCAGAGAGTGATAGAGAGTGATAGAGAGTTTCAGAGAGTGTCAGAGTGTGTCTGAGAGTGTCAGAGAGTGTCAGAGAGTGTCAGAAAGTGATAGAGAGTGATAGAGAGTGTCAGAGAGTGTCAGAGAGTGTCAGAGAGTGATAGAGAGTGTCAGACAGTGTCAGAGAGTGATAGAGAGTGTCAGAGAGTGTCTGAGAGTGTCAGAGAGTGTCAGAGAGTGTCTGAGAGTGTCAGAGAGTGATAGAGAGTGATAGAGAGTGTCAGAGAGTGTCAGAGAGTGATAGAGAGTGTCAGAGAGTGATAGAGAGTTTCAGAGAGAGTCAGAGAGTGTCTGAGAGTGTCAGAGAGTGTCAGAGAGTGTCAGAAAGTGATAGAGAGTGATAGAGAGTGTCAGAGAGTGTCAGAGAGTGTCAGAGAGTGATAGAGAGTGTCAGACAGTGTCAGAGAGTGATAGTGAGTGTCTGAGAGTGTCAGAGAGTGTCAGAGAGTGATAGAGAGTGTCAGAGAGTGATAGAGAGTGATAGAGAGTGTCAGAGAGTGTCAGACAGTGTCAGAGAGTGATAGAGAGTGTCAGAGAGTGTCAGACAGTGTCAGAGAGTGATAGAGAGTGTCAGAGAGTGTCAGACAGTGTCAGAGAGTGATAGTGAGTGTCTGAGAGTGTCAGATAGTGTCAGAGAGTGATAGAGAGTGATAGAGAGTGTCAGAGAGTGTCAGAGTGTGTCAGAGAGTGTCAGAGAGTGATAGAGAGTGATAGAGAGTTTCAGAGAGTGTCAGAGACTGTCTGAGAGTGCCAGAGAGTGATAGAGAGTGTCAGAGAGTGTCTGAGAGTGTCAGAGAGTGTCAGAGAGTGTCAGAGAGTGATAGAGAGTGATAGAGAGTGTCAGAGAGTGTCAGAGAGTGATAGTGAGTGTCAGAGAGTGATAGAGAGTGATAGAGAGTTTCAGAGAGTGTCAGAGAGTGTCTGAGAGTGTCAGAGAGTGTCAGAGAGTGTCAGAAAGTGATAGAGAGTGATAGAGAGTGTCAGAGAGTGTCAGAGAGTGTCAGAGAGTGATAGAGAGTGTCAGACAGTGTCAGAGAGTGATAGAGAGTGTCAGAGAGTGTCTGAGAGTGTCAGAGAGTGTCTGAGAGTGTCAGAGAGTGATAGAGAGTGATAGAGAGTGTCAGAGAGTGTCAGAGAGTGATAGAGAGTGTCAGAGAGTGATAGAGAGTTTCAGAGAGTGTCAGAGAGTGTCTGAGAGTGTCAGAGAGTGTCAGAGAGTGTCAGAAAGTGATAGAGAGTGATAGAGAGTGTCAGAGAGTGTCAAATAGTGTCAGAGAGTGATAGAGAGTGTCAGACAGTGTCAGAGAGTGTCTGAGAGTGTCAGAGAGTGTCAGAGAGTGTCTGAGAGTGTCAGAGAGTGATAGAGAGTGATAGAGAGTTTCAGAGAGTGTCAGAGAGTGTCTGAGAGTGTCAGAGAGTGTCAGAGAGTGTCAGAAAGTGATAGAGAGTGATAGAGAGTGTCAGAGAGTGTCAGAGAGTGTCAGAGAGTGATAGAGAGTGTCAGAGAGTGTCAGAGTGTGTCAGAGAGTGTCAGAGAGTGATAGAGAGTGATAGAGAGTTTCAGAGAGTGTCAGAGACTGTCTGAGAGTGCCAGAGAGTGATAGAGAGTGTCAGAGAGTGTCTGAGAGTGTCAGAGAGTGTCAGAGAGTGTCAGAGAGTGATAGTGAGTGTCTGAGAGTGATAGAGTGTTTCAGAGAGTGTCAGAGAGTGTCTGAGAGTGTCAGAGAGTGTCAGAGAGTGTCAGAAAGTGATAGAGAGTGATAGAGAGTGTCAGAGAGTGTCAGAGAGTGTCAGAGAGTGATAGAGAGTGTCAGACAGTGTCAGAGAGTGATAGTGAGTGTCTGAGAGTGTCAGAGAGTGATAGAGAGGGATAGAGAGTGTCAGAGAGTGTCTGAGAGTGTCAGAGAGTGATAGAGAGTGTCAGAGAGTGATAGAGAGTGATAAAGAGTGTCAGAGAGTGTCAGACAGTGTCAGAGAGTGATAGAGAGTGTCAGAGAGTGTCAGACAGTGTCAGAGAGTGATAGTGAGTGTCAGAGAGTGTCAGATAGTGTCAGAGAGTGATAGAGAGTGATAGAGAGTGTCAGAGAGTGTCAGAGTGTGTCAGAGAGTGTGAGAGAGTGATAGAGAGTGGTAGAGAGTTTCAGAGAGTGTCAGAGACTGTCTGAGAGTGTCAGAGAGTGATAGAGAGTGTCAGAGAGTGTCAGAGAGTGTCAGAGAGTGATAGAGAGTGTAAGACAGTGTCAGAGAGTGATAGTGAGTGTCTGAGAGTGTCAGAGAGTGATAGAGAGGGATAGAGAGTGTCAGAGAGTGTCTGAGAGTGTCAGAGAGTGATAGAGAGTGTCAGAGAGTGATAGAGAGTCATAGAGAGTGTCAGAGAGTGTCAGACAGTGTCAGAGAGTGATAGAGAGTGTCAGAGAGTGTCAGACAGTGTCAGAGAGTGATAGTGAGTGTCAGAGGGTGTCAGATAGTGTCAGAGAGTGATAGAGAGTGATAGAGAGTGTCAGAGAGTGTCAGAGTGTGTCAGAGAGTGTCAGAGAGTGATAGAGAGTGATAGAGAGTTTCAGAGAGTGTCAGAGACTGTCTGAGAGTGTCAGAGAGTGATAGAGAGTGTCAGAGAGTGTCTGAGAGTGTCAGAGAGTGTCAGAGAGTGATAGAGAGTGATAGAGAGTGATAGAGAGTGATAGAGAGTGTCAGAGAGTGTCAGACAGTGTCAGAGAGTGATGGAGAGTGATAGAGAGTGTCAGAGAGTGTCAGAGAGTGTCTGAGAGTGATAGAGAGTGTCAGAGAGTGTCAGAGAGTGATAGTGAGTGTCAGAGAGTGATAGAGAGTTTCAGAGAGTGTCAGAGAGTGATAGAGAGTGTCAGAGAGTGTCAGAGAGTGATAGTGAGTGTCAGAGAGTGATAGAGAGTTTCAGAGAGTGTCAGAGAGTGTCTGAGAGTGTCAGAGAGTGTCAGAGAGTGATAGAGAGTGTCAGACAGTGTCAGAGAGTGATAGTGAGTGTCTGAGAGTGATAGAGAGTGTCAGAGAGTGTCAGAGAGTGATAGTGAGTGTCAGAGAGTGATAGAGAGTTTCAGAGTGTGTCTGAGAGTGTCTGAGAGTGTCAGAGAGTGTCAGAGAGTGATAGAGAGTGTCAGACAGTGTCAGAGAGTGGTAGTGAGTGTCAGAGAGTGTCAGAGAGTGTCAGAGAGTGATAGAGAGTGATAGAGAGTGTCAGAGAGTGTCTGAGAGTGTCAGAGAGTGTCTGAGAGTGTCAGAGAGTGATAGAGAGTGAAAGAGAGTGATAGAGAGTGTCAGAGAGTGTCAGACAGTGTCAGAGAGTGATAGAGAGTGTCAGAGAGTGTCAGACAGTGTCAGAGAGTGATAGTGAGTGTCTGAGAGTGTCAGATAGTGTCAGAGAGTGACAGAGAGTGATAGAGAGTGTCAGAGAGTGTCAGAGTGTGTCAGAGAGTGTCAGAGAGTGATAGAGAGTGATAGAGAGTTTCAGAGAGTGTCAGAGACTGTCTGAGAGTGTCAGAGAGTTACAGAGAATGTCAGAGAGTGTCTGAGAGTGTCAGAGAGTGTCAGAGTGTGTCTGAGAGTGTCTGAGAGTGTCAGAGAGTGTCAGAGAGGGATAGAGAGTGATAGAGAGTGTCAGAGAGTGTCAGAGAGTGATAGAGAGTGTCAGAGAGTGTCAGAGAGTGTCTGAGAGTGATAGAGAGTGTCAGAGAGTGTCAGAGAGTGATAGTGAGTGTCAGAGAGTGATAGAGAGTGATAGAGAGTTTCAGAGAGTGTCAGAGAGTGTCTGAGAGTGTCAGAGAGTGTCAGCGAGTGTCAGAAAGTGATAGAGAGTGATATAGAGTGTCAGAGAGTGTCAGAGAGTGTCAGAGAGTGATAGAGAGTGTCAGACAGTGTCAGAGAGTGATAGAGAGTGTCAGAGAGTGCCTGAGAGTGTCAGAGAGTGATAGAGAGCGATAGAGAGTGTCAGAGAGTGTCAGACAGTGTCAGAGAGTGACAGAGAGTGTCAGAGAGTGTCTGAGAGTGATAGAGAGTTTCAGAGAGTGTCAGAGAGTGTCTGAGAGTGTCAGAGAGTGTCAGAGAGTGTCAGAAAGTGATAGAGAGTGATAGAGAGTGTCAGAGAGTGTCAGAGAGTGATAAAGAGTGTCAGACAGTGTCAGAGAGTGATAGTGAGTGTCTGAGAGTGTCAGAGAGTGTCAGAGGGTGATAGAGAGTGTCAGAGAGTGTCAGAGAGTGTCAGAGAGTGATAGAGAGTGTCAGAGAGTGTCTGAGAGTGTCAGAGAGTGTCTGAGAGTGTCAGAGAGTGATAGAGAGTGATAGAGTGATAGAGAGTGTCAGAGAGTGTCAGATAGTGTCAGAGAGTGATAGAGCGTGTCAGAGAGTGTCACACAGTGTCAGAGAGTGATAGTGAGTGTCTGAGAGTGTCAGATAGTGTCAGAGAGTGATAGAGAGTGATAGAGAGTGATAGAGAGTTTCAGAGAGTGTCAGAGAGTGTCAGAGAGTGATATAGAGTGATAGAGAGTGTCAGAGAGTGATAGAGAGTGTCAGAGAGTGATAGTGAGTGTCAGAGAGTGATAGAGAGTGTCAGACAGTGTCAGAGAGTGATAGTGAGTGTCTGAGAGTGTCAGAGAGTTTCAGAGAGTGATAGAGAGTGACAGAGAGTGTCAGAGAGTGATAGAGAGTGTCAGAGAGTGATAGAGAGTGTCAGAGAGTGTCAGAGAGTGTCAGAGAGTGTCTCAGAGTGTCAGAGAGTGATAGAGAGTGATAGAGAGTGTCAAAGAGTGTCAGACAGTGTCAGAGAGTGATAGAGCGTGTCAGAGAGAGTCACACAGTGTCAGAGAGTGACAGCGAGTGTCTGAGAGTGTCAGATAGTGTCAGAGAGTGATAGAGAGAGATAGAGAGTTTCAGAGAGTGTCAGAGAGTTTCAGAGAGTGTCAGAGATTGATTGAGAGTGATAGAGAGTGTCAGAGAGTGTCTGAGAGTGTCCGAGAGCGATAGAGAGTGTCAGAGAGTGTCTGAGAGTGTCAGAGAGTGTCTGAGAGTGTCAGAGAGTGATAGAGAGTGTCAGAGAGTGTCAGACAGTGTCAGAGTGTGATAGAGAGTGTCAGAGAGTGTCAGACAGTGTCAGAGAGTGATAGAGAGTGTCAGAGAGTGTCTGAGAGTGTCAGAGAGTGTCTGAGAGTGCCAGAGAGTGATAGAGAGTGATAGAGAGTGATAGAGAGTGTCAGAGAGTGTCAGACAGTGTCAGAGAGTGATAGAGAGTGTCAGAGAGTGTCAGACAGTGTCAGAGAGTGATAGTGAGTGTCTGAGAGTGTCAGATAGTGTCAGAGAGTGATAGAGAGTGATAGAGAGTTTCAGAGAGTGTCAGAGAGTTTCAGAGAGTGATAGAGAGTGATAGAGAGTGTCAGAGAGTGTCAGAGAGTGTCAGAGAGTGTCAGAGAGTGATAGAGAGTTTCAGAGAGTGTCAGAGAGTGTCAGAGAGTGTCAGAGAGTGATAGAGAGTGATAGAGAGTGATAGAGAGTGTCAGAGAGTGTCAGAGAGTGATAGAGAGTGATAGAGAGTGATCAAGAGTGTCAGAGAGTGTCAGAGTGTGTCAGAGAGTGTCAGAGAGTGATAGAGAGTGATAGAGAGTTTCAGAGAGTGTCAGAGAGTGTCTGAGAGTGTCAGAGAGTGATAGAGAGTGTCAGAGAGTGTCTGAGAGTGTCAGAGAGTGTCAGAGAGTGATAGAGAGTGATAGAGAGTGTCAGAGAGTGTCAGACAGTGTCAGAGAGTGATAGAGAGTGTCAGAGAGTGTCTGAGAGTGTCAGAGAGTGTCTGAGAGTGTCAGAGAGTGATAGAGAGTGATAGAGAGTGTCAGAGAGTGTCATAGAGTGATAGAGAGTGTCAGAGAGTGTCAGACAGTGTCAGAGAGTGATAGAGAGTGATAGAGAGTGTCAGAGAGTGTCAGACAGTGTCAGAGAGTGATAGAGAGTGTCAGAGAGTGTCTGAGAGTGTCAGAGAGTGTCTGAGAGTGTCAGAGAGTGATAGAGAGTGATAGAGTGATAGAGAGTGTCAGAGAGTGATAGAGAGTGTCAGAGAGTGTCTGAGAGTGTCAGAGAGTGTCTGAGAGTGTCAGAGAGTGATAGAGAGTGATAGAGTGTCAGAGAGTGATAGAGAGTGTCAGAGAGTGTCTGAGAGTGTCAGAGAGTGATAGAGAGTGTCAGAGAGTGTCTGAGAGTGTCAGAGAGTGTCTGAGAGTGTCAGAGAGCGATAGAGAGTGATAGAGATTGTCAGAGAGTGTCAGACAGTGTCAGAGAGTGATAGAGAGTGTCAGAGAGTGTCAGACAGTGTCAGAGAGTGATAGAGAGTGATAGAGAGTTTCAGAGAGTCTCAGAGAGTGTCTGAGAGTGTCAGAGAGTGATAGAGAGTGTCAGAGAGTGTCTGAGAGTGTCAGAGAGGGTCTGAGAATGTCAGAGAGTGATAGAGAGTGAGAGAGAGTGAGAGAGAGTGTCAGACAGTGTCAGAGAGTGATAGAGAGTGTCAGAGAGTGATAGAGAGTGTCAGAGAGTGTCTGAGAGTGTCTCAGAGTGTCAGAGAGTGATAGAGAGTGTCAGAGAGTGTCAGACAGTGTCAGAGAGTGACAGAGAGTGTCAGAGAGTGATAGAGAGTGTCAGAGAGTGTCTGAGAGTGTCTGAGAGTGTCTGAGAGTGTCAGAGAGTGATAGAGAGTGTCAGAGAGTGTCAGAGAGTGATAGAGAGTGTCAGAGAGTGTCAGACAGTGTCAGAGAGTGATAGAGAGTGATAGAGAGTGTCAGAGAGTGTCAGACAGTGTCAGAGAGTGATAGAGAGTGTCAGAGAGTGATAGAGAGTGATAGAGAGTGTCAGAGAGTGTCAGAGAGTGTCTGAGAGTGTCAGTGAGTGTCTGAGAGTGTCAGAGAGTGATGGAGAGTGATAGAGTGTCACAGAGTGTCAGAGAGTGATAGCGAGTGTCAGAGAGTGTCACACAGTGTCAGAGAGTGACAGCGAGTGTCTGAGAGTGTCAGATAGTGTCAGAGAGTGATAGAGAGAGATAGAGAGTTTCAGAGAGTGTCAGAGAGTTTCAGAGAGTGTCAGAGATTGATTGAGAGTGATAGAGAGTGTCAGAGAGTGTCTGAGAGTGTCCGAGAGCGATAGAGAGTGTCAGAGAGTGTCTGAGAGTGTCAGAGAGTGTCTGAGAGTGTCAGAGAGTGATAGAGAGTGTCAGAGAGTGTCAGACAGTGTCAGAGTGTGATAGAGAGTGTCAGAGAGTGTCAGACAGTGTCAGAGAGTGATAGAGAGTGTCAGAGAGTGTCTGAGAGTGTCAGAGAGTGTCTGAGAGTGCCAGAGAGTGATAGAGAGTGATAGAGAGTGATAGAGAGTGTCAGAGAGTGTCAGACAGTGTCAGAGAGTGATAGAGAGTGTCAGAGAGTGTCAGACAGTGTCAGAGAGTGATAGTGAGTGTCTGAGAGTGTCAGATAGTGTCAGAGAGTGATAGAGAGTGATAGAGAGTTTCAGAGAGTGTCAGAGAGTGTCAGAGAGTGATAGAGAGTGATAGAGAGTGTCAGAGAGTGTCAGAGAGTGTCAGAGAGTGTCAGAGAGTGATAGAGAGTTTCAGAGAGTGTCAGAGAGTGTCAGAGAGTGTCAGAGAGTGATAGAGAGTGATAGAGAGTGATAGAGAGTGTCAGAGAGTGTCAGAGAGTGATAGAGAGTGATAGAGAGTGATCAAGAGTGTCAGAGAGTGTCAGAGTGTGTCAGAGAGTGTCAGAGAGTGATAGAGAGTGATAGAGAGTTTCAGAGAGTGTCAGAGAGTGTCTGAGAGTGTCAGAGAGTGATAGAGAGTGTCAGAGAGTGTCTGAGAGTGTCAGAGAGTGTCAGAGAGTGATAGAGAGTGATAGAGAGTGTCAGAGAGTGTCAGACAGTGTCAGAGAGTGATAGAGAGTGTCAGAGAGTGTCTGAGAGTGTCAGAGAGTGTCTGAGAGTGTCAGAGAGTGATAGAGAGTGATAGAGAGTGTCAGAGAGTGTCATAGAGTGATAGAGAGTGTCAGAGAGTGTCAGACAGTGTCAGAGAGTGATAGAGAGTGATAGAGAGTGTCAGAGAGTGTCAGACAGTGTCAGAGAGTGATAGAGAGTGTCAGAGAGTGTCTGAGAGTGTCAGAGAGTGTCTGAGAGTGTCAGAGAGTGATAGAGAGTGATAGAGTGATAGAGAGTGTCAGAGAGTGATAGAGAGTGTCAGAGAGTGTCTGAGAGTGTCAGAGAGTGTCTGAGAGTGTCAGAGAGTGATAGAGAGTGATAGAGTGTCAGAGAGTGATAGAGAGTGTCAGAGAGTGTCTGAGAGTGTCAGAGAGTGATAGAGAGTGTCAGAGAGTGTCTGAGAGTGTCAGAGAGTGTCTGAGAGTGTCAGAGAGCGATAGAGAGTGATAGAGATTGTCAGAGAGTGTCAGACAGTGTCAGAGAGTGATAGAGAGTGTCAGAGAGTGTCAGACAGTGTCAGAGAGTGATAGAGAGTGATAGAGAGTTTCAGAGAGTCTCAGAGAGTGTCTGAGAGTGTCAGAGAGTGATAGAGAGTGTCAGAGAGTGTCTGAGAGTGTCAGAGAGGGTCTGAGAATGTCAGAGAGTGATAGAGAGTGAGAGAGAGTGAGAGAGAGTGTCAGACAGTGTCAGAGAGTGATAGAGAGTGTCAGAGAGTGTCTGAGAGTGTCAGAGAGTGTCTGAGAGTGTCTCAGAGTGTCAGAGAGTGATAGAGAGTGTCAGAGAGTGTCAGACAGTGTCAGAGAGTGACAGAGAGTGTCAGAGAGTGATAGAGAGTGTCAGAGAGTGTCTGAGAGTGTCTGAGAGTGTCTGAGAGTGTCAGAGAGTGATAGAGAGTGTCAGAGAGTGTCAGAGAGTGATAGAGAGTGTCAGAGAGTGTCAGACAGTGTCAGAGAGTGATAGAGAGTGATAGAGAGTGTCAGAGAGTGTCAGACAGTGTCAGAGAGTGATAGAGAGTGTCAGAGAGTGATAGAGAGTGATAGAGAGTGTCAGAGAGTGTCAGAGAGTGTCTGAGAGTGTCAGTGAGTGTCTGAGAGTGTCAGAGAGTGATGGAGAGTGATAGAGTGTCACAGAGTGTCAGAGAGTGATAGCGAGTGTCAGAGAGTGTCAGACAGTGTCAGAGAGTGATAGTGAGTGTCAGAGAGTGTCAGAGAGTGTCAGACAGTGTCAGAGAGTGATAGAGAGTGTCAGAGAGTGTCTGAGAGTGTCTGAGAGTGTCTGAGAGTGTCAGAGAGTGATAGAGAGTGTCAGAGATTGTCAGAGAGTGATAGAGAGTGTCAGAGAGTGATAGAGAGTGTCAGACAGTGTCAGAGAGTGATAGAGAGTGATAGAGAGTGTCAGAGAGTGTCAGACAGTGTCAGAGAGTGATAGCGAGTGTCAGAGAGTGTCAGACAGTGTCAGAGAGTGATAGTGAGTGTCAGAGAGTGTCAGAGAATGTCAGACAGTGTCAGAGAGTGATAGAGAGTGTCAGAGAGTGATAGAGAGTGTCAGAGAGTGTCTGAGAGTGTCTGAGAGTGTCAGAGAGTGATAGAGAGTGTCAGAGAGTGTCAGACAGTGTCAGAGAGTGACAGAGAGTGATAGAGAGTGTCAGAGAGTGTCTGGGAGTGTCTGAGAGTGTCTGAGAGTGTCAGAGAGTGTTAGAGAGTGTCAGACAGTGTCAGAGAGTGATAGAGAGTGTCAGAGAGTGTCAGACAGTGTCAGAGAGTGATAGAGAGTGATAGAGAGTGTCAGAGAGTGTCAGACAGTGTCAGAGAGTGATGGAGAGTGTCAGAGAGTGATAGAGAGTGATAGAGTGTGTCAGAGAGTGTCAGAGAGTGTCTGAGAGTGTCAGTGAGTGTCTGAGAGTGTCAGAGAGTGATGGAGAGTGATAGAGTGTCACAGAGTGTCAGAGAGTGATAGCGAGTGTCAGAGAGTGTCAGACAGTGTCAGAGAGTGATAGTGAGTGTCTGAGAGTGTCAGAGAGTGTCAGAGAGTGATAGAGAGTGATAGAGAGTTTCAGAGAGTGTCAGAGAGTGTCAGAGAGTGATAGAGAGTGATAGAGAGTGTCAGAGAGTGATAGAGAGTGTCAGAGAGTGATAGATTGTGTCAGAGAGTGTCTGAGAGTGTCAGAGAGTGTCAGAGAGTGTCTGAGAGTGTCAGAGAGTGTCAGAGAGTGATAGAGTGATAGAGAGTGTCAGAGAGTGATAGAGAGTGTCAGAGAGTGTCTGAGAGTGTCACTGAGTGTCACTGAGTGTCACTGAGTGTCAGAGAGTGTCTGAGAGTGTCACTGAGTGTCTGAGAGTGTCAGAGAGTGATAGAGAGTGATAGAGTGTCAGAGAGTGTCAGAGAGTGATAGAGAGTGTCAGAGAGTGTCAGAGAGTGTCAGAGAGTGATAGAGAGTGTCAGAGAGTGTCAGAGAGTGTCAGAGAGTGATAGAGAGTGTCAGAGAGTGATAGAGAGTGTCAGAGAGTGATACCGAGTGTCAGAGAGTGTCTGAGAGTGTCAGAGAGTGTCTGAGAGTGTCAGAGAGTGATAGAGAGTGATAGAGAGTGTCAGAGACTGTCAGAGAGTGATAGAGAGTGTCAGAGAGTGTCAGACAGTGTCAGAGAGTGATAGAGAGTGATAGAGAGTGTCAGAGAGTGTCAGACAGTGTCAGACAGTGTCAGAGAGTGATAGAGAGTGTCAGAGAGTGTCAGAGAGTGATAGAGAGTGTCAGAGAGTGATAGAGAGTGTCAGAGAGTGATACCGAGTGTCAGAGAGTGTCTGAGAGTGTCAGAGAGTGTCTGAGAGTGTCTGAGAGTGTCAGAGAATGATAGAGAGTGATAGAGAGTGTCAGAGACTGTCAGAGAGTGATAGAGAGTGTCAGAGAGTGTCAGACAGTGTCAGAGAGTGATAGAGAGTGATAGAGAGTGTCAGAGAGTGTCAGACAGTGTCAGACAGTGTCAGATAGTGATAGAGAGTGTCAGAGAGTGATAGAGAGTGATAGAGAGTGTCAGAGAGTGATAGAGAGTGTCAGAGAGAGTCTGAGAGTGTCAGAGAGTGTCTGAGAGTGTCAGAGAGTGATAGAGAGTGATAGAGTGTCAGAGAGTGTCAGAGAGTGTCAGAGAGTGATAGAGAGTGATAGAGTGTCAGAGAGTGATAGAGAGTGTCAGAGAGTGTCAGAGAGTGTCAGAGAGTGACAGAGAGTGATAGAGAGTGTCAGAGAGTGATAGAGAGTGTCAGAGAGTGATACAGAGTGTCTGAGAGTGTCAGAGAGTGTCTGAGAGTGTCAGAGAGTGATAAAGAGTGATAGAGAGTGTCAGAGATTGTCAGAGATTGATAGAGAGTGTCAGAGAGTGTCAGACAGTGTCAGAGAGTGATAGAGAGTGATAGAGAGTGTCAGAGAGTGTCAGACAGTGTCAGAGAGTGATAGAGAGTGTCAGAGAGTGATAGAGAGTGTCAGAGAGTTTCTGAGACTGTCAGAGAGTGTCTGAGAGTGTCAGAGAGTGATAGAGAGTGATAGAGTGATAGAGAGTGTCAGAGAGTGATAGAGAGTGTCAGAGAGTGTCTGAGAGTGTCAGAGAGTGTCTGAGAGTGTCAGAGAGTGATAGAGAGTGATAGAGTGTCATAGAGTGTCAGAGAGTGATAGAGAGTGTCAGAGAGTGTCAGAGAGTGTCAGAGAGTGATAGAGAGAGTCAGAGAGTGTCAGAGAGTGTCAGAGAGTGATAGTGAGTGTCTGAGAGTGTCAGAGAGTGATAAAGAGTGATAGAGAGTGTCAGAGAGTGTCAGAGAGTGATAGAGAGTGTCAGAGAGTGTCAGACAGTGTCAGAGAGTGATAGAGAGTGATAGAGAGTGTCAGAGAGTGTCAGACAGTGTCAGAGAGTGATAGAGAGTGTCAGAGAGTGATAGAGAGTGTCAGAGAGTGTCTGAGAGTGTCAGAGAGTGTCAGAGAGTGATAGAGAGTGATAGAGTGATAGAGAGTGTCAGAGAGTGACAGAGAGTGTCAGAGAGAGTCAGAGAGTGTCAGAGAGTGTCTGAGAGTGTCAGAGAGTGATAGAGAGTGATAGAGTGTCAGAGAGTGTCAGAGAGTGATAGAGAGTGTCAGAGAGTGTCAGAGAGTGTCAGAGAGTGTCAGAGAGTGATAGAGAGCGTCAGAGAGTGTCAGAGAGTGTCAGAGAGTGATAGTGAGTGTCTGAGAGTGTCAGAGAGTGATAGAGAGCGTCAGAGAGTGTCAGAGAGTGTCAGAGAGTGATAGTGAGTGTCAGAGAGTGTCAGAGAGTGTCAGAGAGTGATAGAGAGTGTCAGAGAGTGTCAGAGAGTGTCAGAGAGTGTCAGAGAGTGATAGAGAGCGTCAGAGAGTGTCAGAGAGTGTCAGAGAGTGATAGTGAGTGTCTGAGAGTGTCAGAGAGTGATAGAGAGCGTCAGAGAGTGTCAGAGAGTGTCAGAGAGTGATAGAGAGTGTCAGACAGTGTCAGAGAGTGATAGAGAGTGTCAGAGAGTGATAGAGAGTGTCAGAGAGTGTCTGAGAGTGTCAGAGAGTGTCAGAGAGTGATAGAGAGTGATAGAGTGATAGAGAGTGTCAGAGAGTGACAGAGAGTGTCAGAGAGAGTCAGAGAGTGTCAGAGAGTGTCTGAGAGTGTCAGAGAGTGATAGAGAGTGATAGAGTGTCAGAGAGTGTCAGAGAGTGATAGAGAGTGTCAGAGAGTGTCAGAGAGTGTCAGAGAGTGTCAGAGAGTGATAGAGAGCGTCAGAGAGTGTCAGAGAGTGTCAGAGAGTGATAGTGAGTGTCTGAGAGTGTCAGAGAGTGATAGAGAGCGTCAGAGAGTGTCAGAGAGTGTCAGAGAGTGATAGTGAGTGTCAGAGAGTGTCAGAGAGTGTCAGAGAGTGATAGAGAGTGTCAGAGAGTGTCAGAGAGTGTCAGAGAGTGTCAGAGAGTGATAGAGAGCGTCAGAGAGTGTCAGAGAGTGTCAGAGAGTGATAGTGAGTGTCTGAGAGTGTCAGAGAGTGATAGAGAGCGTCAGAGAGTGTCAGAGAGTGTCAGAGAGTGATAGTGAGTGTCTGAGAGTGTCAGAGAGTGATAGAGAGCGTCAGAGAGTGTCAGAGAGTGTCAGAGAGTGATAGAGAGCGTCAGAGAGTGTCAGAGAGTGATAAAGAGTGATAGAGAGTGTCAGAGATTGTCAGAGATTGATAGAGAGTGTCAGAGAGTGTCAGACAGTGTCAGAGAGTGATAGAGAGTGATAGAGAGTGTCAGAGAGTGTCAGACAGTGTCAGAGAGTGATAGAGAGTGTCAGAGAGTGATAGAGAGTGTCAGAGAGTTTCTGAGACTGTCAGAGAGTTTCTGAGAGTGTCAGAGAGTGATAGAGAGTGATAGAGTGATAGAGAGTGTCAGAGAGTGATAGAGAGTGTCAGAGAGTGTCTGAGAGTGTCAGAGAGTGTCTGAGAGTGTCAGAGAGTGATAGAGAGTGATAGAGTGTCATAGAGTGTCAGAGAGTGATAGAGAGTGTCAGAGAGTGTCAGAGAGTGTCAGAGAGTGATAGAGAGCGTCAGAGAGTGTCAGAGAGTGTCAGAGAGTGATAGTGAGTGTCTGAGAGTGTCAGAGAGTGATAAACAGTGATAGAGAGTGTCAGAGAGTGTCAGAGAGTGATAGAGAGTGTCAGAGAGTGTCAGACAGTGTCAGAGAGTGATAGAGAGTGATAGAGAGTGTCAGAGAGTGTCAGACAGTGTCAGAGAGTGATAGAGAGTGTCAGAGAGTGATAGAGAGTGTCAGAGAGTGTCTGAGAGTGTCAGAGAGTGTCAGAGAGTGATAGAGAGTGATAGAGTGATAGAGAGTGTCAGAGAGTGACAGAGAGTGTCAGAGAGAGTCAGAGAGTGTCAGAGAGTGTCTGAGAGTGTCAGAGAGTGATAGAGAGTGATAGAGTGTCAGAGAGTGTCAGAGAGTGATAGAGAGTGTCAGAGAGTGTCAGAGAGTGTCAGAGAGTGATAGAGAGCGTCAGAGAGTGTCAGAGAGTGTCAGAGAGTGATAGTGAGTGTCTGAGAGTGTCAGAGAGTGATAGAGAGCGTCAGAGAGTGTCAGAGAGTGTCAGAGAGTGATAGTGAGTGTCTGAGAGTGTCAGAGAGTGATAGAGAGCGTCAGAGAGTGTCAGAGAGTGATAGAGAGCGTCAGAGAGTGATAGTGAGTGTCAGAGAGTGATAGTGAGTGTCTGAGAGTGTCAGAGAGTGATAGAGAGTGATAGAGAGCGTCAGAGAGTGTCAGAGAGTGTCTGAGAGTGTCAGTGAGTGTCTGAGAGTGTCACAGAGTGATGGAGAGTGATAGAGTGTCACAGAGTGTCAGAGAGTGATAGCGAGTGTCAGAGAGTGTCAGACAGTGTCAGAGAGTGATAGTGAGTGTCTGAGAGTGTCAGAGAGTGATAGAGAGTGTCAGAGAGTGTCAGACAGTGTCAGAGAGTGATAGAGAGTGTCAGAGAGTGATAGAGAGTGTCAGAGAGTGTCAGACAGTGTCAGAGAGTGATAGAGAGTGATAGAGAGTGTCAGAGAGTGTCAGAGAGTGATAGAGAGTGTCAGAGAGTGTCAGACAGTGTCAGAGAGTGATAGAGAGTGATAGAGAGTGTCAGAGAGTGTCAGACAGTGTCAGAGAGTGATAGAGAGTGTCAGAGAGTGATACCGAGTGTCAGAGAGTGTCTGAGAGTGTCAGAGAGTGTCTGAGAGTGTCTGAGAGTGTCAGAGAATGATAGAGAGTGATAGAGAGTGTCAGAGACTGTCAGAGAGTGATAGAGAGTGTCAGAGAGTGTCAGACAGTGTCAGAGAGTGATAGAGAGTGATAGAGAGTGTCAGAGAGTGTCAGACAGTGTCAGACAGTGTCAGATAGTGATAGAGAGTGTCAGAGAGTGATAGAGAGTGATAGAGAGTGTCAGAGAGTGATAGAGAGTGTCAGAGAGAGTCTGAGAGTGTCAGAGAGTGTCTGAGAGTGTCAGAGAGTGTCAGAGAGTGATAGAGAGTGTCAGAGAGTGTCTGAGAGTGTCACTGAGTGTCACTGAGTGTCAGAGAGTGTCTGAGAGTGTCACTGAGTGTCTGAGAGTGTCAGAGAGTGATAGAGAGGGTCAGAGAGTGATAGAGAGTGATAGAGTGTCAGAGAGTGTCAGAGAGTGATAGAGAGTGTCAGAGAGTGTCAGAGAGTGTCAGAGAGTGATAGAGAGTGTCAGAGAGTGTCAGAGAGTGTCAGAGAGTGATAGAGAGTGTCAGAGAGTGATAGAGAGTGTCAGAGAGTGATACCGAGTGTCAGAGAGTGTCTGAGAGTGTCAGAGAGTGTCTGAGAGTGTCTGAGAGTGTCAGAGAGTGATAGAGAGTGATAGAGAGTGTCAGAGACTGTCAGAGAGTGATAGAGAGTGTCAGAGAGTGTCAGACAGTGTCAGAGAGTGATAGAGAGTGATAGAGAGTGTCAGAGAGTGTCAGACAGTGTCAGACAGTGTCAGAGAGTGATAGAGAGTGTCAGAGAGTGTCAGAGAGTGATAGAGAGTGTCAGAGAGTGATAGAGAGTGTCAGAGAGTGATACCGAGTGTCAGAGAGTGTCTGAGAGTGTCAGAGAGTGTCTGAGAGTGTCTGAGAGTGTCAGAGAATGATAGAGAGTGATAGAGAGTGTCAGAGACTGTCAGAGAGTGATAGAGAGTGTCAGAGAGTGTCAGACAGTGTCAGAGAGTGATAGAGAGTGATAGAGAGTGTCAGAGAGTGTCAGACAGTGTCAGACAGTGTCAGAGAGTGATAGAGAGTGTCAGAGAGTGATAGAGAGTGATAGAGAGTGTCAGAGAGTGATAGAGAGTGTCAGAGAGAGTCTGAGAGTGTCAGAGAGTGTCTGAGAGTGTCAGAGAGTGATAGAGAGTGATAGAGTGTCAGAGAGTGTCAGAGAGTGTCAGAGAGTGATAGAGAGTGATAGAGTGTCAGAGAGTGTCAGAGAGTGATAGAGAGTGTCAGAGAGTGTCAGAGAGTGTCAGAGAGTGACAGAGAGTGATAGAGAGTGTCAGAGAGTGATAGAGAGTGTCAGAGAGTGAGACAGAGTGTCTGAGAGTGTCAGAGAGTGTCAGAGAGTGTCTGAGAGTGTCAGAGAGTGATAAAGAGTGATAGAGAGTGTCAGAGAGTGTCTGAGAGTGTCAGAGAGTGTCTGAGAGTGTCAGAGAGTGATAGACAGTGTCAGAGAGTGTCAGACAGTGTCAGAGTGTGATAGAGAGTGTCAGAGAGTGTCAGACAGTGTCAGAGAGTGATAGAGAGTGTCAGAGAGTGTCTGAGAGTGTCAGAGAGTGTCTGAGAGTGCCAGAGAGTGATAGAGAGTGATAGAGAGTGATAGAGAGTGTCAGAGAGTGTCAGACAGTGTCAGAGAGTGATAGAGAGTGTCAGAGAGTGTCAGACAGTGTCAGAGAGTGATAGTGAGTGTCTGAGAGTGTCAGATAGTGTCAGAGAGTGATAGAGAGTGATAGAGAGTTTCAGAGAGTGTCAGAGAGTGTCAGAGTGTGATAGAGAGTGATAGAGAGTGTCAGAGAGTGTCAGAGAGTGTCAGAGAGTGATAGAGAGTTTCAGAGAGTGTCAGAGAGTGTCAGAGAGTGTCAGAGAGTGATAGAGAGTGATAGAGAGTGATAGAGAGTGTCAGAGAGTGTCAGAGAGTGATAGAGAGTGATAGAGAGTGATCAAGAGTGTCAGAGAGTGTCAGAGTGTGTCAGAGAGTGTCAGAGAGTGATAGAGAGTGATAGAGAGTTTCAGAGAGTGTCAGAGAGTGATAGAGAGTGTCAGAGAGTGTCTGAGAGTGTCAGAGAGTGTCAGAGAGTGATAGAGAGTGTCAGAGAGTGTCAGACAGTGTCAGAGAGTGATAGAGAGTGTCAGAGAGTGTCTGAGAGTGTCTGAGAGTGTCAGAGAGTGTCTGAGAGTGTCAGAGAGTGATAGAGAGTGATAGAGAGTGTCAGAGAGTGTCATAGAGTGATAGAGAGTGTCAGAGAGTGTCAGACAGTGTCAGAGAGTGATAGAGAGTGATAGAGAGTGTCAGAGAGTGTCAGACAGTGTCAGAGAGTGATAGAGAGTGTCAGAGAGTGTCTGAGAGTGTCAGAGAGTGTCTGAGAGTGTCAGAGAGTGATAGAGAGTGATAGAGTGATAGAGAGTGTCAGATAGTGATAGAGAGTGTCAGAGAGTGTCTGAGAGTGTCAGAGAGTGTCTGAGAGTGTCAGAGAGTGATAGAGAGTGATAGAGTGTCAGAGAGTGATAGAGAGTGTCAGAGAGTGTCTGAGAGTGTCAGAGAGTGATAGAGAGTGTCAGAGAGTGTCTGAGAGTGTCAGAGAGTGTCTGAGAGTGTCAGAGAGCGATAGAGAGTGATAGAGATTGTCAGAGAGTGTCAGACAGTGTCAGAGAGTGATAGAGAGTGTCAGAGAGTGTCAGACAGTGTCAGAGAGTGATAGAGAGTGATAGAGAGTTTCAGAGAGTCTCAGAGAGTGTCTGAGAGTGTCAGAGAGTGCTGGAGAGTGTCAGAGAGTGTCTGAGAGTGTCAGAGAGGGTCTGAGAATGTCAGAGAGTGATAGAGAGTGAGAGAGAGTGTCAGAGAGTGTCAGACAGTGTCAGAGAGTGATAGAGAGTGTCAGAGAGTGATAGAGAGTGTCAGAGTGTCTGAGAGTGTCTGAGAGTGTCAGAGAGTGATAGAGAGTGTCAGAGAGTGTCAGACAGTGTCAGAGAGTGACAGAGAGTGTCAGAGAGTGATAGAGAGTGTCAGAGAGTGTCTGAGAGTGTCTGAGAGTGTCTGAGAGTGTCAGAGAGTGATAGAGAGTGTCAGAGAGTGTCAGAGAGTGATAGAGAGTGTCAGAGAGTGTCAGACAGTGTCAGAGAGTGATAGAGAGTGATAGAGAGTGTCAGAGAGTGTCAGACAGTGTCAGAGAGTGATAGAGAGTGTCAGAGAGTGATAGAGAGTGATAGAGAGTGTCAGAGAGTGTCAGAGAGTGTCTGAGAGTGTCAGTGAGTGTCTGAGAGTGTCAGAGAGTGATGGAGAGTGATAGAGTGTCACAGAGTGTCAGAGAGTGATAGCGAGTGTCAGAGAGTGTCAGACAGTGTCAGAGAGTGATAGTGAGTGTCAGAGAGTGTCAGAGAGTGTCAGACAGTGTCAGAGAGTGATAGAGAGTGTCAGAGAGTGTCTGAGAGTGTCTGAGAGTGTCTGAGAGTGTCAGAGAGTGATAGAGAGTGTCAGAGAGTGTCAGAGAGTGATAGAGAGTGTCAGAGAGTGATAGAGAGTGTCAGACAGTGTCAGAGAGTGATAGAGAGTGATAGAGAGTGTCAGAGAGTGTCAGACAGTGTCAGAGAGTGATAGCGAGTGTCAGACAGTGTCAGAGAGTGATAGTGAGTGTCAGAGAGTGTCAGAGAATGTCAGACAGTGTCAGAGAGTGATAGAGAGTGTCAGAGAGTGATAGAGAGTGTCAGAGAGTGTCTGAGAGTGTCTGAGAGTGTCAGAGAGTGATAGAGAGTGTCAGAGAGTGTCAGACAGTGTCAGAGAGTGACAGAGAGTGATAGAGAGTGTCAGAGAGTGTCTGGGAGTGTCTGAGAGTGTCTGAGAGTGTCAGAGAGTGTTAGAGAGTGTCAGACAGTGTCAGAGAGTGATAGAGAGTGTCAGAGAGTGTCAGACAGTGTCAGAGAGTGATAGAGAGTGATAGAGAGTGTCAGAGAGTGTCAGACAGTGTCAGAGAGTGATGGAGAGTGTCAGAGAGTGATAGAGAGTGATAGAGAGTGTCAGAGAGTGTCTGAGAGTGTCAGTGAGTGTCTGAGAGTGTCAGAGAGTGATGGAGAGTGATAGAGTGTCACAGAGTGTCAGAGAGTGATAGCGAGTGTCAGAGAGTGTCAGACAGTGTCAGAGAGTGATAGTGAGTGTCTGAGAGTGTCAGAGAGTGTCAGAGAGTGATAGAGAGTGATAGAGAGTTTCAGAGAGTGTCAGAGAGTGTCAGAGAGTGATAGAGAGTGATAGAGAGTGTCAGAGAGTGATAGAGAGTGTCAGAGAGTGATAGATTGTGTCAGAGAGTGTCTGAGAGTGTCAGAGAGTGTCAGAGAGTGTCTGAGAGTGTCAGAGAGTGTCAGAGAGTGATAGAGTGATAGAGAGTGTCAGAGAGTGATAGAGAGTGTCAGAGAGTGTCTGAGAGTGATACCGAGTGTCAGAGAGTGTCTGAGAGTGTCAGAGAGTGTCTGAGAGTGTCAGAGAGTGATAGAGAGTGATAGAGAGTGTCAGAGACTGTCAGAGAGTGATAGAGAGTGTCAGAGAGTGTCAGACAGTGTCAGAGAGTGATAGAGAGTGATAGAGAGTGTCAGAGAGTGTCAGACAGTGTCAGACAGTGTCAGAGAGTGATAGAGAGTGTCAGAGAGTGTCAGAGAGTGATAGAGAGTGTCAGAGAGTGATAGAGAGTGTCAGAGAGTGATACCGAGTGTCAGAGAGTGTCAGAGAGTGTCAGAGAGTGATACCGAGTGTCAGAGAGTGTCTGAGAGTGTCAGAGAGTGTCTGAGAGTGTCAGAGAGTGATAGAGAGTGATAGAGAGTGTCAGAGACTGTCAGAGAGTGATAGAGAGTGTCAGAGAGTGTCAGACAGTGTCAGAGAGTGATAGAGAGTGATAGAGAGTGTCAGAGAGTGTCAGACAGTGTCAGACAGTGTCAGAGAGTGATAGAGAGTGTCAGAGAGTGTCAGAGAGTGATAGAGAGTGTCAGAGAGTGATAGAGAGTGTCAGAGAGTGATACCGAGTGTCAGAGAGTGTCTGAGAGTGTCAGAGAGTGTCTGAGAGTGTCTGAGAGTGTCAGAGAATGATAGAGAGTGATAGAGAGTGTCAGAGACTGTCAGAGAGTGTCTGAGAGTGTCAGAGAGTGTCTGAGAGTGTCAGAGAGTGATAGAGAGTGATAGAGAGTGTCAGAGACTGTCAGAGAGTGATAGAGAGTGTCAGAGAGTGTCAGACAGTGTCAGAGAGTGATAGAGAGTGATAGAGAGTGTCAGAGAGTGTCAGACAGTGTCAGACAGTGTCAGAGAGTGATAGAGAGTGTCAGAGACTGTCAGAGAGTGATAGAGAGTGTCAGAGAGTGTCAGACAGTGTCAGAGAGTGATAGAGAGTGATAGAGAGTGTCAGAGAGTGTCAGACAGTGTCAGACAGTGTCAGAGAGTGATAGAGAGTGTCAGAGAGTGATAGAGAGTGATAGAGAGTGTCAGAGAGTGATAGAGAGTGTCAGAGAGAGTCTGAGAGTGTCAGAGAGTGTCTGAGAGTGTCAGAGAGTGATAGAGAGTGATAGAGTGTCAGAGAGTGTCAGAGAGTGTCAGAGAGTGATAGAGAGTGATAGAGTGTCAGAGAGTGTCAGAGAGTGATAGAGAGTGTCAGAGAGTGTCAGAGAGTGTCAGAGAGTGACAGAGAGTGATAGAGAGTGTCAGAGAGTGATAGAGAGTGTCAGAGAGTGATACAGAGTGTCTGAGAGTGTCAGAGAGTGTCTGAGAGTGTCAGAGAGTGTCAGAGAGTGATAAGGAGTGATAGAGAGTGTCAGAGATTGTCAGAGATTGATAGAGAGTGTCAGAGAGTGTCAGACAGTGTCAGAGAGTGATAGAGAGTGATAGAGAGTGTCAGAGAGTGTCAGACAGTGTCAGAGAGTGATAGAGAGTGTCAGAGAGTGATAGAGAGTGTCAGAGAGTTTCTGAGACTGTCAGAGAGTGTCTGAGAGTGTCAGAGAGTGATAGAGAGTGATAGAGTGATAGAGAGTGTCAGAGAGTGATAGAGAGTGTCAGAGAGTGTCTGAGAGTGTCAGAGAGTGTCTGAGAGTGTCAGAGAGTGATAGAGAGTGATAGAGTGTCATAGAGTGTCAGAGAGTGATAGAGAGTGTCAGAGAGTGTCAGAGAGTGTCAGAGAGTGATAGAGACCGTCAGAGAGTGTCAGAGAGTGATAGTGAGTGTCTGAGAGTGTCAGAGAGTGATAAAGAGTGATAGAGAGTGTCAGAGAGTGATAGAGAGTGTCAGAGAGTGTCTGAGAGTGTCAGAGAGTGTCTGAGAGTGTCAGAGAGTGATAGAGAGTGATAGAGTGTCATAGAGTGTCAGAGAGTGATAGAGAGTGTCAGAGAGTGTCAGAGAGTGTCAGAGAGTGATAGAGAGCGTCAGAGAGTGTCAGAGAGTGATAGTGAGTGTCTGAGAGTGTCAGAGAGTGATAGAGAGTGTCAGAGAGTGTCAGACAGTGTCAGAGAGTGATAGAGAGTGATAGAGAGTGTCAGAGAGTGTCAGACAGTGTCAGAGAGTGATAGAGAGTGTCAGAGAGTGATAGAGAGTGTCAGAGAGTGTCTGAGAGTGTCAGAGAGTGTCAGAGAGTGATAGAGAGTGATAGAGTGATAGAGAGTGTCAGAGAGTGACAGAGAGTGTCAGAGAGAGTCAGAGAGTGTCAGAGAGTGTCTGAGAGTGTCAGAGAGTGATAGAGAGTGATAGAGTGTCAGAGAGTGTCAGAGAGTGATAGAGAGTGTCAGAGAGTGTCAGAGAGTGTCAGAGAGTGATAGAGAGCGTCAGAGAGTGTCAGAGAGTGTCAGAGAGTGATAGTGAGTGTCTGAGAGTGTCAGAGAGTGATAGAGAGCGTCAGAGAGTGTCAGAGAGTGTCAGAGAGTGATAGTGAGTGTCTGAGAGTGTCAGAGAGTGATAGAGAGCGTCAGAGAGTGTCAGAGAGTGTCAGAGAGTGATAGAGAGCGTCAGAGAGTGATAGTGAGTGTCAGAGAGTGATAGTGAGTGTCTGAGAGTGTCAGAGAGTGATAGAGAGTGATAGAGAGCGTCAGAGAGTGTCAGAGAGTGTCTGAGAGTGTCAGTGAGTGTCTGAGAGTGTCAGAGAGTGATGGAGAGTGATAGAGTGTCACAGAGTGTCAGAGAGTGATAGCGAGTGTCAGAGAGTGTCAGACAGTGTCAGAGAGTGATAGTGAGTGTCTGAGAGTGTCAGAGAGTGTCAGAGAGTGATAGAGAGTGATAGAGAGTTTCAGAGAGTGTCAGAGAGTGATAGAGAGTGTCAGAGAGTGATAGAGAGTGTCAGAGAGTGATAGATTGTGTCAGAGAGTGTCTGAGAGTGTCAGAGAGTGTCAGAGAGTGTCTGAGAGTGTCAGAGAGTGTCAGAGAGTGATAGAGTGATAGAGAGTGTCAGAGAGTGATAGAGAGTGTCAGAGAGTGTCTGAGAGTTTCACTGAGTGTCACTGAGTGTCAGAGAGTGTCTGAGAGTGTCACTGAGTGTCTGAGAGTGTCAGAGAGTGATAGAGAGTGTCAGAGAGTGATAGAGAGTGATAGAGTGTCAGAGAGTGTCAGAGAGTGATAGAGAGTGTCAGAGAGTGTCAGAGAGTGTCAGAGAGTGATAGAGAGTGTCAGAGAGTGTCAGAGAGTGTCAGAGAGTGATAGAGAGTGTCAGAGAGTGATAGAGAGTGTCAGAGAGTGATACCGAGTGTCAGAGAGTGTCTGAGAGTGTCAGAGAGTGTCTGAGAGTGTCTGAGAGTGTCAGAGAGTGATAGAGAGTGATAGAGAGTGTCAGAGACTGTCAGAGAGTGATAGAGAGTGTCAGAGAGTGTCAGACAGTGTCAGAGAGTGATAGAGAGTGATAGAGAGTGTCAGAGAGTGTCAGACAGTGTCAGACAGTGTCAGAGAGTGATAGAGAGTGTCAGAGAGTGTCAGAGAGTGATAGAGAGTGTCAGAGAGTGATAGAGAGTGTCAGAGAGTGATACCGAGTGTCAGAGAGTGTCTGAGAGTGTCAGAGAGTGTCTGAGAGTGTCTGAGAGTGTCAGAGAATGATAGAGAGTGATAGAGAGTGTCAGAGACTGTCAGAGAGTGATAGAGAGTGTCAGAGAGTGTCAGACAGTGTCAGAGAGTGATAGAGAGTGATAGAGAGTGTCAGAGAGTGTCAGACAGTGTCAGACAGTGTCAGAGAGTGATAGAGAGTGTCAGAGAGTGATAGAGAGTGATAGAGAGTGTCAGAGAGTGATAGAGAGTGTCAGAGAGAGTCTGAGAGTGTCAGAGAGTGTCTGAGAGTGTCAGAGAGTGATAGAGAGTGATAGAGTGTCAGAGAGTGTCAGAGAGTGTCAGAGAGTGATAGAGAGTGATAGAGTGTCAGAGAGTGTCAGAGAGTGATAGAGAGTGTCAGAGAGTGTCAGAGAGTGTCAGAGAGTGACAGAGAGTGATAGAGAGTGTCAGAGAGTGATAGAGAGTGTCAGAGAGTGATACAGAGTGTCTGAGAGTGTCAGAGAGTGTCTGAGAGTGTCTGCGAGTGTCAGAGAGTGATAAAGAGTGATAGAGAGTGTCAGAGATTGTCAGAGATTGATAGAGAGTGTCAGAGAGTGTCAGACAGTGTCAGAGAGTGATAGAGAGTGATAGAGAGTGTCAGAGAGTGTCAGACAGTGTCAGAGAGTGATAGAGAGTGTCAGAGAGTGATAGAGAGTGTCAGAGAATTTCTGAGACTGTCAGAGAGTGTCTGAGAGTGTCAGAGAGTGATAGAGAGTGATAGAGTGATAGAGAGTGTCAGAGAGTGATAGAGAGTGTCAGAGAGTGTCTGAGAGTGTCAGAGAGTGTCTGAGAGTGTCAGAGAGTGATAGAGAGTGATAGAGTGTCATAGAGTGTCAGAGAGTGATAGAGAGTGTCAGAGAGTGTCAGAGAGTGTCAGAGAGTGATAGAGAGCGTCAGAGAGTGTCAGAGAGTGTCAGAGAGTGATAGTGAGTGTCTGAGAGTGTCAGAGAGTGATAAAGAGTGATAGAGAGTGTCAGAGAGTGTCAGAGAGTGATAGAGAGTGTCAGAGAGTGTCAGACAGTGTCAGAGAGTGATAGAGAGTGATAGAGAGTGTCAGAGAGTGTCAGACAGTGTCAGAGAGTGATAGAGAGTGTCAGAGAGTGATAGAGAGTGTCAGAGAGTGTCTGAGAGTGTCAGAGAGTGTCAGAGAGTGATAGAGAGTGATAGAGTGATAGAGAGTGTCAGAGAGTGACAGAGAGTGTCAGAGAGAGTCAGAGAGTGTCAGAGAGTGTCTGAGAGTGTCAGAGAGTGATAGAGAGTGATAGAGTGTCAGAGAGTGTCAGAGAGTGATAGAGAGTGTCAGAGAGTGTCAGAGAGTGTCAGAGAGTGAAAGAGAGCGTCAGAGAGTGTCAGAGAGTGTCAGAGAGTGATAGTGAGTGTCAGAGAGTGTCAGAGAGTGATAGAGAGCGTCAGAGAGTGTCAGAGAGTGTCAGAGAGTGATAGTGAGTGTCTGAGAGTGTCAGAGAGTGATAGAGAGCGTCAGAGAGTGTCAGAGAGTGTCAGAGAGTGTCAGAGAGTGTCAGAGAGTGTCAGAGAGTGATAGTGAGTGTCTGAGAGTGTCAGAGAGTGATAGAGAGCGTCAGAGAGTGTCAGAGAGTGTCAGAGAGTGATAGAGAGCGTCAGAGAGTGATAGTGAGTGTCAGAGAGTGATAGTGAGTGTCTGAGAGTGTCAGAGAGTGATAGAGAGTGATAGAGAGCGTCAGAGAGTGTCAGAGAGTGTCAGAGAGTGTCAGAGAGTGATAGAGAGTGTCAGAGAGTGATACAGAGTGTCTGAGAGTGTCAGAGAGTGATAAAGAGTGATAGAGAGTGTCAGAGATTGTCAGAGATTGATAGAGAGTGTCAGAGAGTGTCAGACAGTGTCAGAGAGTGATAGAGAGTGATAGAGAGTGTCAGAAAGTGTCAGACAGTGTCAGAGAGTGATAGAGAGTGTCAGAGAGTGATAGAGAGTGTCAGAGAGTTTCTGAGACTGTCAGAGAGTGTCTGAGAGTGTCAGAGAGTGATAGAGAGTGATAGAGTGATAGAGAGTGTCAGAGAGTGATAGAGAGTGTCAGAGAGTGACAGAGAGTGTCAGAGAGTGTCAGAGAGTGTCAGAGAGTGTCTGAGAGTGTCAGAGAGTGATAGAGTGTGATAGAGTGTCAGAGAGTGTCAGACAGTGTCAGAGAGTGATAGAGAGTGTCAGAGAGTGATAGAGAGTGTCAGAGAGTGTCTGAGAGTGTCAGAGAGTGTCAGAGAGTGATAGAGAGTGATAGAGTGATAGAGAGTGTCAGAGAGTGACAGAGAGTGTCAGAGAGAGTCAGAGAGTGTCAGAGAGTGTCTGAGAGTGTCAGAGAGTGATAGAGAGTGATAGAGTGTCAGAGAGTGTCAGAGAGTGATAGAGAGTGTCAGAGAGTGTCAGAGAGTGTCAGAGAGTGATAGAGAGCGTCAGAGAGTGTCAGAGAGTGTCAGAGAGTGATAGTGAGTGTCTGAGAGTGTCAGAGAGTGATAGAGAGCGTCAGAGAGTGTCAGAGAGTGTCAGAGAGTGATAGTGAGTGTCTGAGAGTGTCAGAGAGTGATAGAGAGCGTCAGAGAGTGTCAGAGAGTGTCAGAGAGTGATAGAGAGTGTCAGAGAGTGATAGAGAGTGTCAGAGAGTGTCAGAGAGTGTCAGAGAGTGATAGAGAGCGTCAGAGAGTGTCAGAGAGTGTCAGAGAGTGATAGTGAGTGTCTGAGAGTGTCAGAGAGTGATAGAGAGCGTCAGAGAGTGTCAGAGAGTGTCAGAGAGTGATAGTGAGTGTCTGAGAGTGTCAGAGAGTGATAGAGAGCGTCAGAGAGTGTCAGAGAGTGTCAGAGAGTGATAGAGAGCGTCAGAGAGTGATAGTGAGTGTCTGAGAGTGTCAGAGAGTGATAGAGAGTGATAGAGAGCGTCAGAGAGTGTCAGAGAGTGTCAGAGAGTGATAGAGAGTGTCAGAGAGTGATAGAGAGTGTCAGAGAGTGATACAGAGTGTCTGAGAGTGTCAGAGAGTGTCTGAGAGTGTCTGAGAGTGTCAGAGAGTGATAAAGAGTGATAGAGAGTGTCAGAGATTGTCAGAGATTGATAGAGAGTGTCAGAGAGTGTCAGACAGTGTCAGAGAGTGATAGAGAGTGATAGAGAGTGTCAGAGAGTGTCAGACAGTGTCAGAGAGTGATAGAGAGTGTCAGAGAGTGATAGAGAGTGTCAGAGAGTTTCTGAGACTGTTAGAGAGTGTCTGAGAGTGTCAGAGAGTGATAGAGAGTGATAGAGTGATAGAGAGTGTCAGAGAGTGATAGAGAGTGTCAGAGAGTGACAGAGAGTGTCAGAGAGAGTCAGAGAGTGTCAGAGAGTGTCTGAGAGTGTCAGAGAGTGATAGAGTGTGATAGAGTGTCAGAGAGTGTCAGACAGTGTCAGAGAGTGATAGAGAGTGTCAGAGAGTGATAGAGAGTGTCAGAGAGTGTCTGAGAGTGTCAGAGAGTGTCAGAGAGTGATAGAGAGTGATAGAGTGATAGAGAGTGACAGAGAGTGACAGAGAGTGTCAGAGAGTCAGAGAGTGTCAGAGAGTGTCTGAGAGTGTCAGAGAGTGATAGAGAGTGATAGAGTGTCAGAGAGTGTCAGAGAGTGATAGAGAGTGTCAGAGAGTGTCAGAGAGTGTCAGAGAGTGATAGAGAGCGTCAGAGAGTGTCAGAGAGTGTCAGAGAGTGATAGTGAGTGTCTGAGAGTGTCAGAGAGTGATAGAGAGCGTCACAGAGTGTCAGAGAGTGTCAGAGAGTGATAGTGAGTGTCTGAGAGTGTCAGAGAGTGATAGAGAGCGTCAGAGAGTGTCAGAGAGTGTCAGAGAGTGATAGAGAGCGTCAGAGAGTGATAGTGAGCGTCAGAGAGTGATAGAGAGTGTCAGAGAGTGTCTGAGAGTGTCAGAGAGTGTCAGAGAGTGATAGAGAGTGATAGAGTGATAGAGAGTGTCAGAGAGTGACAGAGAGTGTCAGAGAGAGTCAGAGAGTGTCAGAGAGTGTCTGAGAGTGTCAGAGAGTGATAGAGAGTGATAGAGCGTCAGAGAGTGTCAGAGAGTGATAGAGAGTGTCAGAGAGTGTCAGAGAGTGTCAGAGAGTGATAGAGAGCGTCAGAGAGTGTCAGAGAGTGTCAGAGAGTGATAGTGAGTGTCTGAGAGTGTCAGAGAGTGATAGAGAGCGTCAGAGAGTGTCAGAGAGCGTCAGAGAGTGTCAGAGAGTGTCAGAGAGTGATAGAGAGTGTCAGAGAGTGATAGAGAGTGTCAGAGAGTGATACAGAGTGTCTGAGAGTGTCAGAGAGTGTCTGAGAGTGTCTGAGAGTGTCAGAGAGTGATAAAGAGTGATAGAGAGTGTCAGAGATTGTCAGAGATTGATAGAGAGTGTCAGAGAGTGGCAGACAGTGTCAGAGAGTGATAGAGAGTGATAGAGAGTGTCAGAGAGTGTCAGACAGTGTCAGAGAGTGATAGAGAGTGTCAGAGAGTGATAGAGAGTGTCAGAGAGTTTCTGAGACTGTTAGAGAGTGTCTGAGAGTGTCAGAGAGTGATAGAGAGTGATAGAGTGATAGAGAGTGTCAGAGAGTGATAGAGAGTGTCAGAGAGTGACAGAGAGTGTCAGAGAGAGTCAGAGAGTGTCAGAGAGTGTCTGAGAGTGTCAGAGAGTGATAGAGTGTGATAGAGTGTCAGAGAGTGTCAGACAGTGTCAGAGAGTAATAGAGAGTGTCAGAGAGTGATAGAGAGTGTCAGAGAGTGTCTGAGAGTGTCAGAGAGTGTCAGAGAGTGATAGAGAGTGATAGAGTGATAGAGAGTGACAGAGAGTGACAGAGAGTGTCAGAGAGTCAGAGAGTGTCAGAGAGTGTCTGAGAGTGTCAGAGAGTGATAGAGAGTGATAGAGTGTCAGAGAGTGTCAGAGAGTGATAGAGAGTGTCAGAGAGTGTCAGAGAGTGTCAGAGAGTGATAGAGAGCGTCAGAGAGTGTCAGAGAGTGTCAGAGAGTGATAGTGAGTGTCTGAGAGTGTCAGAGAGTGATAGAGAGCGTCACAGAGTGTCAGAGAGTGTCAGAGAGTGATAGTGAGTGTCTGAGAGTGTCAGAGAGTGATAGAGAGCGTCAGAGAGTGTCAGAGAGTGTCAGAGAGTGATAGAGAGCGTCAGAGAGTGATAGTGAGTGTCAGAGAGTGATAGAGAGTGTCAGAGAGTGTCTGAGAGTGTCAGAGAGTGTCAGAGAGTGATAGAGAGTGATAGAGTGATAGAGAGTGTCAGAGAGTGACAGAGAGTGTCAGAGAGAGTCAGAGAGTGTCAGAGAGTGTCTGAGAGTGTCAGAGAGTGATAGAGAGTGATAGAGCGTCAGAGAGTGTCAGAGAGTGATAGAGAGTGTCAGAGAGTGTCAGAGAGTGTCAGAGAGTGATAGAGAGCGTCAGAGAGTGTCAGAGAGTGTCAGAGAGTGATAGTGAGTGTCTGAGAGTGTCAGAGAGTGATAGAGAGCGTCAGAGAGTGTCAGAGAGTGTCAGAGAGTGTCAGAGAGTGTCAGAGAGTGTCTGAGAGTGTCAGAGAGTGATAGAGAGTGTCAGAGAGTGATACAGAGTGTCTGAGAGTGTCAGAGAGTGTCTGAGAGTGTCTGAGAGTGTCAGAGAGTGATAAAGAGTGATAGAGAGTGTCAGAGATTGTCAGAGATTGATAGAGAGTGTCAGAGAGTGTCAGACAGTGTCAGAGAGTGATAGAGAGTGATAGAGAGTGTCAGAGAGTGTCAGACAGTGTCAGAGAGTGATAGAGAGTGTCAGAGAGTGATAGAGAGTGTCAGAGAGTTTCTGAGACTGTCAGAGAGTGTCTGAGAGTGTCAGAGAGTGATAGAGAGTGATAGAGTGATAGAGAGTGTCAGAGAGTGATAGAGAGTGTCAGAGAGTGACAGAGAGTGTCAGAGAGAGTCAGAGAGTGTCAGAGAGTGTCTGAGAGTGTCAGAGAGTGATAGAGAGTGATAGTGTGTCAGAGAGTGTCAGACAGTGTCAGAGAGTGATAGAGAGTGTCAGAGAGTGATAGAGAGTGTCAGAGAGTGTCTGAGAGTGTCAGAGAGTGTCAGAGAGTGATAGAGAGTGATAGAGTGATAGAGAGTGTCAGAGAGTGACAGAGAGTGTCAGAGAGAGTCAGAGAGTGTCAGAGAGTGTCTGAGAGTGTCAGAGAGTGATAGAGAGTGATAGAGTGTCAGAGAGTGTCAGAGAGTGATAGAGAGTGTCAGAGAGTGTCAGAGAGTGTCAGAGAGTGATAGAGAGCGTCAGAGAGTGTCAGAGAGTGTCTGAGAGTGTCAGAGAGTGTCTGAGAGTGTCTGAGAGTGTCAGAGAGTGATAAAGAGTGATAGAGAGTGTCAGAGATTGTCAGAGATTGATAGAGAGTGTCAGAGAGTGTCAGACAGTGTCAGAGAGTGATAGAGAGTGATAGAGAGTGTCAGAGAGTGTCAGACAGTGTCAGAGAGTGATAGAGAGTGTCAGAGAGTGATAGAGAGTGTCAGAGAGTTTCTGAGACTGTCAGAGAGTGTCTGAGAGTGTCAGAGAGTGATAGAGAGTGATAGAGTGATAGAGAGTGTCAGAGAGTGATAGAGAGTGTCAGAGAGTGACAGAGAGTGTCAGAGAGAGTCAGAGAGTGTCAGAGAGTGTCTGAGAGTGTCAGAGAGTGATAGAGAGTGATAGAGTGTCAGAGAGTGTCAGACAGTGTCAGAGAGTGATAGAGAGTGTCAGAGAGTGATAGAGAGTGTCAGAGAGTGTCTGAGAGTGTCAGAGAGTGTCAGAGAGTGATAGAGAGTGATAGAGTGATAGAGAGTGTCAGAGAGTGACAGAGAGTGTCAGAGAGAGTCAGAGAGTGTCAGAGAGTGTCTGAGAGTGTCAGAGAGTGATAGAGAGTGATAGAGTGTCAGAGAGTGTCAGAGAGTGATAGAGAGTGTCAGAGAGTGTCAGAGAGTGTCAGAGAGTGATAGAGAGCGTCAGAGAGTGTCAGAGAGTGTCAGGGAGTGATAGTGAGTGTCTGAGAGTGTCAGAGAGTGATAGAGAGCGTCAGAGAGTGTCAGAGAGTGTCAGAGAGTGATAGAGAGTGTCAGAGAGTGATAGAGAGTGTCAGAGAGTGATACAGAGTGTCTGAGAGTGTCAGAGAGTGTCTGAGAGTGTCTGAGAGTGTCAGAGAGTGATAAAGAGTGATAGAGAGTGTCAGAGATTGTCAGAGATTGATAGAGAGTGTCAGAGAGTGTCAGACAGTGTCAGAGAGTGATAGAGAGTGATAGAGAGTGTCAGAGAGTGTCAGACAGTGTCAGAGAGTGATAGAGAGTGTCAGAGAGTGATAGAGAGTGTCAGAGAGTTTCTGAGACTATCAGAGAGTGTCTGAGAGTGTCAGAGAGTGATAGAGAGTGATAGAGTGATAGAGAGTGTCAGAGAGTGATAGAGAGTGTCAGAGAGTGACAGAGAGTGTCAGAGAGAGTCAGAGAGTGTCAGAGAGTGTCTGAGAGTGTCAGAGAGTGATAGAGAGTGATAGAGTGTCAGAGAGTGTCAGACAGTGTCAGAGAGTGATAGAGAGTGTCAGAGAGTGATAGAGAGTGTCAGAGAGTGTCTGAGAGTGTCAGAGAGTGTCAGAGAGTGATAGAGAGTGATAGAGTGATAGAGAGTGTCAGAGAGTGACAGAGAGTGTCAGAGAGAGTCAGAGAGTGTCAGAGAGTGTCTGAGAGTGTCAGAGAGTGATAGAGAGTGATAGAGTGTCAGAGAGTGTCAGAGAGTGATAGAGAGTGTCAGAGAGTGTCAGAGAGTGTCAGAGAGTGTCAGAGAGTGATAGAGAGCGTCAGAGAGTGTCAGAGAGTGTCAGGGAGTGATAGTGAGTGTCTGAGAGTGTCAGAGAGTGATAGAGAGCGTCAGAGAGTGTCAGAGAGTGTCAGAGAGTGATAGTGAGTGTCTGAGAGTGTCAGAGAGTGATAGGGAGCGTCAGAGAGTGTCAGAGAGTGATAGAGAGCGTCAGAGACTGATAGTGAGTGTCAGAGAGTGATAGAGAGTGTCAGAGAGTGTCTGAGAGTGTCAGAGAGTGTCAGAGAGTGATAGAGAGTGATAGAGTGATAGAGAGTGTCAGAGAGTGACAGAGAGTGTCAGAGAGAGTCAGAGAGTGTCAGAGAGTGTCTGAGAGTGTCAGAGAGTGATAGAGAGTGATAGAGTGTCAGAGAGTGTCAGAGAGTGATAGAGAGTGTCAGAGAGTGTCAGAGAGTGTCAGAGAGTGATAGAGAGCGTCAGAGAGTGTCAGAGAGTGTCAGAGAGTGATAGTGAGTGTCTGAGAGTGTCAGAGAGTGATAGAGAGCGTCAGAGAGTGTCAGAGAGTGTCAGAGAGTGATAGTGAGTGTCTGAGAGTGTCAGAGAGTGATAGAGAGCGTCAGAGAGTGTCAGAGAGTGTCAGAGAGTGATAGAGAGCGTCAGAGAGTGATAGTGAGTGTCAGAGAGTGATAGTGAGTGTCTGAGAGTGATAGAGAGTGTCAGAGAGTGATAGAGAGTGTCAGAGAGTGATACAGAGTGTCTGAGAGTGTCAGAGAGTGTCTGAGAGTGTCTGAGAGTGTCAGAGAGTGATAAAGAGTGATAGAGAGTGTCAGAGATTGTCAGAGATTGATAGAGAGTGTCAGAGAGTGTCAGAGAGTGATAGAGAGTGATAGAGAGTGTCAGAGAGTGTCAGACAGTGTCAGAGAGTGATAGAGAGTGTCAGAGAGTGATAGAGAGTGTCAGAGAGTTTCTGAGACTGTCAGAGAGTGTCTGAGAGTGTCAGAGAGTGATAGAGAGTGATAGTGTGATAGAGAGTGTCAGAGAGTGATAGAGAGTGTCAGAGAGTGTCTGAGAGTGTCAGAGAGTGTCTGAGAGTGTCAGAGAGTGATAGAGAGTGATAGAGTGTCATCGAGTGTCAGAGAGTGATAGAGAGTGTCAGAGAGTGTCAGAGAGTGTCAGAGAGTGATAGTGAGTGTCAGAGAGTGTCAGACAGTGTCAGAGAGTGATAGAGAGTGATAGAGAGTGTCAGAGAGTGTCAGACAGTGTCAGAGAGTGATAGAGAGTGTCAGAGAGTGATAGAGAGTGTCAGAGAGTTTCTGAGACTGTCAGAGAGTGTCATAGAGTGTCAGAGAGTGATAGAGAGTGTCAGAGAGTGTCAGAGAGTGTCAGAGAGTGATAGAGAGCGTCAGAGAGTGTCAGAGAGTGTCAGAGAGTGATAGTGAGTGTCTGAGAGTGTCAGAGAGTGATAAAGAGTGATAGAGAGTGTCAGAGAGTGTCAGAGAGTGATAGAGAGTGTCAGAGAGTGTCAGACAGTGTCAGAGAGTGATAGAGAGTGATAGAGAGTGTCAGAGAGTGTCAGACAGTGTCAGAGAGTGATAGAGAGTGTCAGAGAGTGATAGAGAGTGTCAGAGAGTGTCTGAGAGTGTCAGAGAGTGTCAGAGAGTGATAGAGAGTGATAGAGTGATAGAGAGTGTCAGAGAGTGACAGAGAGTGTCAGAGAGAGTCAGAGAGTGTCAGAAAGTGTCTGAGAGTGTCAGAGAGTGATAGAGAGTGATAGAGTGTCAGAGAGTGTCAGAGAGTGTCAGAGAGTGATAGAGAGTGTCAGAGAGTGTCAGAGAGTGTCAGAGAGTGATAGTGAGTGTCTGAGAGTGTCAGACAGTGTCAGAGAGTGATAGAGAGTGTCAGAGAGTGATAGAGAGTGTCAGAGAGTGTCTGAGAGTGTCAGAGAGTGTCAGAGAGTGATAGAGAGTGATAGAGTGATAGAGAGTGTCAGAGAGTGACAGAGAGTGTCTGAGAGTGTCAGAGAGTGTCAGAGAGTGATAGAGAGTGATAGAGTGATAGAGAGTGTCAGAGAGTGACAGAGAGTGTCTGAGAGTGTCAGAGAGTGATAGAGAGTGATAGAGTGTCAGAGAGTGTCAGAGAGTGATAGAGAGTGTCAGAGAGTGTCAGAGAGCGTCAGAGAGTGTCAGAGAGTGTCAGAGAGTGTCAGAGAGTGTCAGAGAGTGATAGTGAGTGTCTGAGAGTGTCAGAGAGTGATAGAGAGCGTCAGAGAGTGTCAGAGAGTGTCAGAGAGTGATAGTGAGTGTCTGAGAGTGTCAGAGAGTGATAGAGAGCGTCAGAGAGTGTCAGAGAGTGTCAGAGAGTGATAGAGAGTGTCAGAGAGTGTCAGACAGTGTCAGAGAGTGATAGTGAGTGTCTGAGAGTGTCAGAAAGTGTCTGAGAGTGTCAGAGAGTGATAGAGTGTGATAGAGAGTGTCAGAGAGTGATAGTGAGTGTCAGAGAGTGTCAGACAGTGTCAGAGAGTGATAGAGAGTGATAGAGAGTGTCAGAGAGTGTCAGACAGTGTCAGAGAGTGATAGAGAGTGTCAGAGAGTGATAGAGAGTGTCAGAGAGTTTCTGAGACTGTCAGAGAGTGTCTGAGAGTGTCAGAGAGTGATAGAGAGTGATAGAGTGATAGAGAGTGTCAGAGAGTGATAGAGAGTGTCAGAGAGTGTCTGAGAGTGTCAGAGAGTGTCTGAGAGTGTCAGAGAGTGATAGAGAGTGATAGAGTGTCATAGAGTGTCAGAGAGTGATAGAGAGTGTCAGAGAGTGTCAGAGAGTGTCAGAGAGTGATAGAGAGCGTCAGAGAGTGTCAGAGAGTGTCAGAGAGTGATAGTGAGTGTCTGAGAGTGTCAGAGAGTGATAAAGAGTGATAGAGAGTGTCAGAGAGTGTCAGAGAGTGATAGAGAGTGTCAGAGAGTGTCAGACAGTGTCAGAGAGTGATAGAGAGTGATAGAGAGTGTCAGAGTGTGATAGAGAGTGTCAGAGAGTGTCTGAGAGTGTCAGAGAGTGTCAGAGAGTGATAGAGAGTGATAGAGTGATAGAGAGTGTCAGAGAGTGACAGAGAGTGTCAGAGAGAGTCAGAGAGTGTCAGAAAGTGTCTGAGAGTGTCAGAGAGTGATAGAGAGTGATAGAGTGTCAGAGAGTGTCAGAGAGTGTCAGAGAGTGATAGAGAGTGTCAGAGAGTGTCAGAGAGTGTCAGAGAGTGATAGTGAGTGTCTGAGAGTGTCAGACAGTGTCAGAGAGTGATAGAGAGTGTCAGAGAGTGATAGAGAGTGTCAGAGAGTGTCTGAGAGTGTCAGAGAGTGTCAGAGAGTGATAGAGAGTGATAGAGTGATAGAGAGTGTCAGAGAGTGACAGAGAGTGTCTGAGAGTGTCAGAGAGTGATAGAGAGTGATAGAGTGTCAGAGAGTGTCAGAGAGTGATAGAGAGTGTCAGAGAGTGTCAGAGAGCGTCAGAGAGTGTCAGAGAGTGTCAGAGAGTGTCAGAGAGTGTCAGAGAGTGATAGTGAGTGTCTGAGAGTGTCAGAGAGTGATAGAGAGCGTCAGAGAGTGTCAGAGAGTGTCAGAGAGTGATAGTGAGTGTCTGAGAGTGTCAGAGAGTGATAGAGAGCGTCAGAGAGTGTCAGAGAGTGTCAGAGAGTGATAGAGAGTGTCAGAGAGTGTCAGACAGTGTCAGAGAGTGATAGTGAGTGTCTGAGAGTGTCAGAAAGTGTCTGAGAGTGTCAGAGAGTGATAGAGTGTGATAGAGAGTGTCAGAGAGTGATAGTGAGTGTCAGAGAGTGTCAGACAGTGTCAGAGAGTGATAGAGAGTGATAGAGAGTGTCAGAGAGTGTCAGACAGTGTCAGAGAGTGATAGAGAGTGTCAGAGAGTGATAGAGAGTGTCAGAGAGTTTCTGAGACTGTCAGAGAGTGTCTGAGAGTGTCAGAGAGTGATAGAGAGTGATAGAGTGATAGAGAGTGTCAGAGAGTGATAGAGAGTGTCAGAGAGTGTCTGAGAGTGTCAGAGAGTGTCTGAGAGTGTCAGAGAGTGATAGAGAGTGATAGAGTGTCATAGAGTGTCAGAGAGTGATAGAGAGTGTCAGAGAGTGTCAGAGAGTGTCAGAGAGTGATAGAGAGCGTCAGAGAGTGTCAGAGAGTGTCAGAGAGTGATAGTGAGTGTCTGAGAGTGTCAGAGAGTGATAAAGAGTGATAGAGAGTGTCAGAGAGTGTCAGAGAGTGATAGAGAGTGTCAGAGAGTGTCAGACAGTGTCAGAGAGTGATAGAGAGTGATAGAGAGTGTCAGAGAGTGTCAGACAGTGTCAGAGAGTGATAGAGAGTGTCAGAGAGTGATAGAGAGTGTCAGAGAGTGTCTGAGAGTGTCAGAGAGTGTCAGAGAGTGATAGAGTGATAGAGAGTGTCAGAGAGTGACAGAGAGTGTCAGAGAGAGTCAGAGAGTGTCAGAAAGTGTCTGAGAGTGTCAGAGAGTGATAGAGAGTGATAGAGTGTCAGAGAGTGTCAGAGAGTGATAGAGAGTGTCTGAGAGTGTCAGAGAGTGATAGAGAGTGATAGAGTGTCAGAGAGTGTCAGAGAGTGATAGAGAGTGTCAGAGAGTGATAGAGAGTGATAGAGTGTCAGAGAGTGTCAGAGAGTGATAGAGAGTGTCAGAGAGTGTCAGAGAGTGTCAGAGAGTGATAGAGAGCGTCAGAGAGTGTCAGAGAGTGTCAGAGAGTGATAGTGAGTGTCTGAGAGTGTCAGACAGTGTCAGAGAGTGATAGAGAGTGTCAGAGAGTGATAGAGAGTGTCAGAGAGTGTCTGAGAGTGTCAGAGAGTGTCAGAGAGTGATATAGAGTGATAGAGTGATAGAGAGTGTCAGAGAGTGACAGAGAGTGTCAGAGAGAGTCAGAGAGTGTCAGAGAGTGTCTGAGAGTGTCAGAGAGTGATAGAGAGTGATAGAGTGTCAGAGAGTGTCAGAGAGTGATAGAGAGTGTCAGAGAGTGTCAGAGAGTGTCAGAGAGTGATAGAGAGCGTCAGAGAGTGTCAGAGAGTGTCAGAGAGTGATAGTGAGTGTCTGAGAGTGTCAGAGAGTGATAGAGAGCGTCAGAGAGTGTCAGAGAGTGTCAGAGAGTGATAGTGAGTGTCTGAGAGTGTCAGAGAGTGATAGAGAGCGTCAGAGAGTGTCAGAGAGTGTCAGAGAGTGATAGAGAGCGTCAGAGAGTGATAGTGAGTGTCAGAGAGTGATAGAGAGTGTCTGAGAGTGTCAGAGAGTGATAGAGAGTGATAGAGTGTCAGAGAGTGTCAGAGAGTGATAGAGAGTGTCAGAGAGTGATAGAGAGTGATAGAGTGTCAGAGAGTGTCAGAGAGTGATAGAGAGTGTCAGAGAGTGTCAGAGAGTGTCAGAGAGTGATAGAGAGCGTCAGAGAGTGTCAGAGAGTGTCAGAGAGTGATAGTGAGTGTCTGAGAGTGTCAGACAGTGTCAGAGAGTGATAGAGAGTGTCAGAGAGTGATAGAGAGTGTCAGAGAGTGTCTGAGAGTGTCAGAGAGTGTCAGAGAGTGATATAGAGTGATAGAGTGATAGAGAGTGTCAGAGAGTGACAGAGAGTGTCAGAGAGAGTCAGAGAGTGTCAGAGAGTGTCTGAGAGTGTCAGAGAGTGATAGAGAGTGATAGAGTGTCAGAGAGTGTCAGAGAGTGATAGAGAGTGTCAGAGAGTGTCAGAGAGTGTCAGAGAGTGATAGAGAGCGTCAGAGAGTGTCAGAGAGTGTCAGAGAGTGATAGTGAGTGTCTGAGAGTGTCAGAGAGTGATAGAGAGCGTCAGAGAGTGTCAGAGAGTGTCAGAGAGTGATAGTGAGTGTCTGAGAGTGTCAGAGAGTGATAGAGAGCGTCAGAGAGTGTCAGAGAGTGTCAGAGAGTGATAGAGAGCGTCAGAGAGTGATAGTGAGTGTCAGAGAGTGATAGTGAGTGTCTGAGAGTGTCAGAGAGTGATAGAGAGTGATAGAGAGTGATAGAGTGTCAGAGAGTGTCAGAGAGTGATAGAGAGTGTCAGAGAGTGTCAGAGAGTGTCAGAGAGTGATAGAGAGCGTCAGAGAGTGTCAGAGAGTGTCAGAGAGTGATAGTGAGTGTCTGAGAGTGTCAGAGAGTGATAGAGAGCGTCAGAGAGTGTCAGAGAGTGTCAGAGAGTGATAGTGAGTGTCTGAGAGTGTCAGAGAGTGATAGAGAGCGTCAGAGAGTGTCAGAGAGTGTCAGAGAGTGATAGAGAGAGTCAGAGAGTGATAGTGAGTGTCAGAGAGTGATAGTGAGTGTCTGAGAGAGTCAGAGAGTGATGGAGAGTGATAGAGAGCGTCAGAGAGTGTCAGAGAGTGTCAGAGAGTGATAGTGAGTGTCTGAGAGTGTCAGAGAGTGTCAGAGAGTGATAGAGAGTGATAGAGTGATAGAGAGTGTCAGAGAGTGACAGAGAGTGTCAGAGAGTGTCAGAGAGTGTCAGAGAGTGTCTGAGAGTGTCAGAGAGTGATAGAGAGTGATAGAGTGTCAGAGAGTGTCAGAGAGTGATAGAGAGTGTCAGAGAGTGTCAGAGAGTGTCAGAGAGTGTCAGAGAGTGATAGAGAGTGTCAGAGAGTGTCTGAGAGTGTCAGAGAGTGATGGAGAGTGATAGAGTGTCAGAGGGTGTCAGAGAGTGATAGAGAGTGTCAGAGAGTGTCAGAGAGTGTCAGAGAGTGATAGAGAGCGTCAGAGAGTGTCAGAGAGTGTCAGAGAGTGTCAGAGAGTGTCAGAGAGTGATAGAGAGTGATAGAGAGTGTCAGAGAGTGTCTGAGAGTGTCAGAGAGTGTCAGAGAGTGTCTGAGAGTGTCAGTGAGTGATAGAGAGTGAAAGAGAGTGATAGAGAGTGTCAGAGAGTGTCAGACAGTGTCAGAGAGTGATAGAGAGTGTCAGAGAGTGTCAGACAGTGTCAGAGAGTGATAGTGAGTGTCAGAGGGTGTCAGAGAGTGATAGAGAGTGTCAGAGAGTGTCAGAGAGTGTCAGAGAGTGATAGAGAGCGTCAGAGAGTGTCAGAGAGTGTCAGAGAGTGTCAGAGAGTGTCAGAGAGTGATAGAGAGTGAAAGAGAGTGTTAGAGAGTGTCTGAGAGTGTCAGAGAGTGTCAGAGAGTGTCTGAGAGTGTCTGAGAGTGTCACTGAGTGTCACTGAGTGTCAGAGAGTGTCTGAGAGTGTCACTGAGTGTCTGAGAGTGTCAGAGAGTGATAGAGAGTGTCAGAGAGTGATAGAGAGTGATAGAGTGTCAGAGAGTGTCAGAGAGTGATAGAGAGTGTCAGAGAGTGTCAGAGAGTGTCAGAGAGTGATAGAGAGTGTCAGAGAGTGTCAGAGAGTGTCAGAGAGTGATAGAGAGTGTCAGAGAGTGATACCGAGTGTCAGAGAGTGTCTGAGAGTGTCAGAGAGTGTCTGAGAGTGTCTGAGAGTGTCAGAGAGTGATAGAGAGTGATAGAGAGTGTCAGAGACTGTCAAAGAGTGATAGAGAGTGTCAGAGAGTGTCAGACAGTGTCAGAGAGTGATAGAGAGTGATAGAGAGTGTCAGAGAGTGTCAGACAGTGTCAGACAGTGTCAGAGAGTGATAGAGAGTGTCAGAGAGTGTCAGAGAGTGATAGAGAGTGTCAGAGAGTGATAGAGAGTGTCAGAGAGTGATACCGAGTGTCAGAGAGTGTCTGAGAGTGTCAGAGAGTGTCTGAGAGTGTCTGAGAGTGTCAGAGAATGATAGAGAGTGTCAGAGACTGTCAGAGAGTGATAGAGAGTGTCAGAGAGTGTCAGACAGTGTCAGAGAGTGATAGAGAGTGATAGAGAGTGTCAGAGAGTGTCAGACAGTGTCAGAGAGTGATAGAGAGTGTCAGAGAGTGATAGAGAGTGATAGAGAGTGTCAGAGAGTGATAGAGAGTGTCAGAGAGAGTCTGAGAGTGTCAGAGAGTGTCTGAGAGTGTCAGAGAGTGATAGAGAGTGATAGAGTGTCAGAGAGTGTCAGAGAGTGTCAGAGAGTGATAGAGAGTGATAGAGTGTCAGAGAGTGTCAGAGAGAGATAGAGAGTGTCAGAGAGTGTCAGAGAGTGTCAGAGAGTGACAGAGAGTGTCAGAGAGTGTCAGAGAGTGTCAGAGAGTGATAGAGAGTGTCAGAGAGTGATAGAGAGTGTCAGAGAGTGATAAAGAGTGATAGAGAGTGTCAGAGATTGTCAGAGATTGATAGAGAGTGTCAGAAAGTGTCAGACAGTGTCAGAGAGTGATAGAGAGTGATAGAGAGTGTCAGAGAGTGTCAGACAGTGTCAGAGAGTGATAGAGAGTGTCAGAGAGTGATAGAGAGTGTCAGAGAGTTTCTGAGACTGTCAGAGAGTGTCTGAGAGTGTCAGAGAGTGATAGAGAGTGATAGAGTGATAGAGAGTGTCAGAGAGTGATAGAGAGTGTCAGAGAGTGTCTGAGAGTGTCAGAGAGTGTCTGAGAGTGTCAGAGAGTGATAGAGAGTGATAGAGTGTCATAGAGTGTCAGAGAGTGATAGAGAGTGTCAGAGAGTGTCAGAGAGTGTCAGAGAGTGATAGAGAGCGTCAGAGAGTGTCAGAGAGTGTCAGAGAGTGATAGTGAGTGTCTGAGAGTGTCAGAGAGTGATAAAGAGTGATAGAGAGTGTCAGAGAGTGTCAGAGAATGATAGAGAGTGTCAGAGAGTGTCAGACAGTGTCAGAGAGTGATAGAGAGTGATAGAGAGTGTCAGAGAGTGTCAGACAGTGTCAGAGAGTGATAGAGAGTGTCAGAGAGTGATAGAGAGTGTCAGAGAGTGTCTGAGAGTGTCAGAGAGTGTCAGAGAGTGATAGAGAGTGATAGAGTGATAGAGAGTGTCAGAGAGTGACAGAGAGTGTCAGAGAGAGTCAGAGAGTGTCAGAGAGTGTCTGAGAGTGTCAGAGAGTGATAGAGAGTGATAGAGTGTCAGAGAGTGTCAGAGAGTGATAGAGAGTGTCAGAGAGTGTCAGAGAGTGTCAGAGAGTGATAGAGAGCGTCAGAGAGTGTCAGAGAGTGTCAGAGAGTGTCAGAGAGTGATAGTGAGTGTCTGAGAGTGTCAGAGAGTGATAGAGAGTGATAGAGTGATAGAGAGTGTCAGAGAGTGATAGAGAGTGTCAGAGAGTGTCTGAGAGTGTCAGAGAGTGTCTGAGAGTGTCAGAGAGTGATAGAGAGTGATAGAGTGTCATAGAGTGTCAGAGAGTGATAGAGAGTGTCAGAGAGTGTCAGAGAGTGTCAGAGAGTGATAGAGAGCGTCAGAGAGTGTCAGAGAGTGTCAGAGAGTGATAGTGAGTGTCTGAGAGTGTCAGAGAGTGATAAAGAGTGATAGAGAGTGTCAGAGAGTGTCAGAGAGTGATAGAGAGTGTCAGAGAGTGTCAGACAGTGTCAGAGAGTGATAGAGAGTGATAGAGAGTGTCAGAGAGTGTCAGACTGTGTCAGAGAGTGATAGAGAGTGTCAGAGAGTGATAGAGAGTGTCAGAGAGTGTCTGAGAGTGTCAGAGAGTGTCAGAGAGTGATAGAGAGTGATAGAGTGATAGAGAGTGTCAGAGAGTGACAGAGAGTGTCAGAGAGTGTCAGAGAGTGTCAGAGAGTGATAGAGAGTGATAGAGTGATAGAGAGTGTCAGAGAGTGACAGAGAGTGTCAGAGAGAGTCAGAGAGTGTCAGAGAGCGTCTGAGAGTGTCAGAGAGTGATAGAGAGTGATAGAGAGTGATAGAGTGTCAGAGAGTGTCAGAGAGTGATAGAGAGTGTCAGAGAGTGTCAGAGAGTGTCAGAGAGTGATAGAGAGCGTCAGAGAGTGTCAGAGAGTGTCAGAGAGTGATAGTGAGTGTCTGAGAGTGTCAGAGAGTGATAGAGAGCGTCAGAGTGTGTCAGAGAGTGTCAGAGAGTGATAGTGAGTGTCTGAGAGTGTCAGAGAGTGATAGAGAGCGTCAGAGAGTGTCAGAGAGTGTCAAAGAGTGATAGAGAGCGTCAGAGAGTGATAGTGAGTGTCAGAGAGTGATAGTGAGTGTCTGAGAGTGTCAGAGAGTGATAGAGAGTGATAGAGAGCGTCAGAGAGTGTCAGAGAGTGTCAGAGAGTGATAGTGAGTGTCTGAGAGTGTCAGAGAGTGTCAGAGAGTGATAGAGAGTGATAGAGTGATAGAGAGTGTCAGAGAGTGACAGAGAGTGTCAGAGAGTGTCAGAGAGTGTCAGAGAGTGTCTGAGAGTGTCAGAGAGTGATAGAGAGTGATAGAGTGTCAGAGAGTGTCAGAGAGTGATAGAGAGTGTAAGAGAGTGTCAGAGAGTGTCAGAGAGTGTCAGAGAGTGATAGAGAGTGTCAGAGATGTGTCTGAGAGTGTCAGAGAGTGATGGAGAGTGATAGAGTGTCAGAGGGTGTCAGCCAGTGATAGAGAGTGTCAGAGAGTGTCAGAGAGTGTCAGAGAGTGATAGAGAGCGTCAGAGAGTGTCAGAGAGTGTCAGAGAGTGTCAGAGAGTGTCAGAGAGTGATAGAGAGTGATAGAGAGTGTCAGAAAGTGTCTGAGAGTGTCAGAGAGTGTCAGAGAGTGTCTGAGAGTGTCAGTGAGTGATAGAGAGTGAAAGAGAGTGATAGAGAGTGTCAGAGAGTGTCAGACAGTGTCAGAGAGTGATAGAGAGTGTCAGAGAGTGTCAGACAGTGTCAGAGAGTGATAGTGAGTGTCTGAGAGTGATAGAGAGTGTCAGAGAGTGTCACAGAGTGTCAGGGAGTGTCAGAGAGTGATAGAGAGTGTCTGAGAGTGTCAGAGAGTGATGGAGAGTGATAGAGTGTCAGAGGGTGTCAGAGAGTGATAGAGAGTGTCAGAGAGTGTCAGAGAGTGTCAGAGAGTGATAGAGAGCGTCAGAGAGTGTCAGAGAGTGTCAGAGAGTGTCAGAGAGTGTCAGAGAGTGATAGAGAGTGATAGAGAGTGTCAGAGAGTGTCTGAGAGTGTCAGAGAGTGTCAGAGAGTGTCTGAGAGTGTCAGAGAGTGTCAGAGAGTGATAGAGAGTGTCAGAGAGTGTCAGAGAGTGTCAGAGAGTGATAGAGAGCGTCAGAGAGTGTCAGAGAGTGTCAGAGAGTGATAGTGAGTGTCTGAGAGTGTCAGAGAGTGATAGAGAGCGTCAGAGAGTGTCAGAGAGTGTCAGAGAGTGATAGTGAGTGTCTGAGAGTGTCAGAGAGTGATAGAGAGCGTCAGAGAGTGTCAGACAGTGTCAGAGAGTGATAGAGAGCGTCAGAGAGTGACAGTGAGTGTCAGAGAGTGATAGTGAGTGTCAGAGAGTGTCTGAGAGTGTCAGAGAGTGTCAGAGAGTGTCTGAGAGTGTCAGTGAGTGATAGAGAGTGAAAGAGAGTGATAGAGAGTGTCAGAGAGTGTCAGAGAGTGTCAGAGAGTGATAGTGAGTGTCTGAGAGTGTCAGAGAGTGATAAAGAGTGATAGAGAGTGTCAGAGAGTGTCAGAGAGTGATAGAGAGTGTCAGAGAGTGTCAGACAGTGTCAGAGAGTGATAGAGAGTGATAGAGAGTGTCAGAGAGTGTCAGACAGTGTCAGAGAGTGATAGAGAGTGTCAGAGAGTGATAGAGAGTGTCAGAGAGTGTCTGAGAGTGTCAGAGAGTGTCAGAGAGTGATAGAGAGTGATAGAGTGATAGAGAGTGTCAGAGAGTGACAGAGAGTGTCAGAGAGAGTCAGAGAGTGTCAGAGAGTGTCTGAGAGTGTCAGAGAGTGATAGAGAGTGTCTGAGAGTGTCAGAGAGTGTCTGAGAGTGTCAGAGAGTGTCAGAGAGTGTCAGAGAGTGTCAGAGAGTGATAGAGAGTGATAGAGTGTCAGAGAGTGTCAGAGAGTGATAGAGAGTGTCAGAGAGTGTCAGAGAGTGTCAGAGAGTGATAGAGAGCGTCAGAGAGTGTCAGAGAGTGTCAGAGAGTGATAGTGAGTGTCTGAGAGTGTCAGAGAGTGATAGAGAGTGTCAGAGAGTGTCAGAGAGTGATAGAGAGTGATAGAGTGATAGAGAGTGTCAGAGAGTGACAGAGAGTGTCAGAGAGAGTCAGAGAGTGTCAGAGAGTGTCTGAGAGTGTCAGAGAGTGATAGAGAGTGATAGAGTGTCAGAGAGTGTCAGAGAGTGATAGAGAGTGTCAGAGAGTGTCAGAGAGTGTCAGAGAGTGATAGAGAGCGTCAGAGAGTGTCAGAGAGTGTCAGAGAGTGATAGTGAGTGTCTGAGAGTGTCAGAGAGTGATAGAGAGCGTCAGAGAGTGTCAGACAGTGTCAGAGAGTGATAGAGAGCGTCAGAGAGTGACAGTGAGTGTCAGAGAGTGATAGTGAGTGTCAGAGAGTGTCTGAGAGTGTCAGAGAGTGTCAGAGAGTGTCTGAGAGTGTCAGTGAGTGATAGAGAGTGAAAGAGAGTGATAGAGAGTGTCAGAGAGTGTCAGAGAGTGTCAGAGAGTGATAGTGAGTGTCTGAGAGTGTCAGAGAGTGATAAAGAGTGATAGAGAGTGTCAGAGAGTGTCAGAGAGTGATAGAGAGTGTCAGAGAGTGTCAGACAGTGTCAGAGAGTGATAGAGAGTGATAGAGAGTGTCAGAGAGTGTCAGACAGTGTCAGAGAGTGATAGAGAGTGTCAGAGAGTGATAGAGAGTGTCAGAGAGTGTCTGAGAGTGTCAGAGAGTGTCAGAGAGTGATAGAGAGTGATAGAGTGATAGAGAGTGTCAGAGAGTGACAGAGAGTGTCAGAGAGAGTCAGAGAGTGTCAGAGAGTGTCTGAGAGTGTCAGAGAGTGATAGAGAGTGATAGAGTGTCAGAGAGTGTCAGAGAGTGTCAGAGAGTGATAGAGAGCGTCAGAGAGTGTCAGAGAGTGTCAGAGAGTGATAGTGAGTGTCTGAGAGTGTCAGAGAGTGATAGAGAGTGTCAGAGAGTGTCAGAGAGTGATAGAGAGTGATAGAGTGATAGAGAGTGTCAGAGAGAGTCAGAGAGTGTCAGAGAGTGTCTGAGAGTGTCAGAGAGTGATAGAGAGTGATAGAGTGTCAGAGAGTGTCAGAGAGTGATAGAGAGTGTCAGAGAGTGTCAGAGAGTGTCAGAGAGTGATAGAGAGCGTCAGAGAGTGTCAGAGAGTGTCAGAGAGTGATAGTGAGTGTCTGAGAGTGTCAGAGAGTGATAGAGAGCGTCAGAGAGTGTCAGAGAGTGTCAGAGAGTGATAGTGAGTGTCTGAGAGTGTCAGAGAGTGATAGAGAGCGTCAGAGAGTGTCAGACAGTGTCAGAGAGTGATAGAGAGCGTCAGAGAGTGACAGTGAGTGTCAGAGAGTGATAGTGAGTGTCTGAGAGTGTCAGAGAGTGATAGAGAGTGATAGAGAGCGTCAGAGAGTGTCAGAGAGTGTCAGAGAGTGATAGAGAGTGTCAGAGAGTGATAGAGAGTGTCAGAGAGTGATACAGAGTGTCTGAGAGTGTCAGAGAGTGTCTGAGAGTGTCTGAGAGTGTCAGAGAGTGATAAAGAGTGATAGAGAGTGTCAGAGATTGTCAGAGATTGATAGAGAGTGTCAGAGAGTGTCAGACAGTGTCAGAGAGTGATAGAGAGTGATAGAGAGTGTCAGAGAGTGTCAGACAGTGTCAGAGAGTGATAGAGAGTGTCAGAGAGTGATAGAGAGTGTCAGAGAGTTTCTGAGACTGTCAGAGAGTGTCAGAGAGTGTCAGAGAGTGATAGAGAGTGATAGAGTGATAGAGAGTGTCAGAGAGTGTCAGAGAGTGTCAGAGAGTGATAGAGAGTGATAGAGTGATAGAGAGTGTCAGAGAGTGACAGAGAGTGTCAGAGAGTGTCTGAGAGTGTCAGAGAGTGTCAGAGAGTGATAGAGAGTGATAGAGTGATAGAGAGTGTCAGAGAGTGACAGAGAGTGTCAGAGAGAGTCAGAGAGTGTCAGAGAGTGTCTGAGAGTGTCAGAGAGTGATAGAGAGTGATAGAGTGTCAGAGAGTGTCAGAGAGTGATAGAGAGTGTCAGAGAGTGTCAGAGAGTGTCAGAGAGTGATAGAGAGCGTCAGAGAGTGTCAGAGAGTGTCAGAGAGTGATAGTGAGTGTCTGAGAGTGTCAGAGAGTGATAGAGAGTGTCAGAGAGTGTCAGAGAGTGATAGAGAGTGATAGAGTGATAGAGAGTGTCAGAGAGTGACAGAGAGTGTCAGAGAGAGTCAGAGAGTGTCAGAGAGTGTCTGAGAGTGTCAGAGAGTGATAGAGAGTGATAGTGTGTCAGAGAGTGTCAGAGAGTGATAAAGAGTGATAGAGAGTGTCAGAGATTGTCAGAGATTGATAGAGAGTGTCAGAGAGTGTCAGACAGTGTCAGAGAGTGATAGAGAGTGATAGAGAGTGTCAGAGAGTGTCAGACAGTGTCAGAGAGTGATAGAGAGTGTCAGAGAGTGATAGAGAGTGTCAGAGAGTTTCTGAGACTGTCAGAGAGTGTCAGAGAGTGTCAGAGAGTGATAGAGAGTGATAGAGTGATAGAGAGTGTCAGAGAGTGTCAGAGAGTGTCAGAGAGTGATAGAGAGTGATAGAGTGATAGAGAGTGTCAGAGAGTGACAGAGAGTGTCAGAGAGTGTCTGAGAGTGTCAGAGAGTGTCAGAGAGTGATAGAGAGTGATAGAGTGATAGAGAGTGTCAGAGAGTGACAGAGAGTGTCAGAGAGAGTCAGAGAGTGTCAGAGAGTGTCTGAGAGTGTCAGAGAGTGATAGAGAGTGATAGAGTGTCAGAGAGTGTCAGAGAGTGATAGAGAGTGTCAGAGAGTGTCAGAGAGTGTCAGAGAGTGATAGAGAGCGTCAGAGAGTGTCAGAGAGTGTCAGAGAGTGATAGTGAGTGTCTGAGAGTGTCAGAGAGTGATAGAGAGTGTCAGAGAGTGTCAGAGAGTGATAGAGAGTGATAGAGTGATAGAGAGTGTCAGAGAGTGACAGAGAGTGTCAGAGAGAGTCAGAGAGTGTCAGAGAGTGTCTGAGAGTGTCAGAGAGTGATAGAGAGTGATAGAGTGTCAGAGAGTGTCAGAGAGTGATAGAGAGTGTCAGAGAGTGTCAGAGAGTGTCAGAGAGTGATAGAGAGCGTCAGAGAGTGTCAGAGAGTGTCAGAGAGTGATAGTGAGTGTCTGAGAGTGTCAGAGAGTGATAGAGAGCGTCAGAGAGTGTCAGAGAGTGTCAGAGAGTGATAGTGAGTGTCTGAGAGTGTCAGAGAGTGATAGAGAGCGTCAGAGAGTGTCAGACAGTGTCAGAGAGTGATAGAGAGCGTCAGAGAGTGACAGTGAGTGTCAGAGAGTGATAGTGAGTGTCTGAGAGTGTCAGAGAGTGATAGAGAGTGATAGAGAGCGTCAGAGAGTGTCAGAGAGTGTCAGAGAGTGATAGAGAGTGTCAGAGAGTGATAGAGAGTGTCAGAGAGTGATACAGAGTGTCTGAGAGTGTCAGAGAGTGTCTGAGAGTGTCTGAGAGTGTCAGAGAGTGATAAAGAGTGATAGAGAGTGTCAGAGATTGTCAGAGATTGATAGAGAGTGTCAGAGAGTGTCAGACAGTGTCAGAGAGTGATAGAGAGTGATAGAGAGTGTCAGAGAGTGTCAGACAGTGTCAGAGAGTGATAGAGAGTGTCAGAGAGTGATAGAGAGTGTCAGAGAGTTTCTGAGACTGTCAGAGAGTGTCAGAGAGTGTCAGAGAGTGATAGAGAGTGATAGAGTGATAGAGAGTGTCAGAGAGTGATAGAGAGTGTCAGAGAGTGTCTGAGAGTGTCAGAGAGTGTCTGAGAGTGTCAGAGAGTGATAGAGAGTGATAGAGTGTCATAGAGTGTCAGAGAGTGATAGAGAGTGTCAGAGAGTGTCAGAGAGTGTCAGAGAGTGATAGAGAGCGTCAGAGAGTGTCAGAGAGTGTCAGAGAGTGATAGTGAGTGTCTGAGAGTGTCAGAGAGTGATAAAGAGTGATAGAGAGTGTCAGAGAGTGTCAGAGAGTGATAGAGAGTGTCAGAGAGTGTCAGACAGTGTCAGAGAGTGATAGAGAGTGATAGAGAGTGTCAGAGAGTGTCAGACAGTGTCAGAGAGTGATAGAGAGTGTCAGAGAGTGATAGAGAGTGTCAGAGAGTGTCTGAGAGTGTCAGAGAGTGTCAGAGAGTGATTGAGAGTGATAGAGTGATAGAGAGTGTCAGAGAGTGACAGAGAGTGTCAGAGAGTGTCAGAGAGTGTCAGAGAGTGATAGAGAGTGATAGAGTGATAGAGAGTGTCAGAGAGTGACAGAGAGTGTCAGAGAGAGTCAGAGAGTGTCAGAGAGTGTCTGAGAGTGTCAGAGAGTGATAGAGAGTGATAGAGTGTCAGAGAGTGTCAGAGAGTGATAGAGAGTGTCAGAGAGTGTCAGAGAGTGTCAGAGAGTGATAGAGAGCGTCAGAGAGTGTCAGAGAGTGTCAGAGAGTGATAGTGAGTGTCTGAGAGTGTCAGAGAGTGATAGAGAGCGTCAGAGTGTGTCAGAGAGTGTCAGAGAGTGATAGTGAGTGTCTGAGAGTGTCAGAGAGTGATAGAGAGCGTCAGAGAGTGTCAGAGAGTGTCAGAGAGTGATAGAGAGCGTCAGAGAGTGATAGTGAGTGTCAGAGAGTGATAGTGAGTGTCTGAGAGTGTCAGAGAGTGATAGAGAGTGATAGAGAGCGTCAGAGAGTGTCAGAGAGTGTCAGAGAGTGATAGTGAGTGTCTGAGAGTGTCAGAGAGTGTCAGAGAGTGATAGAGAGTGATAGAGTGATAGAGAGTGTCAGAGAGTGACAGAGAGTGTCAGAGAGTGTCAGAGAGTGTCAGAGAGTGTCTGAGAGTGTCAGAGAGTGATAGAGAGTCAGAGAGTGTCAGAGAGTGATAGAGAGTGTCAGAGAGTGTCAGAGAGTGTCAGAGAGTGTCAGAGAGTGATAGAGAGTGTCAGAGAGTGTCTGAGAGTGTCAGAGAGTGATGGAGAGTGATAGAGTGTCAGAGGGTGTCAGAGAGTGATAGAGAGTGTCAGAGAGTGTCAGAGAGTGTCAGAGAGTGATAGAGAGCGTCAGAGAGTGTCAGAGAGTGTCAGAGAGTGTCAGAGAGTGATAGAGAGTGATAGAGAGTGTCAGAGAGTGTCTGAGAGTGTCAGAGAGTGTCAGAGAGTGTCTGAGAGTGTCAGTGAGTGATAGAGAGTGAAAGAGAGTGATAGAGAGTGTCAGAGAGTGTCAGACAGTGTCAGAGAGTGATAGAGAGTGTCAGAGAGTGTCAGACAGTGTCAGAGAGTGATAGTGAGTGTCTGAGAGTGATAGAGAGTGTCAGAGAGTGTCAGAGAGTGTCAGAGAGTGTCAGAGAGTGATAGAGAGTGTCTGAGAGTGTCAGAGAGTGATGGAGAGTGATAGAGTGTCAGAGGGTGTCAGAGAGTGATAGAGAGTGTCAGAGAGTGTCAGAGAGTGTCAGAGAGTGATAGAGAGCGTCAGAGAGTGTCAGAGAGTGTCAGAGAGTGTCAGAGAGTGTCAGAGAGTGATAGAGAGTGATAGAGAGTGTCTGAGAGTGTCAGAGAGTGTCAGAGAGTGTCTGAGAGTGTCAGTGAGTGATAGAGAGTGAAAGAGAGTGATAGAGAGTGTCAGAGAGTGTCAGACAGTGTCAGAGAGTGATAGAGAGTGTCAGAGAGTGTCAGACAGTGTCAGAGAGTGATAGTGAGTGTCTGAGAGTGTCAGATAGTGTCAGAGAGTGACAGAGAGTGATAGAGAGTGTCAGAGAGTGTCAGAGTGTGTCAGAGAGTGTCAGAGAGTGATAGAGAGTGATAGAGAGTTTCAGAGAGTGTCAGAGAGTGTCTGAGAGTGTCAGAGAGTGATAGAGAGTGATAGAGTGATAGAGAGTGTAAGAGAGTGACAGAGAGTGTCAGAGAGTGTCAGAGAGTGTCAGAGAGTGTCTGAGAGTGTCAGAGAGTGATAGAGAGTGATAGAGTGTCAGAGAGTGTCAGAGAGTGATAGAGAGTGTCAGAGAGTGTCAGAGAGTGTCAGAGAGTGATAGAGAGCGTCAGAGAGTGTCAGAGAGTGTCAGAGAGTGTCAGAGAGTGTCAGAGAGTGTCAGAAAGTGATAGAGAGTGATAGAGAGTGTCAGAGAGTGTCAGAGATTGATAGAGAGTGCCAGACAGTGTCAGAGAGTGATAGTGAGTGTCTGAGAGTGTCAGAGTGTGTCAGAGAATGTCAGAGAGTGATAGAGAGTTTCAGAGAGTGCCAGAGACTGTCTGAGAGTGTCAGAGAGTGATAGAGAGTGTCAGAGAGTGTCTGAGAGTGTCAGAGAGTGTCAGAGAGTGTCTGAGAGTGTCAGAGAGTGATAGAGAGTGATAGAGAGTATCAGAGAGTGTCAGACAGTGTCAGAGAGTGATAGAGAGTGTCAGAGAGTGTCAGAGAGTGTCAGAGAGTGATAGTGAGTGTCTGAGAGTGTCAGAGAGTGATAAAGAGTGATAGAGAGTGTCAGAGAGTGTCAGAGAGTGATAGAGAGTGTCAGAGAGTGTCAGACAGTGTCAGAGAGTGATAGAGAGTGATAGAGAGTGTCAGAGAGTGTCAGACAGTGTCAGAGAGTGATAGAGAGTGTCAGAGAGTGATAGAGAGTGTCAGAGAGTGTCTGAGAGTGTCAGAGAGTGTCAGAGAGTGATAGAGAGTGATAGAGTGATAGAGAGTGTCAGAGAGTGACAGAGAGTGTCAGAGAGAGTCAGAGAGTGTCAGAGAGTGTCTGAGAGTGTCTGAGAGTGTCAGAGAGTGATAGAGAGTGATAGAGTGTCAGAGAGTGTCAGAGAGTGATAGAGAGTGTCAGAGAGTGTCAGAGAGTGTCAGAGAGTGATAGAGAGCGTCAGAGAGTGTCAGAGAGTGTCAGAGAGTGATAGTGAGTGTCTGAGAGTGTCAGAGAGTGATAGAGAGCGTCAGAGAGTGATAGTGAGTGTCAGAGAGTGATAGTGAGTGTCTGAGAGTGTCAGAGAGTGATAGAGAGTGATAGAGAGCGTCAGAGAGTGTCAGAGAGTGTCAGAGAGTGATAGAGAGTGTCAGAGAGTGATAGAGAGTGTCAGAGAGTGTCTGAGAGTGTCTGAGAGTGTCAGAGAGTGTCTGAGAGTGTCTGAGAGTGTCAGAGAGTGATAAAGAGTGATAGAGAGTGTCAGAGATTGTCAGAGATTGATAGAGAGTGTCAGAGAGTGTCAGACAGTGTCAGAGAGTGATAGAGAGTGTCAGAGAGTGATAGAGAGTGTCAGAGAGTTTCTGAGACTGTCAGAGAGTGTCTGAGAGTGTCAGAGAGTGATAGAGAGTGATAGAGTGATAGAGAGTGTCAGAGAGTGATAGAGAGTGTCAGAGAGTGATAGAGAGTGTCAGAGAGTGTCAGAGAGTGTCAGAGAGTGATAGAGAGCGTCAGAGAGTGATAGTGAGTGTCAGAGAGTGATAGTGAGTGTCTGAGAGTGTCAGAGAGTGTCAGAGAGTCATAGAGAGTGTCAGAGAGTTTCTGAGACTGTCAGAGAGTGTCTGAGAGTGTCAGAGAGTGATAGAGAGTGATAGAGTGATAGAGAGTGTCAGAGAGTGATAGAGAGTGTCAGAGAGTGATAGAGAGCGTCAGAGAGTGATAGTGAGTGTCAGAGAGTGATAGTGAGTGTCTGAGAGTGTCAGAGAGTGATAGAGAGTGATAGAGAGCGTCAGAGAGTGTCAGAGAGTGTCAGAGTGTGATAGAGAGTCAGAGAGTGTCAGAGAGTGATAGAGAGTGTCAGAGAGTGTCAGAGAGTGTCAGAGAGTGTCAGAGAGTGATAGAGAGTGTCAGAGAGTGTCTGAGAGTGTCAGAGAGTGATGGAGAGTGATAGAGTGTCAGAGGGTGTCAGAGAGTGATAGAGAGTGTCAGAGAGTGTCAGAGAGTGTCAGAGAGTGATAGAGAGCGTCAGAGAGTGTCAGAGAGTGTCAGAGAGTGTCAGAGAGTGATATAGAGTGATAGAGAGTGTCAGAGAGTGTCTGAGAGTGTCAGAGAGTGTCAGAGAGTGTCTGAGAGTGTCAGTGAGTGATAGAGAGTGAAAGAGAGTGATAGAGAGTGTCAGAGAGTGTCAGACAGTGTCAGAGAGTGATAGAGAGTGTCAGAGAGTGTCAGACAGTGTCAGAGAGTGATAGTGAGTGTCTGAGAGTGATAGAGAGTGTCAGAGAGTGTCAGAGAGTGTCAGAGAGTGTCAGAGAGTGATAGAGAGTGTCTGAGAGTGTCAGAGAGTGATGGAGAGTGATAGAGTGTCAGAGGGTGTCAGAGAGTGATAGAGAGTGTCAGAGAGTGTCAGAGAGTGTCAGAGAGTGATAGAGAGCGTCAGAGAGTGTCAGAGAGTGTCAGAGAGTGTCAGAGAGTGTCAGAGAGTGATAGAGAGTGATAGAGAGTGTCTGAGAGTGTCAGAGAGTGTCAGAGAGTGTCTGAGAGTGTCAGTGAGTGATAGAGAGTGAAAGAGAGTGATAGAGAGTGTCAGAGAGTGTCAGACAGTGTCAGAGAGTGATAGAGAGTGTCAGAGAGTGTCAGACAGTGTCAGAGAGTGATAGTGAGTGTCTGAGAGTGTCAGATAGTGTCAGAGAGTGACAGAGAGTGATAGAGAGTGTCAGAGAGTGTCAGAGTGTGTCAGAGAGTGTCAGAGAGTGATAGAGAGTGATAGAGAGTTTCAGAGAGTGTCAGAGAGTGTCTGAGAGTGTCAGAGAGTGATAGAGAGTGATAGAGTGATAGAGAGTGTAAGAGAGTGACAGAGAGTGTCAGAGAGTGTCAGAGAGTGTCAGAGAGTGTCTGAGAGTGTCAGAGAGTGATAGAGAGTGATAGAGTGTCAGAGAGTGTCAGAGAGTGATAGAGAGTGTCAGAGAGTGTCAGAGAGTGTCAGAGAGTGATAGAGAGCGTCAGAGAGTGTCAGAGAGTGTCAGAGAGTGTCAGAGAGTGTCAGAGAGTGTCAGAAAGTGATAGAGAGTGATAGAGAGTGTCAGAGAGTGTCAGAGATTGATAGAGAGTGCCAGACAGTGTCAGAGAGTGATAGTGAGTGTCTGAGAGTGTCAGAGTGTGTCAGAGAATGTCAGAGAGTGATAGAGAGTTTCAGAGAGTGCCAGAGACTGTCTGAGAGTGTCAGAGAGTGATAGAGAGTGTCAGAGAGTGTCTGAGAGTGTCAGAGAGTGTCAGAGAGTGTCTGAGAGTGTCAGAGAGTGATAGAGAGTGATAGAGAGTATCAGAGAGTGTCAGACAGTGTCAGAGAGTGATAGAGAGTGTCAGAGAGTGTCAGAGAGTGTCAGAGAGTGATAGTGAGTGTCTGAGAGTGTCAGAGAGTGATAAAGAGTGATAGAGAGTGTCAGAGAGTGTCAGAGAGTGATAGAGAGTGTCAGAGAGTGTCAGACAGTGTCAGAGAGTGATAGAGAGTGATAGAGAGTGTCAGAGAGTGTCAGACAGTGTCAGAGAGTGATAGAGAGTGTCAGAGAGTGATAGAGAGTGTCAGAGAGTGTCTGAGAGTGTCAGAGAGTGTCAGAGAGTGATAGAGAGTGATAGAGTGATAGAGAGTGTCAGAGAGTGACAGAGAGTGTCAGAGAGAGTCAGAGAGTGTCAGAGAGTGTCTGAGAGTGTCTGAGAGTGTCAGAGAGTGATAGAGAGTGATAGAGTGTCAGAGAGTGTCAGAGAGTGATAGAGAGTGTCAGAGAGTGTCAGAGAGTGTCAGAGAGTGATAGAGAGCGTCAGAGAGTGTCAGAGAGTGTCAGAGAGTGATAGTGAGTGTCTGAGAGTGTCAGAGAGTGATAGAGAGCGTCAGAGAGTGATAGTGAGTGTCAGAGAGTGATAGTGAGTGTCTGAGAGTGTCAGAGAGTGATAGAGAGTGATAGAGAGCGTCAGAGAGTGTCAGAGAGTGTCAGAGAGTGATAGAGAGTGTCAGAGAGTGATAGAGAGTGTCAGAGAGTGTCTGAGAGTGTCTGAGAGTGTCAGAGAGTGTCTGAGAGTGTCTGAGAGTGTCAGAGAGTGATAAAGAGTGATAGAGAGTGTCAGAGATTGTCAGAGATTGATAGAGAGTGTCAGAGAGTGTCAGACAGTGTCAGAGAGTGATAGAGAGTGTCAGAGAGTGATAGAGAGTGTCAGAGAGTTTCTGAGACTGTCAGAGAGTGTCTGAGAGTGTCAGAGAGTGATAGAGAGTGATAGAGTGATAGAGAGTGTCAGAGAGTGATAGAGAGTGTCAGAGAGTGATAGAGAGTGTCAGAGAGTGTCAGAGAGTGTCAGAGAGTGATAGAGAGCGTCAGAGAGTGATAGTGAGTGTCAGAGAGTGATAGTGAGTGTCTGAGAGTGTCAGAGAGTGTCAGAGAGTCATAGAGAGTGTCAGAGAGTTTCTGAGACTGTCAGAGAGTGTCTGAGAGTGTCAGAGAGTGATAGAGAGTGATAGAGTGATAGAGAGTGTCAGAGAGTGATAGAGAGTGTCAGAGAGTGATAGAGAGCGTCAGAGAGTGATAGTGAGTGTCAGAGAGTGATAGTGAGTGTCTGAGAGTGTCAGAGAGTGATAGAGAGTGATAGAGAGCGTCAGAGAGTGTCAGAGAGTGTCAGAGTGTGATAGTGAGTGTCTGAGAGTGTCAGAGAGTGTCAGAGAGTGATAGAGAGTGATAGAGTGATAGAGAGTGTCAGAGAGTGACAGAGAGTGTCAGAGAGTGTCAGAGAGTGTCAGAGAGTGTCTGAGAGTGTCAGAGAGTGATAGAGAGTGATAGAGTGTCAGAGAGTGTCAGAGAGTGATAGAGAGTGTCAGAGAGTGTCAGAGAGTGTCAGAGAGTGTCAGAGAGTGATAGAGAGTGTCAGAGAGTGTCTGAGAGTGTCAGAGAGTGATGGAGAGTGATAGAGTGTCAGAGGGTGTCAGAGAGTGATAGAGAGTGTCAGAGAGTGTCAGAGAGTGATAGAGAGCGTCAGAGAGTGTCAGAGAGTGTCAGAGAGTGTCAGAGAGTGTCAGAGAGTGATAGAGAGTGATAGAGAGTGTCAGAGAGTGTCTGAGAGTGTCAGAGAGTGTCAGAGAGTGTCTGAGAGTGTCAGTGAGTGATAGAGAGTGAAAGAGAGTGATAGAGAGTGTCAGAGAGTGTCAGACAGTGTCAGAGAGTGATAGAGAGTGTCAGAGAGTGTCAGACAGTGTCAGAGAGTGATAGTGAGTGTCTGAGAGTGATAGAGAGTGTCAGAGAGTGTCAGAGAGTGTCAGAGAGTGTCAGAGAGTGATAGAGAGTGTCTGAGAGTGTCAGAGAGTGATGGAGAGTGATAGAGTGTCAGAGGGTGTCAGAGAGTGATAGAGAGTGTCAGAGAGTGTCAGAGAGTGTCAGAGAGTGATAGAGAGCGTCAGAGAGTGTCAGAGAGTGTCAGAGAGTGTCTGAGAGTGTCAGAGAGTGTCAGAGAGTGTCTGAGAGTGTCAGTGAGTGATAGAGAGTGAAAGAGAGTGATAGAGAGTGTCAGAGAGTGTCAGACAGTGTCAGAGAGTGATAGAGAGTGTCAGAGAGTGTCAGACAGTGTCAGAGAGTGATAGTGAGTGTCTGAGAGTGTCAGATAGTGTCAGAGAGTGACAGAAAGTGATAGAGAGTGACAGAGAGTGTCAGAGAGTGTCAGAGAGTGTCAGAGAGTGTCTGAGAGTGTCAGAGAGTGATAGAGAGTGATAGAGTGTCAGAGAGTGTCAGAGAGTGATAGAGAGTGTCAGAGAGTGTCAGAGAGTGTCAGAGAGTGATAGAGAGCGTCAGAGAGTGTCAGAGAGTGTCAGAGAGTGTCAGAGAGTGTCAGAGAGTGATAGAGAGTGATAGAGAGTGTCAGAGAGTGTCTGAGAGTGTCAGAGAGTGTCTGAGAGTGTCAGAGAGTGATAGAGAGTGAAAGAGAGTGATAGAGAGTGTCAGAGAGTGTCAGACAGTGTCAGAGAGTGATAGAGAGTGTCAGAGAGTGTCAGATAGTGTCAGAGAACGATAGTGAGTGTCTGAGAGGGTCAGATAGTGTCAGAGAGTGACAGAGAGTGATAGAGAGTGTCAGAGAGTGTCAGAGTGTGTCAGAGAGTGTCAGAGAGTGATAGAGAGTGATAGAGAGTTTCAGAGAGTGTCAGAGACTGTCTGAGAGTGTCAGAGAGTGATAGAGAGTCTCAGAGAGTGTCAGACAGTGTCAGAGAGTGATAGAGAGTGTCAGAGAGTGATAGAGAGTGTCAGAGAGTGTCAGAGAGTGTCAGAGAGTGTCTGAGAGTGTCAGAGAGTGATAGAGAGTGATAGAGTGATAGAGAGTGTCAGAGAGCGACAGAGAGTGTCAGAGAGTGTCAGAGAGTGTCAGAGAGTGTCAGAGAGTGTCTTAGAGTGTCAGAGAGTGATAGAGAGTGATAGAGTGTCAGAGAGTGTCAGAGAGTGATAGAGAGTGTCAGAGAGTGTCAGAGAGTGTCAGAGAGTGATAGAGAGCGTCAGAGAGTGTCAGAGAGTGTCAGAGAGTGATAGTGAGTGTCTTAGAGTGTCAGAGAGTGATAGAGAGTGATAGAGAGTGTCAGAGAGTGTCAGAGAGTGATAGAGAGTGTCAGAGAGTGTCAGAGAGTGTCAGAGAGTGATAGAGAGCGTCAGAGAGTGTCAGAGAGTGTCAGAGAGTGATAGTGAGTGTCTGAGAGTGTCAGAGAGTGTCAGAGAGTGATAGAGAGTGTCAGAGAGTGTCAGAGAGTGTCTGAGAGCGTCTGAGAGAGTCTGAGAGTGTCAGAGAGTGATAGAGAATGTCAGAGAGTGTCAGAGAGTGTCAGAGAGTGATAGAGAGTGATAGAGAGTGTCAGAGAGTGTCTGAGAGTGTCAGAGAGTGTCTGAGAGTGTCAGAGAGTGATAGAGAGTGAAAGAGAGTGATAGAGAGTGTCAGAGAGTGTCAGACAGTGTCAGAGAGTGATAGAGAGTGTCAGAGAGTGTCAGACAGTGTCAGAGAGTGATAGTGAGTGTCTGAGAGTGTCAGATAGTGTCAGAGAGTGACAGAGAGTGATAGAGAGTGTCAGAGAGTGTCAGAGTGTGTCAGAGAGTGTCAGAGAGTGACAGAGAGTGATAGAGAGTGTCAGAGAGTGTCAGAGTGTGTCAGAGAGTGTCAGAGAGTGATAGAGAGTTTCAGAGAGTGTCAGAGACTGTCTGAGAGTGTCAGAGAGTTATAGAGAGTGTCAGGGAGTGTCTGAGAGTGTCAGAGAGTGTCAGAGCGTGTCAGAGAGTGTCTGAGAGTGTCTGAGAGTGTCTGAGAGTGTCAGAGAGTGTCAGAGAGTGTCAGAGAGTGTCAGAGAGTGATAGAGAGCGTCAGAGAGTGTCAGAGAGTGTCAGAGAGTGTCTGAGAGTGTCAGAGAGTGTCAGAGAGTGTCTGAGAGTGTCAGTGAGTGATAGAGAGTGAAAGAGAGTGATAGAGAGTGTCAGAGAGTGTCAGACAGTGTCAGAGAGTGATAGAGAGTGTCAGAGAGTGTCAGACAGTGTCAGAGAGTGATAGTGAGTGTCTGAGAGTGTCAGATAGTGTCAGAGAGTGACAGAAAGTGATAGAGAGTGTCAGAGAGTGTCAGAGTGTGTCAGAGAGTGTCAGAGAGTGATAGAGAGTGATAGAGAGTTTCAGAGAGTGTCAGAGAGTGTCTGAGAGTGTCAGAGAGTGATAGAGAGTGATAGAGTGATAGAGAGTGTAAGAGAGTGACAGAGAGTGTCAGAGAGTGTCAGAGAGTGTCAGAGAGTGTCTGAGAGTGTCAGAGAGTGATAGAGAGTGATAGAGTGTCAGAGAGTGTCAGAGAGTGATAGAGAGTGTCAGAGAGTGTCAGAGAGTGTCAGAGAGTGATAGAGAGCGTCAGAGAGTGTCAGAGAGTGTCAGAGAGTGTCAGAGAGTGTCAGAGAGTGATAGAGAGTGATAGAGAGTGTCAGAGAGTGTCTGAGAGTGTCAGAGAGTGTCTGAGAGTGTCAGAGAGTGATAGAGAGTGAAAGAGAGTGATAGAGAGTGTCAGAGAGTGTCAGACAGTGTCAGAGAGTGATAGAGAGTGTCAGAGAGTGTCAGATAGTGTCAGAGAACGATAGTGAGTGTCTGAGAGGGTCAGATAGTGTCAGAGAGTGACAGAGAGTGATAGAGAGTGTCAGAGAGTGTCAGAGTGTGTCAGAGAGTGTCAGAGAGTGATAGAGAGTGATAGAGAGTTTCAGAGAGTGTCAGAGACTGTCTGAGAGTGTCAGAGAGTGATAGAGAGTCTCAGAGAGTGTCAGACAGTGTCAGAGAGTGATAGAGAGTGTCAGAGAGTGATAGAGAGTGTCAGAGAGTGTCAGAGAGTGTCAGAGAGTGTCTGAGAGTGTCAGAGAGTGATAGAGAGTGATAGAGTGATAGAGAGTGTCAGAGAGCGACAGAGAGTGTCAGAGAGTGTCAGAGAGTGTCAGAGAGTGTCAGAGAGTGTCTTAGAGTGTCAGAGAGTGATAGAGAGTGATAGAGTGTCAGAGAGTGTCAGAGAGTGATAGAGAGTGTCAGAGAGTGTCAGAGAGTGTCAGAGAGTGATAGAGAGCGTCAGAGAGTGTCAGAGAGTGTCAGAGAGTGATAGTGAGTGTCTTAGAGTGTCAGAGAGTGATAGAGAGTGATAGAGTGTCAGAGAGTGTCAGAGAGTGATAGAGAGTGTCAGAGAGTGTCAGAGAGTGTCAGAGAGTGATAGAGAGCGTCAGAGAGTGTCAGAGAGTGTCAGAGAGTGATAGTGAGTGTCTGAGAGTGTCAGAGAGTGTCAGAGAGTGATAGAGAGTGTCAGAGAGTGTCAGAGAGTGTCTGAGAGCGTCTGAGAGAGTCTGAGAGTGTCAGAGAGTGATAGAGAATGTCAGAGAGTGTCAGAGAGTGTCAGAGAGTGATAGAGAGTGATAGAGAGTGTCAGAGAGTGTCTGAGAGTGTCAGAGAGTGTCTGAGAGTGTCAGAGAGTGATAGAGAGTGAAAGAGAGTGATAGAGAGTGTCAGAGAGTGTCAGACAGTGTCAGAGAGTGATAGAGAGTGTCAGAGAGTGTCAGACAGTGTCAGAGAGTGATAGTGAGTGTCTGAGAGTGTCAGATAGTGTCAGAGAGTGACAGAGAGTGATAGAGAGTGTCAGAGAGTGTCAGAGTGTGTCAGAGAGTGTCAGAGAGTGACAGAGAGTGATAGAGAGTGTCAGAGAGTGTCAGAGTGTGTCAGAGAGTGTCAGAGAGTGATAGAGAGTTTCAGAGAGTGTCAGAGACTGTCTGAGAGTGTCAGAGAGTTATAGAGAGTGTCAGGGAGTGTCTGAGAGTGTCAGAGAGTGTCAGAGCGTGTCAGAGAGTGTCTGAGAGTGTCTGAGAGTGTCTGAGAGTGTCAGAGAGTGTCAGAGAGTTATAGAGAGTGTCAGAGAGTTATAGAGAGTGTCAGGGAGTGTCTGAGAGTGTCAGAGAGTGTCAGAGAGTGTCTGAGAGTGTCTGAGAGTGTCTGAGAGTGTCAGAGAGTGATAGAGAGTGATAGAGAGTGTCAGAGAGTGTCAGAGAGTGTCAGAGAGTGATAGTGAGTGTCTGAGAGTGTCAGAGAGTTTCAGAGAGTGTCAGAGAGTGATAGAGAGTGATAGAGAGTGTCAGAGAGTGTCTGAGAATGTCAGAGAGTGATAGAGAGTGTCAGAGAGTGTCTGAGAGTGTCAGAGAGTGTCTGAGAGTGTCAGAGAGTGATAGAGAGTGATAGAGAGTGTCAGACAGTGTCAGATTGTGATAGAGAGTGTCAGAGAGTGTCAGACAGTGTCAGAGAGTGATAGAGAGTGTCAGAGAGTGTCTGAGAGTGTCAGAGAGTGTCTGAGAGTGCCAGAGAGTGATAGAGAGTGATAGAGAGTGTCAGAGAGTGTCAGACAGTGTCAGAGAGTGATAGAGAGTGTCAGAGAGTGATAGAGAGTGTCAGAGAGTGATAGAGAGTGTCAGAGAGTGTCTGAGAGTGTCAGAGAGTGTCTGAGAGTGTCAGAGAGTGATAGAGAGTGATAGAGAGTGTCAGAGAGTGTCAGACAGTGTCAGAGTGTGATAGAGAGTGTCAGAGAGTGTCAGACAGTGTCAGAGAGTGATAGAGAGTGTCAGAGAGTGTCTGAGAGTGTCAGAGAGTGTCTGAGAGTGCCAGAGAGTGATAGAGAGTGATAGAGAGTGTCAGAGAGTGTCAGAGAGTGATAGAGAGTGATAGAGAGTGTCAGAGAGTGTCAGAGAGTGTCAGAGAGTGATAGTGAGTGTCTGAGAGTGTCAGAGAGTTTCAGAGAGTGTCAGAGAGTGATAGAGAGTGTCAGAGAGTGTCTGAGAATGTCAGAGAGTGATAGAGAGTGTCAGAGAGTGTCTGAGAGTGTCAGAGAGTGTCTGAGAGTGTCAGAGAGTGATAGAGAGTGATAGAGAGTGTCAGACAGTGTCAGATTGTGATAGAGAGTGTCAGAGAGTGTCAGACAGTGTCAGAGAGTGATAGAGAGTGTCAGAGAGTGTCTGAGAGTGTCAGAGAGTGTCTGAGAGTGCCAGAGAGTGATAGAGAGTGATAGAGAGTGTCAGAGAGTGTCTGACAGTGTCAGAGAGTGATAGAGAGTGTCAGAGAGTGATAGAGAGTGTCAGAGAGTGATAGAGAGTGTCAGAGAGTGTCTGAGAGTGTCAGAGAGTGTCTGAGAGTGTCAGAGAGTGATAGAGAGTGATAGAGAGTGTCAGAGAGTGTCAGACAGTGTCAGAGTGTGATAGAGAGTGTCAGAGAGTGTCAGACAGTGTCAGAGAGTGATAGAGAGTGTCAGAGAGTGTCTGAGAGTGTCAGAGAGTGTCTGAGAGTGCCAGAGAGTGATAGAGAGTGATAGAGAGTGTCAGAGAGTGTCAGAGAGTGTCAGAGAGTGATAGAGAGTGTCAGAGAGTGTCAGACAGTGTCAGAGAGTGATAGTGAGTGTCTGAGAGTGTCAGATAGTGTCAGAGAGTGATAGAGAGTGATAGAGAGTTTCAGAGAGTGTCAGAGAGTGTCAGAGAGTGATAGAGAGTGATAGAGAGTGTCAGAGAGTGTCAGAGAGTGTCAGAGAGTGATAGAGAGTGATAAAGAGTTTCAGAGAGTGTCAGAGAGTGTCAGAGAGTGATAGAGAGTGATGAAGAGTGTCAGAGAGTGATAGAGAGTGATAGAGAGTTTCAGAGAGTGTCAGAGAGTGATAGAGAGTGATAGAGAGTGTCAGAGAGTGTCAGAGAGTGTCAGAGAGTGATAGAGTGATAGAGAGTGATAGAGAGTGTCAGAGAGTGTCAGAGAGTGATAGAGAGTGATAGAGAGTGATCAAGAGTGTCAGAGAGTGTCAGAGTGTGTCAGAGAGTGTCAGAGAGTGATAGAGAGTGATAGAGAGTTTCAGAGAGTGTCAGAGAGTGTCTGAGAGTGTCAGAGAGTGATAGAGAGTGTCAGAGAGTGTCTGAGAGTGTCAGAGAGTGTCAGAGAGTGTCAGAGAGTGTCAGAGAGTGATAGAGAGTGATAGAGAGTGTCAGAGAGTGTCAGACAGTGTCAGAGAGTGATAGAGAGTGTCAGAGAGTGTCTGAGAGTGTCAGAGAGTGTCTGAGAGTGTCAGAGAGTGATAGAGAGTGATAGAGAGTGTCAGAGAGTGTCATAGAATGATAGAGAGTGTCAGAGAGTGTCAGACAGTGTCAGAGAGTGATAGAGAGTGATAGAGAGTGTCAGAGAGTGTCAGACAGTGTCAGAGAGTGATAGAGAGTGTCAGAGAGTGTCTGAGAGTGTCAGAGAGTGTCTGAGAGTGTCAGAGAGTGATAGAGAGTGATAGAGTGATAGAGAGTGTCAGAGAGTGATAGAGAGTGAAAGAGAGTGATAGAGAGTGTCAGAGAGTGTCAGACAGTGTCAGAGAGTGATAGAGAGTGTCAGAGAGTGTCAGATAGTGTCAGAGAACGATAGTGAGTGTCTGAGAGGGTCAGATAGTGTCAGAGAGTGACAGAGAGTGATAGAGAGTGTCAGAGAGTGTCAGAGTGTGTCAGAGAGTGTCAGAGAGTGATAGAGAGTGATAGAGAGTTTCAGAGAGTGTCAGAGACTGTCTGAGAGTGTCAGAGAGTGATAGAGAGTCTCAGAGAGTGTCAGACAGTGTCAGAGAGTGATAGAGAGTGTCAGAGAGTGATAGAGAGTGTCAGAGAGTGTCAGAGAGTGTCAGAGAGTGTCTGAGAGTGTCAGAGAGTGATAGAGAGTGATAGAGTGATAGAGAGTGTCAGAGAGCGACAGAGAGTGTCAGAGAGTGTCAGAGAGTGTCAGAGAGTGTCAGAGAGTGTCTTAGAGTGTCAGAGAGTGATAGAGAGTGATAGAGTGTCAGAGAGTGTCAGAGAGTGATAGAGAGTGTCAGAGAGTGTCAGAGAGTGTCAGAGAGTGATAGAGAGCGTCAGAGAGTGTCAGAGAGTGTCAGAGAGTGATAGTGAGTGTCTTAGAGTGTCAGAGAGTGATAGAGAGTGATAGAGTGTCAGAGAGTGTCAGAGAGTGATAGAGAGTGTCAGAGAGTGTCAGAGAGTGTCAGAGAGTGATAGAGAGCGTCAGAGAGTGTCAGAGAGTGTCAGAGAGTGATAGTGAGTGTCTGAGAGTGTCAGAGAGTGTCAGAGAGTGATAGAGAGTGTCAGAGAGTGTCAGAGAGTGTCTGAGAGCGTCTGAGAGAGTCTGAGAGTGTCAGAGAGTGATAGAGAATGTCAGAGAGTGTCAGAGAGTGTCAGAGAGTGATAGAGAGTGATAGAGAGTGTCAGAGAGTGTCTGAGAGTGTCAGAGAGTGTCTGAGAGTGTCAGAGAGTGATAGAGAGTGAAAGAGAGTGATAGAGAGTGTCAGAGAGTGTCAGACAGTGTCAGAGAGTGATAGAGAGTGTCAGAGAGTGTCAGACAGTGTCAGAGAGTGATAGTGAGTGTCTGAGAGTGTCAGATAGTGTCAGAGAGTGACAGAGAGTGATAGAGAGTGTCAGAGAGTGTCAGAGTGTGTCAGAGAGTGTCAGAGAGTGACAGAGAGTGATAGAGAGTGTCAGAGAGTGTCAGAGTGTGTCAGAGAGTGTCAGAGAGTGATAGAGAGTTTCAGAGAGTGTCAGAGACTGTCTGAGAGTGTCAGAGAGTTATAGAGAGTGTCAGGGAGTGTCTGAGAGTGTCAGAGAGTGTCAGAGCGTGTCAGAGAGTGTCTGAGAGTGTCTGAGAGTGTCTGAGAGTGTCAGAGAGTGTCAGAGAGTTATAGAGAGTGTCAGAGAGTTATAGAGAGTGTCAGGGAGTGTCTGAGAGTGTCAGAGAGTGTCAGAGAGTGTCTGAGAGTGTCTGAGAGTGTCTGAGAGTGTCAGAGAGTGATAGAGAGTGATAGAGAGTGTCAGAGAGTGTCAGAGAGTGTCAGAGAGTGATAGAGAGTGATAGAGAGTGTCAGAGAGTGTCAGAGAGTGTCAGAGAGTGATAGTGAGTGTCTGAGAGTGTCAGAGAGTTTCAGAGAGTGTCAGAGAGTGATAGAGAGTGATAGAGAGTGTCAGAGAGTGTCTGAGAATGTCAGAGAGTGATAGAGAGTGTCAGAGAGTGTCTGAGAGTGTCAGAGAGTGTCTGAGAGTGTCAGAGAGTGATAGAGAGTGATAGAGAGTGTCAGACAGTGTCAGATTGTGATAGAGAGTGTCAGAGAGTGTCAGACAGTGTCAGAGAGTGATAGAGAGTGTCAGAGAGTGTCTGAGAGTGTCAGAGAGTGTCTGAGAGTGCCAGAGAGTGATAGAGAGTGATAGAGAGTGTCAGAGAGTGTCAGACAGTGTCAGAGAGTGATAGAGAGTGTCAGAGAGTGATAGAGAGTGTCAGAGAGTGATAGAGAGTGTCAGAGAGTGTCTGAGAGTGTCAGAGAGTGTCTGAGAGTGTCAGAGAGTGATAGAGAGTGATAGAGAGTGTCAGAGAGTGTCAGACAGTGTCAGAGTGTGATAGAGAGTGTCAGAGAGTGTCAGACAGTGTCAGAGAGTGATAGAGAGTGCCAGAGAGTGTCTGAGAGTGTCAGAGAGTGTCTGAGAGTGCCAGAGAGTGATAGAGAGTGATAGAGAGTGTCAGAGAGTGTCAGAGAGTGATAGAGAGTGATAGAGAGTGTCAGAGAGTGTCAGAGAGTGTCAGAGAGTGATAGTGAGTGTCTGAGAGTGTCAGAGAGTTTCAGAGAGTGTCAGAGAGTGATAGAGAGTGTCAGAGAGTGTCTGAGAATGTCAGAGAGTGATAGAGAGTGTCAGAGAGTGTCTGAGAGTGTCAGAGAGTGTCTGAGAGTGTCAGAGAGTGATAGAGAGTGATAGAGAGTGTCAGACAGTGTCAGATTGTGATAGAGAGTGTCAGAGAGTGTCAGACAGTGTCAGAGAGTGATAGAGAGTGTCAGAGAGTGTCTGAGAGTGTCAGAGAGTGTCTGAGAGTGCCAGAGAGTGATAGAGAGTGATAGAGAGTGTCAGAGAGTGTCTGACAGTGTCAGAGAGTGATAGAGAGTGTCAGAGAGTGATAGAGAGTGTCAGAGAGTGATAGAGAGTGTCAGAGAGTGTCTGAGAGTGTCAGAGAGTGTCTGAGAGTGTCAGAGAGTGATAGAGAGTGATAGAGAGTGTCAGAGAGTGTCAGACAGTGTCAGAGTGTGATAGAGAGTGTCAGAGAGTGTCAGACAGTGTCAGAGAGTGATAGAGAGTGTCAGAGAGTGTCTGAGAGTGTCAGAGAGTGTCTGAGAGTGCCAGAGAGTGATAGAGAGTGATAGAGAGTGTCAGAGAGTGTCAGAGAGTGTCAGAGAGTGATAGAGAGTGTCAGAGAGTGTCAGACAGTGTCAGAGAGTGATAGTGAGTGTCTGAGAGTGTCAGATAGTGTCAGAGAGTGATAGAGAGTGATAGAGAGTTTCAGAGAGTGTCAGAGAGTGTCAGAGAGTGATAGAGAGTGATAGAGAGTGTCAGAGAGTGTCAGAGAGTGTCAGAGAGTGATAGAGAGTGATAAAGAGTTTCAGAGAGTGTCAGAGAGTGTCAGAGAGTGATAGAGAGTGATGAAGAGTGTCAGAGAGTGATAGAGAGTGATAGAGAGTTTCAGAGAGTGTCAGAGAGTGATAGAGAGTGATAGAGAGTGTCAGAGAGTGTCAGAGAGTGTCAGAGAGTGATAGAGTGATAGAGAGTGATAGAGAGTGTCAGAGAGTGTCAGAGAGTGATAGAGAGTGATAGAGAGTGATCAAGAGTGTCAGAGAGTGTCAGAGTGTGTCAGAGAGTGTCAGAGAGTGATAGAGAGTGATAGAGAGTTTCAGAGAGTGTCAGAGAGTGTCTGAGAGTGTCAGAGAGTGATAGAGAGTGTCAGAGAGTGTCTGAGAGTGTCAGAGAGTGTCAGAGAGTGTCAGAGAGTGTCAGAGAGTGATAGAGAGTGATAGAGAGTGTCAGAGAGTGTCAGACAGTGTCAGAGAGTGATAGAGAGTGTCAGAGAGTGTCTGAGAGTGTCAGAGAGTGTCTGAGAGTGTCAGAGAGTGATAGAGAGTGATAGAGAGTGTCAGAGAGTGTCATAGAATGATAGAGAGTGTCAGAGAGTGTCAGACAGTGTCAGAGAGTGATAGAGAGTGATAGAGAGTGTCAGAGAGTGTCAGACAGTGTCAGAGAGTGATAGAGAGTGTCAGAGAGTGTCTGAGAGTGTCAGAGAGTGTCTGAGAGTGTCAGAGAGTGATAGAGAGTGATAGAGTGATAGAGAGTGTCAGAGAGTGATAGCGAGTGTCTGAGAGTGTCAGACAGTGTCAGAGAGTGATAGAGAGTGTCAGAGAGTGTCAGACAGTGTCAGAGAGTGATAGAGAATGATAGAGAGTGTCAGAGAGTGTCAGACAGTGTCAGAGAGTGATAGAGAGTGTCAGAGAGTGATAGAGAGTGATAGAGAGTGTCAGAGAGTGTCAGAGAGTGTCTGAGAGTGTCAGTGAGTGTCTGAGAGTGTCAGAGAGTGATGGAGAGTGATAGAGTGTCACAGAGTGTCAGAGAGTGATAGCGAGTGTCAGAGAGTGTCAGACAGTGTCAGAGAGTGATAGAGAGTGTCAGAGAGTGTCAGACAGTGTCAGACAGTGATAGAGAGTGATAGAGAGTGTCAGAGAGTGTCAGACAGTGTCAGAGAGTGATAGAGAGTGTCAGAGAGTGATAGAGAGTGATAGAGAGTGATAGAGAGTGTCAGAGAGTGTCAGAGAGTGTCTGAGAGTGTCAGTGAGTGTCTGAGAGTGTCAGAGAGTGATGGAGAGTGATAGAGTGTCACAGAGTGTCAGAGAGTGATAGCGAGTGTCAGAGAGTGTCAGACAGTGTCAGAGAGTGATAGAGAGTGTCAGAGAGTGTCAGACAGTGTCAGACAGTGTCAGAGAGTGATAGAGAGTGTCAGAGAGTGTCAGAGAGTGATAGAGAGTGATAGAGATTGTTAGAGAGTGTCTGAGAGTGTCAGAGAGTGTCTGAGAGTGTCAGAGAGTGATAGAGAGTGATAGAGAGTGTCAGAGAGTGATAGAGAGTGTCAGAGAGTGTCTGAGAGTGTCAGAGAGTGTCTGAGATTGTCAGAGAGTGATAGAGAGTGATAGAGTGTCAGAGAGTGTCAGAGAGTGTCAGAGAGTGATAGAGAGTGATAGAGTGTCAGAGAGTGTCAGAGAGTGATAGAGAGTGTCAGAGAGTGTCAGAGAGTGTCAGAGAGTGATAGAGAGTGTCAGAGAGTGTCAGACAGTGTCAGAGAGTGTCAGAGAGTGATGGAGAGTGTCAGAGAGTGATAGAGAGTGTCAGAGAGTGATACAGAGTGTCAGAGAGTGTCTGAGTGTGTCAGAGAGTGTCTGAGAGTGTCAGAGAGTGTCAGAGAGTGATAAAGAGTGATAGAGAGTGATAGAGAGTGTCAGAGAGTGTCAGACAGTGTCAGAGAGTGATAGAGAGTGATAGAGAGTGTCAGAGAGTGTCAGACAGTGTCAGAGAGTGATAGAGAGTGTCAGAGAGTGATAGAGAGTGATAGAGAGTGTCAGAGAGTGATAAAGAGTGATAGAGAGTGTCAGAGAGTGTCAGAGATTGATAGAGAGTGTCAGAGAGTGTCAGACAGTGTCAGAGAGTGATAGAGAGTGATAGAGAGTGTCAGAGAGTGTCAGACAGTGTCAGAGAGTGATAGAGAGTGTCAGAGAGTGATAGAGAGTGTCAGAGAGTGATAGAGAGTGATAGAGTGATAGAGAGTGTCAGAGAGTGACAGAGAGTGTCAGAGAGTGTCAGAGAGTGTCTGAGAGTGTCTGAGAGTGTCAGAGAGTGATAGAGAGTGATAGAGTGATAGAGAGTGTCAGAGAGTGACAGAGAGTGTCAGAGAGTGTCAGAGAGTGTCAGAGAGTGATAGAGCGTGATAGAGTGTCAGAGAGTGTCAGAGAGTGTCAGAGAGTGTCAGAGAGTGATAGAGAGCGTCAGAGAGTGTCAGAGAGTGTCAGAGATTGATAGTGAGTGTCAGAGAGTGATAGAGAGTGATAGACAGTTTCAGAGAGTGTCAGAGAGTGTCTGAGAGTGTCAGAGACTGTCAGAGAGTGATAGAGAGTGATAGAGAGTGATAGAGAGTGTCAGACAGTGTCAGAGAGTGATAGTGAGTGTCTGAGAGTGTCAGAGAGTGTCAGAGAGTGATAGAGAGTGATAGAGAGTGTCAGAGAGTGTCTGAGAGTGTCAGAGAGTGTCAGAGAGTGTCAGAGATTGATAGAGAGTGATAGAGAGTGATAGAGAGTGTCAGAGAGTGTCAGACAGTGTCAGAGAGTGATAGAGAGTGTCAGAGAGTGTCAGACAGTGTCAGAGAGTGATAGTGAGTGTCTGAGAGTGTCAGATAGTGTCAGAGAGTGACAGAGAGTGATAGAGAGTGTCAGAGAGTGTCAGAGTGTGTCAGAGAGTGTCAGAGAGTGATAGAGAGTGATAGAGAGTTTCAGGGAGTGTCAGAGACTGTCTGAGAGTGTCAGAGAGTGATAGAGAGTGTCAGAGAGTGCCTGAGAGTGTCAGAGAGTGTCAGAGAGTGTCTGAGAGTGTCTGAGAGTGTCAGAGAGTGATAGAGAGTGATAGAGAGTGTCAGAGAGTGCCTGAGAGTGTCAGAGAGTGTCTGAGAGTGTCTGAGAGTGTCAGAGAGTGATAGAGAGTGATAGAGAGTGTCAGAGAGTGTCAGACAGTGTCAGAGAGTGATAGAGAGTGTCAGAGAGTGTCAGAGAGTGTCTGAGAGTGATAGAGAGTGTCAGAGAGTGTCAGAGTGTGATAGTGAGTGTCAGAGAGTGATAGAGAGTTTCAGAGAGTGTCAGAGAGTGTCTGAGAGTGTCAGAGAGTGTCAGCGAGTGTCAGAAAGTGATAGAGAGTGATATAGAGTGTCAGAGAGTGTCAGAGAGTGTCAGAGAGTGATAGAGAGTGTCAGACAGTGTCAGAGCGTGATAGAGAGTGTCAGAGAGTGTCTGAGAGTGTCTCAGAGTGTCAGAGAGTGTCAGAGAGTGTCTGAGAGTGTCAGAGAGTGATAGAGAGTGATAGAGAGTGTCAGAGAGTGTCAGACAGTGTCAGAGTGTAACAGAGAGTGTCAGAGAGTGTCTGAGAGTGATAGAGAGTTTCAGAGTGTGTCAGAGAGTGTCTGAGAGTGTCAGAGAGTGTCAGAGAGTGTCAGAAAGTGCTAGAGAGTGATAGAGAGTGTCAGAGAGTGTCAGAGAGTGATAGAGAGTGTCAGACAGTGTCAGAGAGTGATAGTGAGTGTCTGAGAGTGATAGAGAGTTTCAGAGAGTCTCAGAGAGTGTCTGAGAGTGTCAGAGAGTGTCAGAGAGTGTCAGAAAGTGATAGAGAGTGATAGAGAGTGTCAGAGAGGGTCAGAGAGTGATAGAGAGTGTCAGACAGTGTCAGAGAGTGATAGTGAGTGTCTGAGAGTGTCAGAGAGTGTCAGAGAGTGATAGAGAGTGAGAGAGAGTGTCAGAGAGTGTCTGAGAGTGTCAGAGAGTGATAGAGAGTGTCAGAGAGTGTCTGAGAGTGTCAGAGAGTGTCTGAGAGTGTCAGAGAGTGATAGAGAGTGATAGAGAGTGATAGAGAGTGTCAGAGAGTGTCAGCCAGTGTCAGAGAGTGATAGAGCGTGTCAGAGAGTGTCACAAGGTGTCAGAGAGTGATAGTGAGTGTCTGAGAGTGTCAGATAGTGTCAGAGAGTGATAGAGAGTGATAGAGAGTGATAGAGAGTTTCAGAGAGTGTCAGAGAGTGTCAGAGAGTGATAGAGAGTGATAGAGAGTGATAGAGAGTGTCAGAGAGTGATAGAGAGTGTCAGAGAGTGATAGTGAGTGTCAGAGAGTGATAGAGAGTGTCAGAGAGTGATAGAGAGTGATAGAGTGTGTCAGAGAGTGTCAGAGAGTGTCAGAGAGTGTCAGAGAGTGATAGAGAGTGATCGAGAGTGTCAGAGAGTGTCAGAGTGTGTCAGAGAGTGATATAGAGTGATAGAGAGTTTCAGAGAGTGTCAGAGAGTGTCTGAGAGTGTCAGAGAGTGATAGAGATTGTCAGAGAGTGTCTGAGAGTGTCAGAGAGTGTCAGAGTGTGTCAGAGAGTGTCAGAGAGTGATAGAGAGTGATAGAGAGTGTCAGAGAGTGTCAGACAGTGTCAGAGAGTGATAGAGAGTGTCAGAGAGTGATAGAGAGTGTCTGAGAGTGTCTGGGAGTGTCAGAGAGTGTCTGAGAGTGTCAGAGAGTGATAGAGAGTGATAGAGAGTGTCAGAGAGTGTCATAGAGTGATAGAGAGTGTCAGAGAGTGTCAGAGAGTGTCAGAGAGTGTCTGAGAGTGATAGAGAGTGTCAGAGAGTTTCAGAGAGTGCTAGTGAGTGTCAGAGAGTGATAGAGAGTTTCAGAGAGTGTCAGAGAGTGTCTGAGAGTGTCAGAGAGTGTCAGCGAGTGTCAGAAAGTGATAGAGAGTGATATAGAGTGTCAGAGAGTGTCAGAGAGTGTCAGAGAGTGTCAGAGAGTGATAGAGAGTGTCAGACAGTGTCAGAGAGTGATAGAGAGTGTCAGAGAGTGTCTGAGAGTGTCTAAGAGTGTCTAAGAGTGTCAGAGAGTTTCAGAGAGTGTCTGAGAGTGTCAGAGAGTGATAGAGAGTGATAGAGAGTGATAGAGAGTTTCAGAGAGTGTCAGAGAGTGATAGAGAGTGATAGAGAGTGTCAGAGAGTGATAGAGAGTGTCAGAGAGTGATAGTGAGTGTCAGAGAGTGATAGAGAGTGTCAGAGAGTGATAGAGAGTGATAGAGTGTGTCAGAGAGTGTCAGATAGTGTCAGAGAGTGATAGAGAGTGATAGAGAGTGATAGAGAGTTTCAGAGAGTGTCAGAGAGTGTCAGAGAGTGATAGAGAGTGATAGAGAGTGTCAGAGAGTGATAGAGAGTGTCAGAGAGTGATAGTGAGTGTCAGAGAGTGATAGAGAGTGTCAGAGAGTGATAGAGAGTGGTAGAGTGTGTCAGAGAGTGTCAGAGAGTGTCAGAGAGTGTCAGAGAGTGATAGAGAGTGATAGAGAGTGATCGAGAGTGTCAGAGAGTGTCAGAGTGTGTCAGAGAGTGTCAGAGAGTGATAGAGAGTGATAGAGAGTTTCAGAGAGTGTCAGAGAGAGTCTGAGAGTGTCAGAGAGTGATAGAGAGTGTCAGAGAGTGTCTGAGAGTGTCAGAGAGTGTCAGAGAGTGTCAGAGAGTGTCAGAGATTGATAGTGAGTGTCAGAGAGTGATAGAGAGTGATAGACAGTTTCAGAGAGTGTCAGAGAGTGTCTGAGAGTGTCAGAGACTGTCAGAGAGTGTCAGAGAGTGTCTGAGAGTGTCAGAGACTGTCAGAGAGTGATAGAGAGTGATAGAGAGTGATAGAGAGTGTCAGACAGTGTCAGAGAGTGATAGTGAGTGTCTGAGAGTGTCAGAGAGTGTCAGAGAGTGATAGAGAGTGATAGAGAGTGTCAGAGAGTGTCTGAGAGTGTCAGAGAGTGTCAGAGAGTGTCAGAGATTGATAGAGAGTGATAGAGAGTGATAGAGAGTGTCAGAGAGTGTCAGACAGTGTCAGAGAGTGATAGAGAGTGTCAGAGAGTGTCAGACAGTGTCAGAGAGTGATAGTGAGTGTCAGAGAGTGTCAGAGAGTGTCAGAGAGTGTCAGAGATTGATAGAGAGTGATAGAGAGTGATAGAGAGTGTCAGAGAGTGTCAGACAGTGTCAGAGAGTGATAGAGAGTGTCAGAGAGTGTCAGACAGTGTCAGAGAGTGATAGTGAGTGTCTGAGAGTGTCAGATAGTGTCAGAGAGTGACAGAGAGTGATAGAGAGTGTCAGAGAGTGTCAGAGTGTGTCAGAGAGTGTCAGAGAGTGATAGAGAGTGATAGAGAGTTTCAGAGAGTGTCAGAGACTGTCTGAGAGTGTCAGAGAGTGATAGAGAGTGTCAGAGAGTGCCTGAGAGTGTCAGAGAGTGTCAGAGAGTGTCTGAGAGTGTCTGAGAGTGTCAGAGAGTGATAGAGAGTGATAGAGAGTGATAGAGAGTGTCAGAGAGTGTCAGAGAGTGATAGAGATTGTCAGAGAGTGTCAGAGAGTGTCTGAGAGTGATAGAGAGTGTCAGAGAGTGTCAGAGTGTGATAGTGAGTGTCAGAGAGTGATAGAGAGTTTCAGAGAGTGTCAGAGAGTGTCTGAGAGTGTCAGAGAGTGTCAGCGAGTGTCAGAAAGTGATAGAGAGTGATATAGAGTGTCAGAGAGTGTCAGAGAGTGTCAGAGAGTGATAGAGAGTGTCAGACAGTGTCAGAGAGTGATAGAGAGTGTCAGAGAGTGTCTGAGAGTGTCTCAGAGTGTCAGAGAGTGTCAGAGAGTGTCTGAGAGTGTCAGAGAGTGATAGAGAGTGATAGAGAGTGTCAGAGAGTGTCAGACAGTGTCAGAGTGTAACAGAGAGTGTCAGAGAGTGTCTGAGAGTGATAGAGAGTTTCAGAGTGTGTCAGACAGTGTCTGAGAGTGTCAGAGAGTGTCAGAGAGTGTCAGAAAGTGCTAGAGAGTGATAGAGAGTGTCAGAGAGTGTCAGAGAGTGATAGAGAGTGTCAGACAGTGTCAGAGAGTGATAGTGAGTGTCTGAGAGTGATAGAGAGTTTCAGAGAGTCTCAGAGAGTGTCTGAGAGTGTCAGAGAGTGTCAGAGAGTGTCAGAAAGTGATAGAGAGTGATAGAGAGTGTCAGAGAGGGTCAGAGAGTGATAGAGAGTGTCAGACAGTGTCAGAGAGTGATAGTGAGTGTCTGAGAGTGTCAGAGAGTGTCAGAGAGTGATAGAGAGTGAGAGAGAGTGTCAGAGAGTGTCTGAGAGTGTCAGAGAGTGATAGAGAGTGTCAGAGAGTGTCTGAGATTGTCAGAGAGTGTCTGAGAGTGTCAGAGAGTGATAGAGAGTGATAGAGAGTGATAGAGAGTGTCAGAGAGTGTCAGCCAGTGTCAGAGAGTGATAGAGCGTGTCAGAGAGTGTCACAAGGTGTCAGAGAGTGATAGTGAGTGTCTGAGAGTGTCAGATAGTGTCAGAGAGTGATAGAGAGTGATAGAGAGTGATAGAGAGTTTCAGAGAGTGTCAGAGAGTGTCAGAGAGTGATAGAGAGTGATAGAGAGTGATAGAGAGTGTCAGAGAGTGTCAGCCAGTGTCAGAGAGTGATAGAGCGTGTCAGAGAGTGTCACAAGGTGTCAGAGAGTGATAGTGAGTGTCTGAGAGTGTCAGATAGTGTCAGAGAGTGATAGAGAGTGATAGAGAGTGATAGAGAGTTTCAGAGAGTGTCAGAGAGTGTCAGAGAGTGATAGAGAGTGATAGAGAGTGTCAGAGAGTGATAGAGAGTGTCAGAGAGTGATAGTGAGTGTCAGAGAGTGATAGAGAGTGTCAGAGAGTGATAGAGAGTGATAGAGTGTGTCAGAGAGTGTCAGAGAGTGTCAGAGAGTGTCAGAGAGTGATAGAGAGTGATCGAGAGTGTCAGAGAGTGTCAGAGTGTGTCAGAGAGTGATAGAGAGTGATAGAGAGTTTCAGAGAGTGTCAGAGAGTGTCTGAGAGTGTCAGAGAGTGTCAGAGAGTGTCAGAGAGTGATAGAGAGTGATAGAGAGTGTCAGAGAGTGTCAGACAGTGTCAGAGAGTGATAGAGAGTGTCAGAGAGTGATAGAGAGTGTCTGAGAGTGTCTGGGAGTGTCAGAGAGTGTCTGAGAGTGTCAGAGAGTGATAGAGAGTGATAGAGAGTGTCAGAGAGTGTCATAGAGTGATAGAGAGTGTCAGAGAGTGTCAGAGAGTGTCAGAGAGTGTCTGAGAGTGATAGAGAGTGTCAGAGAGTGTCAGAGAGTGATAGTGAGTGTCAGAGAGTGATAGAGAGTTTCAGAGAGTGTCAGAGAGTGTCTGAGAGTGTCAGAGAGTGTCAGCGAGTGTCAGAAAGTGATAGAGAGTGATATAGAGTGTCAGAGAGTGTCAGAGAGTGTCAGAGAGTGTCAGAGAGTGATAGAGAGTGTCAGACAGTGTCAGAGAGTGATAGAGAGTGTCAGAGAGTGTCTGAGAGTGTCTAAGAGTGTCTAAGAGTGTCAGAGAGTTTCAGAGAGTGTCTGAGAGTGTCAGAGAGTGATAGAGAGTGATAGAGAGTGATAGAGAGTTTCAGAGAGTGTCAGAGAGTGATAGAGAGTGATAGAGAGTGTCAGAGAGTGATAGTGAGTGTCAGAGAGTGATAGAGAGTGTCAGAGAGTGATAGAGAGTGATAGAGTGTGTCAGAGAGTGTCAGATAGTGTCAGAGAGTGATAGAGAGTGATAGAGAGTGATAGAGAGTTTCAGAGAGTGTCAGAGAGTGTCAGAGAGTGATAGAGAGTGATAGAGAGTGTCAGAGAGTGATAGAGAGTGTCAGAGAGTGATAGTGAGTGTCAGAGAGTGATAGAGAGTGTCAGAGAGTGATAGAGAGTGGTAGAGTGTGTCAGAGAGTGTCAGAGAGTGTCAGAGAGTGTCAGAGAGTGATAGAGAGTGATAGAGAGTGATCGAGAGTGTCAGAGAGTGTCAGAGAGTGTCAGAGAGTGTCAGAGAGTGTCAGAGAGTGATAGAGAGTGATAGAGAGTGATAGAGAGAGTCAGAGAGTGTCAGACAGTGTCAGAGAGTGATAGAGAGTGTCAGAGAGTGATAGAGAGTGTCTGAGAGTGTCTGGGAGTGTCAGAGAGTGTCTGAGAGTGTCAGAGAGTGATAGAGAGTGATAGAGAGTGTCAGAGAGTGTCATAGAGTGATAGAGAGTGTCAGAGAGTGTCAGAGAGTGTCAGAGAGTGTCTGAGAGTGATAGAGAGAGTCAGAGAGTGTCAGAGAGTGATAGTGAGTGTCAGAGAGTGATAGAGAGTTTCAGAGAGTGTCAGAGAGTGTCTGAGAGTGTCAGAGAGTGTCAGCGAGTGTCAGAAAGTGATAGAGAGTGATATAGAGTGTCAGAGAGTGTCAGAGAGTGTCAGAGAGTGTCAGACAGTGTCAGAGAGTGATAGAGAGTGTCAGAGAGTGTCTGAGAGTGTCTAAGAGTGTCAGAGAGTTTCAGAGAGTGTCTGAGAGTGTCAGAGAGTGATAGAGAGTGATAGAGAGTGATAGAGAGTTTCAGAGAGTGTCAGAGAGTGATAGAGAGTGATAGAGAGTGTCAGAGAGTGATAGAGAGTGTCAGAGAGTGATAGTGAGTGTCAGAGAGTGATAGAGAGTGTCAGAGAGTGATAGAGAGTGATAGAGTGTGTCAGAGAGTGTCAGATAGTGTCAGAGAGTGATAGAGAGTGATAGAGAGTGATAGAGAGTTTCAGAGAGTGTCAGAGAGTGTCAGAGAGTGATAGAGAGTGATAGAGAGTGTCAGAGAGTGATAGAGAGTGTCAGAGAGTGATAGTGAGTGTCAGAGAGTGATAGAGAGTGTCAGAGAGTGATAGAGAGTGGTAGAGTGTGTCAGAGAGTGTCAGAGAGTGTCAGAGAGTGTCAGAGAGTGATAGAGAGTGATAGAGAGTGATCGAGAGTGTCAGAGAGTGTCAGAGTGTGTCAGAGAGTGTCAGAGAGTGATAGAGAGTGATAGAGAGTTTCAGAGAGTGTCAGAGAGTGTCTGAGAGTGTCAGAGAGTGATAGAGATTGTCAGAGAGTGTCTGAGAGTGTCAGAGAGTGTCTGAGAGTGATAGAGAGTGTCAGAGAGTGTCAGAGAGTGATAGTGAGTGTCAGAGAGTGATAGAGAGTTTCAGAGAGTGTCAGAGAGTGTCTGAGCGTGTCAGAGAGTGTCAGCGAGTGTCAGAAAGTGATAGAGAGTGATATAGAGTGTCAGAGAGTGTCAGAGAGTGTCAGAGAGTGTCAGAGAGTGATAGAGAGTGTCAGACAGTGTCAGAGAGTGATAGAGAGTGTCAGAGAGTGTCTGAGAGTGTCTAAGAGTGTCAGAGAGTTTCAGAGAGTGTCTGAGAGTGTCAGAGAGTGATAGAGAGTGATAGAGAGTGATAGAGAGTTTCAGAGAGTGTCAGAGAGTGATAGAGAGTGATAGAGAGTGTCAGAGAGTGATAGTGAGTGTCAGAGAGTGATAGTGAGTGTCAGAGAGTGATAGAGAGTGTCAGAGAGTGATAGAGAGTGATAGAGTGTGTCAGAGAGTGTCAGATAGTGTCAGAGAGTGATAGAGAGTGATAGAGAGTGATAGAGAGTTTCAGAGAGTGTCAGAGAGTGTCAGAGAGTGATAGAGAGTGATAGAGAGTGTCAGAGAGTGATAGAGAGTGTCAGAGAGTGATAGTGAGTGTCAGAGAGTGATAGAGAGTGTCAGAGAGTGATAGAGAGTGGTAGAGTGTGTCAGAGAGTGTCAGAGAGTGTCAGAGAGTATCAGAGAGTGATAGAGAGTGATAGAGAGTGATCGAGAGTGTCAGAGAGTGTCAGAATGTGTCTGAGAGTGTCAGAGAGTGATAGAGAGTGATAGAGAGTTTCAGAGAGTGTCAGAGAGTGTCTGAGAGTGTCAGAGAGTGATAGAGAGTGTCTGAGAGTGTCAGAGAGTGTCAGAGAGTGTCAGAGAGTGTCAGAGAGTGATAGAGAGTGATAGAGAGTGATAGAGAGTGATAGAGAGTTTCAGAGAGTGTCAGAGAGTGTCAGAGAGTGTCTGAGAGTGATAGAGAGTGTCTGAGAGTGTCAGAGAGTGTCAGAGAGTGTCAGAGAGTGATAGAGAGTGATAGAGAGTGATAGAGAGAGTCAGAGAGTGTCAGACAGTGTCAGAGAGTGATAGAGAGTGTCAGAGAGTGATAGAGAGTGTCTGAGAGTGTCTGGGAGTGTCAGAGAGTGTCTGAGAGTGTCAGAGAGTGATAGAGAGTGATAGAGAGTGTCAGAGAGTGTCATAGAGTGATAGAGAGTGTCAGAGAGTGTAAGAGAGTGTCAGAGAGTGTCTGAGAGTGATAGAGAGTGTCAGAGAGTGTCAGAGAGTGATAGTGAGTGTCAGAGAGTGATAGAGAGTTTCAGAGAGTGTCAGAGAGTGTCTGAGAGTGTCAGAGAGTGTCAGCGAGTGTCAGAAAGTGATAGAGAGTGATATAGAGTGTCAGAGAGTGTCAGAGAGTGTCAGAGAGTGTCAGAGAGTGATAGAGAGTGTCAGACAGTGTCAGAGAGTGATAGAGAGTGTCAGAGAGTGCCTGAGAGTGTCTAAGAGTGTCAGAGAGTTTCAGAGAGTGTCTGAGAGTGTCAGAGAGTGATAGAGAGTGATAGAGAGTGTCAGAGAGTGTCAGACAGTGTCAGAGTGTAACAGAGAGTGTCAGAGAGTGTCTGAGAGTGATAGAGAGTTTCAGAGAGTGTCAGAGAGTGTCTGAGAGTGTCAGAGAGTGTCAGAGAGTGTCAGAAAGTGCTAGAGAGTGATAGAGAGTGTCAGAGAGTGATAGAGAGTGTCAGACAGTGTCAGAGAGTGATAGTGAGTGTCTGAGAGTGATAGAGAGTTTCAGAGCGTGTCTGAGAGTGTCAGAGAGTGTCAGAGAGTGTCAGAAAGTGATAGAGAGTGATAGAGAGAGTCAGAGAGGGTCATAGAGTGATAGAGAGTGTCAGACAGTGTCAGAGAGTGATAGTGAGTGTCTGAGAGTGTCAGAGAGTGTCAGAGAGTGATAGAGAGTGATAGAGAGTGTCAGAGAGTGTCTGAGAGTGTCAGAGAGTGATAGAGAGTGTCAGAGAGTGTCTGAGAGTGTCAGAGAGTGTCTGAGAGTGTCAGAGAGTGATAGAGAGTGATAGAGAGTGATAGAGAGTGTCAGAGAGTGTCAGACAGTGTCAGAGAGTGATAGAGCGTGTCAGAGAGTGTCACAAGGTGTCAGAGAGTGATAGTGAGTGTCAGAGAGTGTCAGAGAGTGTCAGAGAGTGATAGAGAGTGATAGAGAGTGATCGAGAGTGTCAGAGAGTGTCAGAGTGTGTCAGAGAGTGTCAGAGAGTGATAGAGAGTGATAGAGAGTTTCAGAGAGTGTCAGAGAGTGTCTGAGAGTGTCAGAGAGTGATAGAGATTGTCAGAGAGTGTCTGAGAGTGTCAGAGAGTGTCTGAGAGTGATAGAGAGTGTCAGAGAGTGTCAGAGAGTGATAGTGAGTGTCAGAGAGTGATAGAGAGTTTCAGAGAGTGTCAGAGAGTGTCTGAGCGTGTCAGAGAGTGTCAGCGAGTGTCAGAAAGTGATAGAGAGTGATATAGAGTGTCAGAGAGTGTCAGAGAGTGTCAGAGAGTGTCAGAGAGTGATAGAGAGTGTCAGACAGTGTCAGAGAGTGATAGAGAGTGTCAGAGAGTGTCTGAGAGTGTCTAAGAGTGTCAGAGAGTTTCAGAGAGTGTCTGAGAGTGTCAGAGAGTGATAGAGAGTGATAGAGAGTGATAGAGAGTTTCAGAGAGTGTCAGAGAGTGATAGAGAGTGATAGAGAGTGTCAGAGAGTGATAGTGAGTGTCAGAGAGTGATAGTGAGTGTCAGAGAGTGATAGAGAGTGTCAGAGAGTGATAGAGAGTGATAGAGTGTGTCAGAGAGTGTCAGATAGTGTCAGAGAGTGATAGAGAGTGATAGAGAGTGATAGAGAGTTTCAGAGAGTGTCAGAGAGTGTCAGAGAGTGATAGAGAGTGATAGAGAGTGTCAGAGAGTGATAGAGAGTGTCAGAGAGTGATAGTGAGTGTCAGAGAGTGATAGAGAGTGTCAGAGAGTGATAGAGAGTGGTAGAGTGTGTCAGAGAGTGTCAGAGAGTGTCAGAGAGTATCAGAGAGTGATAGAGAGTGATAGAGAGTGATCGAGAGTGTCAGAGAGTGTCAGAATGTGTCTGAGAGTGTCAGAGAGTGATAGAGAGTGATAGAGAGTTTCAGAGAGTGTCAGAGAGTGTCTGAGAGTGTCAGAGAGTGATAGAGAGTGTCTGAGAGTGTCAGAGAGTGTCAGAGAGTGTCAGAGAGTGTCAGAGAGTGATAGAGAGTGATAGAGAGTGATAGAGAGTGATAGAGAGTTTCAGAGAGTGTCAGAGAGTGTCAGAGAGTGTCTGAGAGTGATAGAGAGTGTCTGAGAGTGTCAGAGAGTGTCAGAGAGTGTCAGAGAGTGATAGAGAGTGATAGAGAGTGATAGAGAGAGTCAGAGAGTGTCAGACAGTGTCAGAGAGTGATAGAGAGTGTCAGAGAGTGATAGAGAGTGTCTGAGAGTGTCTGGGAGTGTCAGAGAGTGTCTGAGAGTGTCAGAGAGTGATAGAGAGTGATAGAGAGTGTCAGAGAGTGTCATAGAGTGATAGAGAGTGTCAGAGAGTGTAAGAGAGTGTCAGAGAGTGTCTGAGAGTGATAGAGAGTGTCAGAGAGTGTCAGAGAGTGATAGTGAGTGTCAGAGAGTGATAGAGAGTTTCAGAGAGTGTCAGAGAGTGTCTGAGAGTGTCAGAGAGTGTCAGCGAGTGTCAGAAAGTGATAGAGAGTGATATAGAGTGTCAGAGAGTGTCAGAGAGTGTCAGAGAGTGTCAGAGAGTGATAGAGAGTGTCAGACAGTGTCAGAGAGTGATAGAGAGTGTCAGAGAGTGCCTGAGAGTGTCTAAGAGTGTCAGAGAGTTTCAGAGAGTGTCTGAGAGTGTCAGAGAGTGATAGAGAGTGATAGAGAGTGTCAGAGAGTGTCAGACAGTGTCAGAGTGTAACAGAGAGTGTCAGAGAGTGTCTGAGAGTGATAGAGAGTTTCAGAGAGTGTCAGAGAGTGTCTGAGAGTGTCAGAGAGTGTCAGAGAGTGTCAGAAAGTGCTAGAGAGTGATAGAGAGTGTCAGAGAGTGATAGAGAGTGTCAGACAGTGTCAGAGAGTGATAGTGAGTGTCTGAGAGTGATAGAGAGTTTCAGAGCGTGTCTGAGAGTGTCAGAGAGTGTCAGAGAGTGTCAGAAAGTGATAGAGAGTGATAGAGAGAGTCAGAGAGGGTCATAGAGTGATAGAGAGTGTCAGACAGTGTCAGAGAGTGATAGTGAGTGTCTGAGAGTGTCAGAGAGTGTCAGAGAGTGATAGAGAGTGATAGAGAGTGTCAGAGAGTGTCTGAGAGTGTCAGAGAGTGATAGAGAGTGTCAGAGAGTGTCTGAGAGTGTCAGAGAGTGTCTGAGAGTGTCAGAGAGTGATAGAGAGTGATAGAGAGTGATAGAGAGTGTCAGAGAGTGTCAGACAGTGTCAGAGAGTGATAGAGCGTGTCAGAGAGTGTCACAAGGTGTCAGAGAGTGATAGTGAGTGTCTGAGAGTGTCAGATAGTGTCAGAGAGTGATAGAGAGTGATAGAGAGTGATAGAGAGTTTCAGAGAGTGTCAGAGAGTGTCAGAGAGTGATAGAGAGTGATAGAGAGTGTCAGAGAGTGATAGAGATGTCAGAGAGTGATAGTGAGTGTCAGAGAGTGATAGAGAGTGTCAGAGAGTGACAGAGAGTGATAGAGTGTGTCAGAGAGTGTCAGAGAGTGTCAGAGAGTGATAGAGAGTGATAGAGAGTGATAGAGAGTGATCGAGAGTGTCAGAGAGTGTCAGAGTGTGTCAGAGAGTGTCAGAGAGTGATAGAGAGTGATAGAGAGTTTCAGAGAGTGTCAGAGAGTGATAGAGAGTGATAGAGTGTCAGAGAGTGTCAGAGAGTGATAGAGAGTGTCAGAGAGTGTCAGAGAGTGTCAGAGAGTGATAGAGAGCGTCAGAGAGTGTCAGAGAGCGTCTGAGATTGATAGTGAGTGTCAGAGAGTGATAGAGAGTGATAGACAGTTTCAGAGAGTGTCAGAGAGTGTCTGAGAGTGTCAGAGAGTGTCAGAGAGTGATAGAGAGTGATAGAGAGTGATAGAGAGTGTCAGACAGTGTCAGAGAGTGATAGTGAGTGTCTGAGAGTGTCAGAGAGTGTCAGAGAGTGATAGAGAGTGATAGAGAGTGTCAGAGAGTGTCTGAGAGTGTCAGAGAGTGTCAGAGAGTGTCAGAGAGTGATAGAGAGTGATAGAGAGTGATAGAGAGTGTCAGAGAGTGTCAGACAGTGTCAGAGAGTGATAGAGAGTGTCAGAGAGTGTCAGACAGTGTCAGAGAGTGATAGTGAGTGTCTGAGAGTGTCAGATAGTGTCAGAGAGTGACAGAGAGTGATAGAGAGTGTCAGAGAGTGTCAGAGTGTTTCAGAGAGTGTCAGAGAGTGATAGAGAGTGATTGAGAGTTTCAGAGAGTGTCAGAGACTGTCTGAGAGTGTCAGAGAGTGATAGAGAGTGTCAGAGAGTGCCTGAGAGTGTCAGAGAGTGTCAGAGAGTGTCTGAGAGTGTCTGAGAGTGTCAGAGAGTGATAGAGAGTGATAGAGAGTGTCTGAGAGTGTCAGAGAGTGTCAGAGAGTGTCTGAGAGTGTCTGAGAGTGTCAGAGAGTGATAGAGAGTGATAGAGAGTGTCAGAGAGTGTCAGACAGTGTCAGAGAGTGATAGAGAGTGTCAGAGAGTGTCAGAGAGAGTCTGAGAGTGATAGAGAGTGTCAGAGAGTGATAGTGAGTGTCAGAGAGTGATAGAGAGTTTCAGAGAGTGTCAGAGAGTGTCTGAGAGTGTCAGAGAGTGTCAGCGAGTGTCAGAAAGTGATAGAGAGTGATATAGAGTGTCAGAGAGTGTCAGAGAGTGTCAGAGAGTGTCAGAGAGTGATAGAGAGTGTCAGACAGTGTCAGAGAGTGATAGAGAGTGTCAGAGAGTGTCTGAGAGTGTCTCAGTGTGTCAGAGAGTGTCAGAGAGAGTCCGAGAGTGTCAGAGAGTGATAGAGAGTGATAGAGAGTGTCAGAGAGTGTCAGACAGTGTCAGAGTGTAACAGAGAGTGTCAGAGAGTGTCAGAGAGTGTCTGAGAGTGTCTCAGTGTGTCAGAGAGTGTCAGAGAGAGTCCGAGAGTGTCAGAGAGTGATAGAGAGTGATAGAGAGTGTCAGAGAGTGTCAGACAGTGTCAGAGTGTAACAGAGAGTGTCTGAGAGTGTCAGAGAGTGTCAGAGAGTGTCAGAAAGTGCTAGAGAGTGATAGAGAGTGTCAGAGAGTGTCAGAGAGTGATAGAGAGTGTCAGACAGTGTCAGAGAGTGATAGTGAGTGTCTGAGAGTGATAGAGAGTTTCAGAGAGTCTCAGAGAGTGTCTGAGAGTGTCAGAGAGTGTCAGAGAGTGTCAGAAAGTGATAGAGAGTGATAGAGAGTGTCAGAGAGGGTCAGAGAGTGATAGAGAGTGTCAGACAGTGTCAGAGAGTGATAGTGAGTGTCTGAGAGTGTCAGAGAGTGTCAGAGAGTGATAGAGAGTGAGAGAGAGTGTCAGAGAGTGTCTGAGAGTGTCAGAGAGTGATAGAGAGTGTCAGAGAGTGTCAGAGAGTGTCAGAGAGTGTCTGAGAGTGTCAGAGAGTAATAGAGAGTGATAGAGAGTGATAGAGAGTGTCAGAGAGTGTCAGACAGTGTCAGAGAGTGATAGAGCGTGTCAGAGAGTGTCACAAGGTGTCAGAGAGTGATAGTGAGTGTCTGAGAGTGTCAGATAGTGTCAGAGAGTGATAGAGAGTGATAGAGAGTGATAGAGAGTTTCAGAGAGTGTCAGAGAGTGTCAGAGATTGATAGAGAGTGATAGAGAGTGTCAGAGAGTGATAGAGAGTGTCAGAGAGTGATAGTGAGTGTCAGAGAGTGATAGAGAGTGTCAGAGAGTGATAGAGAGTGATAGAGTGTGTCAGAGAGTGTCAGAGAGTGACAGAGAGTGTCAGAGAGTGATAGAGAGTGATAGAGAGTGATCGAGAGTGTCAGAGAGTGTCAGAGTGTGTCAGAGAGTGATAAAAAGTGATAGAGAGTTTCAGAGAGTGTCAGAGAGTGTCTGAGAGTGTCAGAGAGTGATAGAGAGTGTCAGAGAGTGTCTGAGAGTGTCAGAGAGTGTCAGAGAGTGTCAGAGAGTGTCAGAGAGTGATAGAGAGTGATAGAGAGTGTCAGAGAGTGTCAGACAGTGTCAGAGAGTGATAGAGAGTGTCAGAGAGCGATAGAGAGTGTCTGAGAGTGTCTGGGAGTGTCAGAGAGTGTCAGAGAGTGATAGAGAGTGATAGAGAGTGTCAGAGAGTGTCATAGAGTGATAGAGAGTGTCAGAGAGTGTCAGAGAGTGTCAGAGTGTGTCTGAGAGTGATAGAGAGTGTCAGAGAGTGTCAGAGAGTGATAGTGAGTGTCAGAGAGTGATAGAGAGTTTCAGAGAGTGTCAGAGAGTGTCTGAGAGTGTCAGAGAGTGTCAGCGAGTGTCAGAAAGTGATAGAGAGTGATATAGAGTGTCAGAGAGTGTCAGAGAGTGTCAGAGAGTGTCAGAGAGTGATAGAGAGTGTCAGACAGTGTCAGAGAGTGATAGAGAGTGTCAGAGAGTGTCTGAGAGTGTCAGAGAGTGTCAGAGAGTTTCAGAGAGTGTCTGAGAGTGTCAGAGAGTGATAGAGAGTGATAGAGAGTGATAGAGAGTTTCAGAGAGTGTCAGAGAGTGATAGAGAGTGATAGAGAGTGTCAGAGAGTGATAGAGAGTGTCAGAGAGTGATAGTGAGTGTCAGAGAGTGATAGAGAGTGTCAGAGAGTGATAGAGAGTGATAGAGTGTGTCAGAGAGTGTCAGATAGTGTCAGAGAGTGATAGAGTGTGATAGAGAGTGATAGAGAGTTTCAGAGAGTGTCAGACAGTGTCAGAGTGTGATAGAGAGTGATAGAGAGTGTCAGAGAGTGATATAGAGTGTCAGAGAGTGATTGTGAGTGTCAGAGAGTGATAGAGAGTGTCAGAGAGTGATAGAGAGTGGTAGAGTGTGTCAGAGAGTGTCAGAGAGTGTCAGAGAGTGTCAGAGAGTGTCAGAGAGTGATAGAGAGTGATAGAGAGTGATCGAGAGTGTCAGAGAGTGTCAGAGTGTGTCAGAGAGTGTCAGAGAGTGATAGACAGTGATAGAGAGTTTCAGAGAGTGTCAGAGAGTGATAGAGAGTGTCAGAGAGTGATAGAGAGTGTCAGAGAGTGTCTGAGAGTGTCAGAGAGTGTCAGAGAGTGTCAGAGAGTGTCAGAGAGTGATAGAGAGTGATAGAGCGTGATAGAGAGAGTCAGAGAGTGTCAGACAGTGTCAGAGAGTGATAGAGAGTGTCAGAGAGTGATAGAGAGTGTCTGAGAGTGTCTGGGAGTGTCAGAGAGTGTCTGAGAGTGTCAGAGAGTGATAGAGAGTGATAGAGAGTGTCAGAGAGTGTCATAGAGTGATAGAGAGTGTCAGAGAGTGTCAGAGAGTGTCAGAGAGTGTCTGAGAGTGATAGAGAGTGTCAGAGAGTGTCAGAGAGTGTCAGAGAGTGATAGTGAGTGTCAGAGAGTGGTAGAGAGTTTCAGAGAGTGTCAGAGAGTGTCTGAGAGTGTCAGAGAGTGTCAGCGAGTGTCAGAAAGTGATAGAGAGTGATATAGAGTGTCAGAGAGTGTCAGAGAGTGTCAGAGAGTGATAGAGAGTGTCAGACAGTGTCAGAGAGTGATAGAGAGTGTCAGAGAGCGTCTGAGAGTGTCTAAGAGTGTCAGAGAGTTTCAGAGAGTGTCTGAGAGTGTCAGAGAGTGATAGAGAGTGATAGAGAGTGTCAGAGAGTGTCAGACAGTGTCAGAGTGTAACAGAGAGTGTCAGAGAGTGTCTGAGAGTGATAGAGAGTTTCAGAGAGTGTCAGAGAGTGTCTGAGAGAGTCAGAGAGTGTCAGAGAGTGTCAGAAAGTGCTAGAGAGTGATAGAGAGTGTCAGAGAGTGTCAGAGAGTGATAGAGAGTGTCAGACAGTGTCAGAGAGTGATAGTGAGTGTCTGAGAGTGATAGAGAGTTTCAGAGAGTGTCAGAGAGTGTCTGAGAGTGTCAGAGAGTGTCAGAGAGTGTCAGAAAGTGATAGAGAGTGATTGAGAGTGTCAGAGAGGGTCAGAGAGTGATAGAGAGTGTCAGACAGTGTCAGAGAGTGATAGTGAGTGTCAGAGAGTGATAGAGAGTGTCTGAGCGTGTCTGGGAGTGTCAGAGAGTGTCTGAGAGTGTCAGAGAGTGATAGAGAGTGATAGAGAGTGTCAGAGAGTGTCATAGAGTGATAGAGAGTGTCAGAGAGTGTCAGAGAGTGTCAGAGAGTGTCTGAGAGTGATAGAGAGTGTCAGAGAGTGTCAGAGAGTGATAGTGAGTGTCAGAGAGTGATAGAGAGTTTCAGAGAGTGTCAGAGAGTGTCTGAGAGTGTCAGAGAGTGTCAGCGAGTGTCAGAAAGTGATAGAGAGTGATATAGAGTGTCAGAGAGTGTCAGAGAGTGTCAGAGAGTGATAGAGAGTGTCAGACAGTGTCAGAGAGTGATAGAGAGTGTCAGAGAGTGTCTGAGAGTGTCTAAGAGTGTCAGAGAGTTTCAGAGAGTGTCTGAGAGTGTCAGAGAGTGATAGAGTGTGATAGAGAGTGTCAGAGAGTGTCAGACAGTGTCAGAGTGTAACAGAGAGTGTCAGAGAGTGTCTGAGAGTGATAGAGAGTTTCAGAGAGTGTCAGAGAGTGTCTGAGAGTGTCAGAGAGTGTCAGAGAGTGTCAGAAAGTGCTAGAGAGTGATAGAGAGTGTCAGAGAGTGTCAGAGAGTGATAGAGAGTGTCAGACAGTGTCAGAGAGTGATAGTGAGTGTCTGAGAGTGATAGAGAGTTTCAGAGAGTGTCAGAGAGTGTCTGAGAGTGTCAGAGAGTGTCAGAGAGTGTCAGAAAGTGATAGAGAGTGATCGAGAGTGTCAGAGAGGGTCAGAGAGTGATAGAGAGTGTCAGACAGTGTCAGAGAGTGATAGTGAGTGTCTGAGAGTGTCAGAGAGTGTCAGAGAGTGATAGAGAGTGATAAAGAGTGTCAGAGAGTGTCTGAGAGTGTCAGAGAGTGATAGAGAGTTTCAGAGAGTGTCTGAGAGTGTCAGAGAGTGTCTGAGAGTGTCAGAGAGTGATAGAGAGTGATAGAGAGTGATAGAGAGTGTCAGAGAGTGTCAGACAGTGTCAGAGAGTGATAGAGCGTGTCAGAGAGTGTCACAAGGTGTCAGAGAGTGATAGAGAGTGTCAGAGAGTGTCAGAGAGTGTCAGACAGTGTCAGAGAGTGATAGAGCGTGTCAGAGAGTGTCACAAGGTGTCAGAGAGTGATAGTGAGTGTCTGAGAGTGTCAGATAGTGTCAGAGAGTGATAGAGAGTGATAGAGAGTCATAGAGAGTTTCAGAGAGTGTCAGAGAGTGTCAGAGAGTGATAGAGAGTGATAGAGAGTGTCAGAGAGTGATAGAGAGTGTCAGAGAGTGATAGTGAGTGTCAGAGAGTGATAGAGAGTGTCAGAGAGTGATAGAGAGTGATAGAGTGTGTCAGAGAGTGTCAGAGAGTGTCAGAGAGTGTCAGAGAGTGATAGAGAGTGATAGAGAGTGATAGAGAGTGATCGAGAGTGTCAGAGAGTGTCAGAGTGTGTCAGAGAGTGTCAGAGAGTGATAGAGAGTGATAGAGAGTTTCAGAGAGTGTCAGAGAGTGTCTGAGAGTGTCAGAGAGTGATAGAGAGTGTCAGAGAGTGTCTGAGAGTGTCAGAGAGTGTCAGAGAGTGTCAGAGAGTGATAGAGAGTGATAGAGAGTGTCAGAGAGTGTCAGACAGTGTCAGAGAGTGATAGAGAGTGTCAGAGAGTGATAGAGAGTGTCTGAGAGTGTCTGGGAGTGTCAAAGAGTGTCTGAGAGTGTCAGAGAGTGATAGAGAGTGTCAGAGAGTGTCTGAGAGTGTCAGAGAGTGTCAGAGAGTGTCAGAGAGTGATAGAGAGTGATAGAGAGTGTCAGAGAGTGTCAGACAGTGTCAGAGAGTGATAGAGAGTGTCAGAGAGTGATAGAGAGTGTCTGAGAGTGTCTGGGAGTGTCAGAGAGTGTCTGAGAGTGTCAGAGAGTGATAGAGAGTGATAGAGAGTGTCAGAGAGTGTCATAGAGTGATAGAGAGTGTCAGAGAGTGTCAGACAGTGTCAGAGAGTGATAGAGAGTGATAGAGAGTGTCAGAGAGTGTCAGACAGTGTCAGAGACTGATAGAGAGTGTCAGAGAGTGTCTGAGAGTGTCAGAGAGTGTCTGAGAGTGTCAGAGAGTGATAGAGAGTGATAGAGAGTGATAGAGAGTGATAGAGTGATAGAGAGTGTCAGAGAGTGTCAAGAGTGATAGTGAGTGTCAGAGAGTGATAGAGAGTGATAGACAGTTTCAGAGAGTGTCAGAGAGTGTCTGAGAGTGTCAGAGAGTGTCAGAAAGTGATAGAGAGTGTCAGACAGTGTCAGAGAGTGATAGTGAGTGTCTGAGAGTGTCAGAGAGTGTCAGAGAGTGATAGAGAGCGATAGAGAGTGTCAGAGAGTGTCTGAGAGTGTCAGAGAGTGTCTGAGAGTGTCAGAGAGTGATAGAGAGTGATAGAGAGTGATAGAGAGTGTCAGAGAGTGATAGAGAGTGATAGAGAGTGATAGAGAGTGTCAGAGTGTGTCAGACAGTGTCAGAGAGTGATAGAGAGTGTCAGAGAGTGTCAGACAGTGTCAGAGAGTGATAGTGAGTGTCTGAGAGTGTCAGATAGTGTCAGAGAGTGTCTGAGAGTGTCAGAGAGTGATAGAGAGTGATAGAGAGTGTCAGAGAGTGTCATAGAGTGATAGAGAGTGTCAGAGAGTGTCAGACAGTGTCAGAGAGTGATAGAGAGTGATAGAGAGTGTCAGAGAGTGTCAGACAGTGTCAGAGACTGATAGAGAGTGTCAGAGAGTGTCTGAGAGTGTCAGAGAGTGTCTGAGAGTGTCAGAGAGTGATAGAGAGTGATAGAGAGTGATAGAGAGTGATAGAGTGATAGAGAGTGTCAGAGAGTGTCTGAGAGTGATAGAGAGTGTCAGAGAGTGTCAAGAGTGATAGTGAGTGTCAGAGAGTGATAGAGAGCGATAGACAGTTTCAGAGAGTGTCAGAGAGTGTCTGAGAGTGTCAGAGAGTGTCAGAAAGTGATAGAGAGTGTCAGACAGTGTCAGAGAGTGATAGTGAGTGTCTGAGAGTGTCAGAGAGTGTCAGAGAGTGATAGAGAGCGATAGAGAGTGTCAGAGAGTGTCTGAGAGTGTCAGAGAGTGTCTGAGAGTGTCAGAGAGTGATAGAGAGTGATAGAGAGTGATAGAGAGTGTCAGAGAGTGATAGAGAGTGATAGAGAGTGTCAGAGTGTGTCAGACAGTGTCAGAGAGTGATAGAGAGTGTCAGAGAGTGTCAGAGAGTGTCAGACAGTGTCAGAGAGTGATAGTGAGTGTCTGAGAGTGTCAGATAGTGTCAGAGAGTGACAGAGAGTGATAGAGAGTGTCAGAGAGTGTCAGAGTGTGTCAGAGAGTGTCAGAGAGTGATATAGAGTGATAGAGATTTTCAGAGAGTGTCAGAGACTGTCTGAGAGTGTCAGAGAGTGATAGAGAGTGTCAGAGAGTGCCTGAGAGTGTCAGAGAGTGTCAGAGAGTGTCAGAGAGTGTCTGAGAGTGTCAGAGAGTGATAGAGAGTGATAAAGAGTGTCAGAGAGTGTCAGACAGTGTCAGAGAGTGATAGAGAGTGTCAGAGAGTGTCTGAGAGTGATAGAGAGTGTCAGAGAGTGTCAGAGAGTGATAGTGAGTGTCAGAGAGTGATAGAGAGTTTCAGAGAGTGTCAGAGAGTGTCTGAGAGTGTCAGAGAGTGTCAGCGAGTGTCAGAAAGTGATAGAGAGTGATATAGAGTGTCAGAGGGTGTCAGAGAGTGATAGAGAGTGTCAGACAGTGTCAGAGAGTGATAGAGAGTGTCTGAGAGTGTCTGAGAGTGTCAGAGAGTGTCAGAGAGTGTCTGAGAGTGTCAGAGAGTGATAGAGACTGATAGAGAGTGTCAGAGAGTGTCAGACAGTGTCAGAGAGTAACAGAGAGTGTCAGAGAGTGTCAGAGAGTTTCAGAGAGTGTCTGAGAGTGATAGAGAGTTTCAGAGAGTGTCAGAGAGTGTCTGAGAGTGTCAGAGAGTGTCAGAGAGTGTCAGAAAGTGATAGAGAATGATAGAGAGTGTCAGAGAGTGTCAGAGAGTGATAGAGAGTGTCAGACAGTGTCAGAGAGTGATAGTGAGTGTCTGAGAGTGATAGAGAGTTTCAGAGAGTGTCAGAGAGTGTCTGAGAGTGTCAGAGAGTGTCAGAGAGTGTCAGAAAGTGCTAGAGAGTGATAGAGAGTTTCAGAGAGTGTCTGAGAGTGATAGAGAGTTTCAGAGAGTGTCAGAGAGTGTCTGAGAGTGTCAGAGAGTGTCAGAGAGTGTCAGAAAGTGATAGAGAATGATAGAGAGTGTCAGAGAGTGTCAGAGAGTGATAGAGAGTGTCAGACAGTGTCAGAGAGTGATAGTGAGTGTCTGAGAGTGATAGAGAGTTTCAGAGAGTGTCAGAGAGTGTCTGAGAGTGTCAGAGAGTGTCAGAGAGTGTCAGAAAGTGCTAGAGAGTGATAGAGAGTGTCAGAGAGTGTCAGAGAGTGATAGAGAGTGTCAGACAGTGTCAGAGAGTGATAGTGAGTGTCTGAGAGTGTCAGAACGTGTCAGAGAGTGATAGAGAGTGATAGAGAGTGTCAGAGAGTGTCTGAGAGTGTCAGAGAGTGATAGAGAGTGTCAGAGAGTGTCTGAGAGTGTCAGAGAGTGTCTGAGAGTGTCAGAGAGTGATAGAGAGTGATAGAGAGTGATAGAGAGTGTCAGAGAGTGTCAGACAGTGTCAGAGAGTGATAGAGCGTGTCAGAGAGTGTCACAAGGTGTCAGAGAGTGATAGTGAGTGTCAGAGAGTGATAGAGAGTGTCAGAGCGTGATAGAGAGTGTCAGAGAGTGTCTGAGAGTGTCAGAGAGTGTCTGAGAGTGTCAGAGAGTGATAGAGAGTGATAGAGAGTGATAGAGAGTGTCAGAGAGTGTCAGACAGTGTCAGAGAGTGATAGAGCGTGTCAGAGTGTGTCACAAGGTGTCAGAGAGTGTCAGAGAGTGTTTGTGAGTGTCAGAGAGTGATAGAGAGTGATAGAGAGTGATAGAGAGTGTCAGAGAGTGTCAGACAGTGTCAGAGAGTGATAGAGCGTGTCAGAGAGTGTCACAAGGTGTCAGAGAGTGATAGTGAGTGTCTGAGAGTGTCAGATAGTGTCAGAGAGTGATAGAGAGTGTCAGAGAGTGTCAGACAGAGTCAGAGAGTGATAGAGCGTGTCAGAGAGTGTCACAAGGTGTCAGAGAGTGATAGTGAGTGTCTGAGTGTGTCAGATAGTGTCAGAGAGTGATAGAGAGTGATAGAGAGTGATAGAGAGTTTCAGAGAGTGTCAGAGAGTGATAGAGAGTGATAGAGAGTGTCAGAGAGTGATAGAGAGTGTCAGAGAGTGATAGTGAGTGTCAGAGAGTGATAGAGAGTGTCAGAGAGTGATAGAGAGTGATAGAGTGTGTCAGAGAGTGTCAGAGAGTGTCAGAGAGTGTCAGAGAGTGATAGAGAGTGATAGAGAGTGATAGAGAGTGATCGAGAGTGTCAGAGAGTGTCAGAGAGTGTCAGAGAGTGTCAGAGAGTGTCAGAGAGTGATAGAGAGTGATAGAGAGTGTCAGAGAGTGTCTGAGAGTGTCAGAGAGTGTCTGAGAGTGTCAGAGAGTGATAGAGAGTGATAGAGAGTGATAGAGAGTGTCAGAGAGTGATAGAGAGTGATAGAGAGTGATAGAGAGTGTCAGAGAGTGTCAGACAGTGTCAGAGAGTGATAGAGAGTGTCAGAGAGTGTCAGACAGTGTCAGAGAGTGATAGTGAGTGTCAGAGAGTGTCAGAGAGTGATAGAGAGTGTCAGAGAGTGTCAGAGTGTGTCAGAGAGTTTCAGAGAGTGATAGAGAGTGATAGAGAGTTTCAGAGAGTGTCAGAGACTGTCTGAGAGTGTCAGAGAGTGATAGAGAGTGTCAGAGAGTGTCTGAGAGTGTCAGAGAGTGATAGAGAGTGATAGAGAGTGATAGAGAGTGATAGAGAGTGTCAGAGAGTGATAGAGAGTGATAGAGAGTGTCAGAGAGTGTCTGAGAGTGTCAGAGAGTGTCTGAGAGTGTCAGAGAGTGATAGAGAGTGATAGAGAGTGATAGAGAGTGTCAGAGAGTGATAGAGAGTGATAGAGAGTGTCAGAGTGTGTCAGACAGTGTCAGAGAGTGATAGAGAGTGTCAGAGAGTGTCAGACAGTGTCAGAGAGTGATAGTGAGTGTCTGAGAGTGTCAGATAGTGTCAGAGAGTGACAGAGAGTGATAGAGAGTGTCAGAGAGTGTCAGAGTGTGTCAGAGAGTGTCAGAGAGTGATATAGAGTGATAGAGATTTTCAGAGAGTGTCAGAGACTGTCTGAGAGTGTCAGAGAGTGATAGAGAGTGTCAGAGAGTGCCTGAGAGTGTCAGAGAGTGTCAGAGAGTGTCAGAGAGTGTCTGAGAGTGTCAGAGAGTGATAGAGAGTGATAAAGAGTGTCAGAGAGTGTCAGACAGTGTCAGAGAGTGATAGAGAGTGTCAGAGAGTGTCTGAGAGTGATAGAGAGTGTCAGAGAGTGTCAGAGAGTGATAGTGAGTGTCAGAGAGTGATAGAGAGTTTCAGAGAGTGTCAGAGAGTGTCTGAGAGTGTCAGAGAGTGTCAGCGAGTGTCAGAAAGTGATAGAGAGTGATATAGAGTGTCAGAGGGTGTCAGAGAGTGATAGAGAGTGTCAGACAGTGTCAGAGAGTGATAGAGAGTGTCTGAGAGTGTCTGAGAGTGTCAGAGAGTGTCAGAGAGTGTCTGAGAGTGTCAGAGAGTGATAGAGAGTGATAGAGAGTGTCAGAGAGTGTCAGACAGTGTCAGAGAGTAACAGAGAGTGTCAGAGAGTGTCAGAGAGTTTCAGAGAGTGTCTGAGAGTGATAGAGAGTTTCAGAGAGTGTCAGAGAGTGTCTGAGAGTGTCAGAGAGTGTCAGAGAGTGTCAGAAAGTGATAGAGAATGATAGAGAGTGTCAGAGAGTGTCAGAGAGTGATAGAGAGTGTCAGACAGTGTCAGAGAGTGATAGTGAGTGTCTGAGAGTGATAGAGAGTTTCAGAGAGTGTCAGAGAGTGTCTGAGAGTGTCAGAGAGTGTCAGAGAGTGTCAGAAAGTGCTAGAGAGTGATAGAGAGTGTCAGAGAGTGTCAGAGAGTGATAGAGAGTGTCAGACAGTGTCAGAGAGTGATAGTGAGTGTCTGAGAGTGTCAGAACGTGTCAGAGAGTGATAGAGAGTGATAGAGAGTGTCAGAGAGTGTCTGAGAGTGTCAGAGAGTGATAGAGAGTGTCAGAGAGTGTCTGAGAGTGTCAGAGAGTGTCTGAGAGTGTCAGAGAGTGATAGAGAGTGATAGAGAGTGATAGAGAGTGTCAGAGAGTGTCAGACAGTGTCAGAGAGTGATAGAGCGTGTCAGAGAGTGTCACAAGGTGTCAGAGAGTGATAGTGAGTGTCAGAGAGTGATAGAGAGTGTCAGAGCGTGATAGAGAGTGTCAGAGAGTGTCTGAGAGTGTCAGAGAGTGTCTGAGAGTGTCAGAGAGTGATAGAGAGTGATAGAGAGTGATAGAGAGTGTCAGAGAGTGTCAGACAGTGTCAGAGAGTGATAGAGCGTGTCAGAGTGTGTCACAAGGTGTCAGAGAGTGTCAGAGAGTGTTTGTGAGTGTCAGAGAGTGATAGAGAGTGATAGAGAGTGATAGAGAGTGTCAGAGAGTGTCAGACAGTGTCAGAGAGTGATAGAGCGTGTCAGAGAGTGTCACAAGGTGTCAGAGAGTGATAGTGAGTGTCTGAGAGTGTCAGATAGTGTCAGAGAGTGATAGAGAGTGTCAGAGAGTGTCAGACAGAGTCAGAGAGTGATAGAGCGTGTCAGAGAGTGTCACAAGGTGTCAGAGAGTGATAGTGAGTGTCTGAGTGTGTCAGATAGTGTCAGAGAGTGATAGAGAGTGATAGAGAGTGATAGAGAGTTTCAGAGAGTGTCAGAGAGTGATAGAGAGTGATAGAGAGTGTCAGAGAGTGATAGAGAGTGTCAGAGAGTGATAGTGAGTGTCAGAGAGTGATAGAGAGTGTCAGAGAGTGATAGAGAGTGATAGAGTGTGTCAGAGAGTGTCAGAGAGTGTCAGAGAGTGTCAGAGAGTGATAGAGAGTGATAGAGAGTGATAGAGAGTGATCGAGAGTGTCAGAGAGTGTCAGAGAGTGTCAGAGAGTGTCAGAGAGTGTCAGAGAGTGATAGAGAGTGATAGAGAGTGTCAGAGAGTGTCTGAGAGTGTCAGAGAGTGTCTGAGAGTGTCAGAGAGTGATAGAGAGTGATAGAGAGTGATAGAGAGTGTCAGAGAGTGATAGAGAGTGATAGAGAGTGATAGAGAGTGTCAGAGAGTGTCAGACAGTGTCAGAGAGTGATAGAGAGTGTCAGAGAGTGTCAGACAGTGTCAGAGAGTGATAGTGAGTGTCAGAGAGTGTCAGAGAGTGATAGAGAGTGTCAGAGAGTGTCAGAGTGTGTCAGAGAGTTTCAGAGAGTGATAGAGAGTGATAGAGAGTTTCAGAGAGTGTCAGAGACTGTCTGAGAGTGTCAGAGAGTGATAGAGAGTGTCAGAGAGTGCCTGAGAGTGTCAGAGAGTGTCAGAGAGTGTCAGAGAGTGTCTGAGAGTGTCAGAGAGTGATAGAGAGTGATAGAGAGTGTCAGAGAGTGTCAGACAGTGTCAGAGAGTGATAGAGAGTGTCAGAGAGTGTCAGAGAGTGTCAGAGAGTGATAGAGAGTGATAGAGAGTGTCAGAGAGTGTCTGAGAGTGTCAGAGAGTGTCTGAGAGTGTCAGAGAGTGATAGAGAGTGATAGAGAGTGATAGAGAGTGTCAGAGAGTGATAGAGAGTGATAGAGAGTGATAGAGAGTGTCAGAGAGTGTCAGACAGTGTCAGAGAGTGATAGAGAGTGTCAGAGAGTGTCAGACAGTGTCAGAGAGTGATAGTGAGTGTCAGAGAGTGTCAGAGAGTGATAGAGAGTGTCAGAGAGTGTCAGAGTGTGTCAGAGAGTTTCAGAGAGTGATAGAGAGTGATAGAGAGTTTCAGAGAGTGTCAGAGACTGTCTGAGAGTGTCAGAGAGTGATAGAGAGTGTCAGAGAGTGCCTGAGAGTGTCAGAGAGTGTCAGAGAGTGTCAGAGAGTGTCTGAGAGTGTCAGAGAGTGATAGAGAGTGATAGAGAGTGTCAGAGAGTGTCAGACAGTGTCAGAGAGTGATAGAGAGTGTCAGAGAGTGTCAGAGAGTGTCTGAGAGTGATAGAGAGTGTCAGAGAGTGTCAGAGAGTGATAGTGAGTGTCAGAGAGTGATAGAGAGTTTCAGAGAGTGTCAGATAGTGTCTGAGAGTGTCAGAGAGTGTCAGCGAGTGTCAGAAAGTGATAGAGAGTGATATAGAGTGTCAGAGAGTGTCAGAGAGTGTCAGAGAGTGATAGGGAGTGTCAGACAGTGTCAGAGAGTGATAGAGAGTGTCAGAGAGTGTCTGAGAGTGTCAGAGAGTGTCAGAGAGTGTCAGAGAGTGTCTGAGAGTGTCAGAGAGTGATAGAGAGTGATAGAGAGTGTCAGAGAGTGTCAGACAGTGTCAGAGAGTAACAGAGAGTGTCAGAGAGTGTCAGAGAGTGTCTGAGAGTGATAGAGAGTTTCAGAGAGTGTCAGAGAGTGTCAGAGAGTGTCAGAGAGTGTCAGAAAGTGATAGAGAGTGATAGAGAGTGTCAGAGATTGTCTGAGAGTGATAGAGAGTGATAGAGAGTGTCAGAGAGTGTCAGAGAGTGATAGAGAGTGTCAGACAGTGTCAGAGAGTGATAGTGAGTGTCTGAGAGTGTCAGAGAGTGTCAGCGAGTGTCAGAAAGTGATAGAGAGTGATATAGAGTGTCAGAGAGTGTCAGAGAGTGTCAGAGAGTGATAGAGAGTGTCAGACAGTGTCAGAGAGTGATAGAGAGTGTCAGAGAGTGTCTGAGAGTGTCAGAGAGTGTCAGAGAGTGTCTGAGAGTGTCAGAGAGTGATAGAGAGTTTCAGAGAGTGTCAGAGAGTGTCTGAGAGTGTCAGAGAGTGTCAGAGAGTGTCAGAAAGTGATAGAGAGTGATAGAGAGTGTCAGAGAGTGTCAGAGAGTGATAGAGAGTGTCAGACAGTGTCAGAGAGTGATAGTGAATGTCTGAGAGTGTCAGAACGTGTCAGAGAGTGATAGAGAGTGATAGAGAGTGTCAGAGAGTGTCTGAGAGTGTCAGAGAGTGTCTGAGAGTGTCAGAGAGTGATAGAGAGTGTCAGAGAGTGTCTGAGAGTGTCAGAGAGTGTCTGAGAGTGTCAGAGAGTGATAGAGAGTGATAGAGAGTGATAGAGAGTGTCAGAGAGTGTCAGACAGTGTCAGAGAGTGATAGAGCGTGTCAGAGAGTGTCACAAGGTGTCAGAGAGTGATAGTGAGTGTCAGAGAGTGATAGAGAGTGTCAGAGAGTGTCTGAGAGTGTCAGAGAGTGTCTGAGAGTGTCAGAGAGTGATAGAGAGTGATAGAGAGTGATAGAGAGTGTCAGAGAGTGTCAGACAGTGTCAGAGAGTGATACAGAGTGTCAGAGAGTGTCACAAGGTGTCAGAGAGTGATAGTGAGTGTCAGAGAGTGATAGAGAGTGATAGATTGTGTCAGAGAGTGTCAGAGAGTGTCAGAGAGTGTCAGAGAGTGATAGAGAGTGATAGAGAGTGATAGAGAGTGATCGAGAGTGTCAGAGAGTGTCAGAGAGTGTCAGAGAGTGTCTGAGAGTGTCAGAGAGTGATAGAGAGTGATAGAGAGTGTCAGAGAGTGTCTGAGAGTGTCAGATAGTGTCTGAGAGTGTCAGAGAGTGTCAGCGAGTGTCAGAAAGTGATAGAGAGTGATATAGAGTGTCAGAGAGTGTCAGAGAGTGTCAGAGAGTGATAGAGAGTGTCAGACAGTGTCAGAGAGTGATAGAGAGTGTCAGAGAGTGTCTGAGAGTGTCAGAGAGTGTCAGAGAGTGTCAGAGAGTGTCTGAGAGTGTCAGAGAGTGATAGAGAGTGATAGAGAGTGTCAGAGAGTGTCAGACAGTGTCAGAGAGTAACAGAGAGTGTCAGAGAGTGTCAGAGAGTGTCTGAGAGTGATAGAGAGTTTCAGAGAGTGTCAGAGAGTGTCAGAGAGTGTCAGAGAGTGTCAGAAAGTGATAGAGAGTGATAGAGAGTGTCAGAGATTGTCTGAGAGTGATAGAGAGTGATAGAGAGTGTCAGAGAGTGTCAGAGAGTGATAGAGAGTGTCAGACAGTGATATAGAGTGATAGTGAGTGTCTGAGAGTGTCAGAGAGTGTCAGCGAGTGTCAGAAAGTGATAGAGAGTGATATAGAGTGTCAGAGAGTGTCTGAGAGTGTCAGAGAGTGATAGAGAGTGTCAGACAGTGTCAGAGAGTGATAGAGAGTGTCAGAGAGTGTCTGAGAGTGTCAGAGAGTGTCAGAGAGTGTCAGAGAGTGTCTGAGAGTGTCAGAGAGTGATAGAGAGTGATAGAGAGTGTCAGAGAGTGTCAGACAGTGTCAGAGAGTAACAGAGAGTGTCAGAGAGTGTCAGAGAGTGTCTGAGAGTGATAGAGAGTTTCAGAGAGTGTCAGAGAGTGTCTGAGAGTGTCAGAGAGTGTCAGAGAGTGTCAGAAAGTGATAGAGAGTGATAGAGAGTGTCAGAGAGTGTCAGAGAGTGATAGAGAGTGTCAGACAGTGTCAGAGAGTGATAGTGAATGTCTGAGAGTGTCAGAACGTGTCAGAGAGTGATAGAGAGTGATAGAGAGTGTCAGAGAGTGTCTGAGAGTGTCAGAGAGTGTCTGAGAGTGTCAGAGAGTGATAGAGAGTGTCAGAGAGTGTCTGAGAGTCTCAGAGAGTGTCTGAGAGTGTCAGAGAGTGATAGAGAGTGATAGAGAGTGATAGAGAGTGTCAGAGAGTGTCAGACAGTGTCAGAGAGTGATAGAGCGTGTCAGAGAGTGTCACAAGGTGTCAGAGAGTGATAGTGAGTGTCAGAGAGTGATAGAGAGTGTCAGAGAGTGATAGAGAGTGTCAGAGAGTGTCTGAGAGTGTCAGAGAGTGTCTGAGAGTGTCAGAGAGTGATAGAGAGTGATAGAGAGTGATAGAGAGTGTCAGAGAGTGTCAGACAGTGTCAGAGAGTGATAGAGAGTGTCAGAGAGTGTCTGAGAGTGTCAGAGAGTGATAGTGAGTGTCAGAGAGTGATAGAGAGTGATAGAGTGTGTCAGAGAGTGTCAGAGAGTGTCAGAGAGTGTCAGAGAGTGATAGAGAGTGATAGAGAGTGATCGAGAGTGTCAGAGAGTGTCAGAGAGTGTCAGAGTGTGTCTGAGAGTGTCAGAGAGTGATAGAGAGTGATAGAGAGTGTCAGAGAGTGTCTGAGAGTGTCAGAGAGCGTCTGAGAGTGTCAGAGAGTGATAGAGAGTGATAGAGAGTGATAGAGAGTGTCAGAGAGTGATAGAGAGTGATAGAGAGTGATAGAGAGTGATAGAGAGTGTCAGAGAGTGTCAGACAGTGTCAGAGAGTGATAGAGAGTGTCAGAGAGTGTCAGACAGTGTCAGAGAGTGATAGTGAGTGTCAGAGAGTGTCAGAGAGTGATAGAGAGTGTCAGAGAGTGTCAGAGTGTGTCAGAGAGTTTCAGAGAGTGATAGAGAGTGATAGAGAGTTTCAGAGAGTGTCAGAGACTGTCTGAGAGTGTCAGAGAGTGATAGAGAGTTTCAGAGAGTGCCTGAGAGTGTCAGAGAGTGTCAGAGAGTGTCAGAGAGTGTCTGAGAGTGTCAGAGAGTGATAGAGAGTGATAGAGAGTGTCAGAGAGTGTCAGACAGTGTCTGAGAGTGATAGAGAGTGTCAGAGAGTGATAGTGAGTGTCAGAGAGTGATAGAGAGTTTCAGAGAGTGTCAGATAGTGTCTGAGAGTGTCAGAGAGTGTCAGCGAGTGTCAGAAAGTGATAGAGAGTGATATAGAGTGTCAGAGAGTGTCAGAGAGTGTCAGAGAGTGATAGAGAGTGTCAGACAGTGTCAGAGAGTGATAGAGAGTGTCAGAGAGTGTCTGAGAGTGTCAGAGAGTGTCAGAGAGTGTCAGAGAGTGTCAGAGAGTGATAGAGAGTGATAGAGAGTGTCAGAGAGTGTCAGACAGTGTCAGAGAGTAACAGAGAGTGTCAGAGAGTGTCAGAGAGTGTCTGAGAGTGATAGAGAGTTTCAGAGAGTGTCAGAGAGTGTCTGAGAGTGTCAGAGAGTGTCAGAGAGTGTCAGAAAGTGATAGAGAGTGATAGAGAGTGTCAGAGAGTGTCTGAGAGTGATAGAAAGTGTCAGAGAGTGTCAGAGAGTGATAGTGAGTGTCAGAGAGTGATAGAGAGTTTCAGAGAGTGTCAGATAGTGTCTGAGAGTGTCAGAGAGTGTCAGCGAGTGTCAGAAAGTGATAGAGAGTGATATAGAGTGTCAGAGAGTGTCAGAGAGTGTCAGAGATTGATAGAGAGTGTCAGACAGTGTCAGAGAGTGATAGAGAGTGTCAGAGAGTGTCTGAGAGTGATAGAGAGTGTCAGAGAGTGTCAGAGAGTGATAGAGAGTGTCAGACAGTGTCAGAAAGTGATAGTGAGTGTCTGAGAGTGATAGAGAGTTTCAGAGAGTGTCAGAGAGTGTCTGAGAGTGTCAGAGAGTGTCAGAGAGTGTCAGAAAGTGATAGAGAGTGATAGAGAGTGTCAGAGAGTGTCAGAGAGTGATAGAGAGTGTCAGACAGTGTCAGAGAGTGATAGTGAATGTCTGAGAGTGTCAGAACGTGTCAGAGAGTGATAGAGAGTGATAGAGAGTGTCAGAGAGTGTCTGAGAGTGTCAGAGAGTGATAGAGAGTGTCAGAGAGTGTCTGAGATGGTCAGAGAGTGTCTGAGAGTGTCAGAGAGTGATAGAGAGTGATAGAGAGTGATAGAGAGTGTCAGAGAGTGTCAGACAGTGTCAGAGAGTGATAGAGCGTGTCAGAGAGTGTCACAAGGTGTCAGAGAGTGATAGTGAGTGTCAGAGAGTGATAGAGAGTGTCAGAGAGTGATAGAGAGTGTCAGAGAGTGTCTGAGAGTGTCAGAGAGTGTCTGAGAGTGTCAGAGAGTGATAGAGAGTGATAGAGAGTGATAGAGAGTGTCAGAGAGTGTCAGACAGTGTCAGAGAGTGATAGAGAGTGTCAGAGAGTGTCACAAGGTGTCAGCGAGTGATAGTGAGTGTCTGAGAGTGTCAGATAGTGTCAGAGAGTGATAGAGAGTGTCAGAGAGTGTCAGAAAGAGTCAGAGAGTGATAGAGCGTGTCAGAGAGTGTCACAAGGTGTCAGAGTGTGATAGTGAGTGTCTGAGAGTGTCAGATAATGTCAGAGAGTGATAGAGAGTGATAGAGAGTGATAGAGAGTTTCAGAGAGTGTCAGAGAGTGTCAGAGAGTGATAGAGAGTGATAGAGAGTGTCAGAGAGTGATAGAGAGTGTCAGAGAGTGATAGTGAGTGTCAGAGAGTGATAGAGAGTGTCAGAGAGTGATAGAGAGTGTCAGACAGTGTCAGAGAGTGATAGAGCGTGTCAGAGAGTGTCACAAGGTGTCAGAGAGTGATAGTGAGTGTCAGAGAGTGATAGAGAGTGTCAGAGAGTGATAGAGAGTGTCAGAGAGTGTCTGAGAGTGTCAGAGAGTGTCTGAGAGTGTCAGAGAGTGATAGAGAGTGATAGAGAGTGATAGAGAGTGTCAGAGAGTGTCAGACAGTGTCAGAGAGTGATAGAGAGTGTCAGAGAGTGTCACAAGGTGTCAGCGAGTGATAGTGAGTGTCTGAGAGTGTCAGATAGTGTCAGAGAGTGATAGAGAGTGTCAGAGAGTGTCAGAAAGAGTCAGAGAGTGATAGAGCGTGTCAGAGAGTGTCACAAGGTGTCAGAGTGTGATAGTGAGTGTCTGAGAGTGTCAGATAATGTCAGAGAGTGATAGAGAGTGATAGAGAGTGATAGAGAGTTTCAGAGAGTGTCAGAGAGTGTCAGAGAGTGATAGAGAGTGATAGAGAGTGTCAGAGAGTGATAGAGAGTGTCAGAGAGTGATAGTGAGTGTCAGAGAGTGATAGAGAGTGTCAGAGAGTGATAGAGAGTGATAGAGTGTGTCAGAGAGTGTCAGAGAGTGTCAGAGAGTGTCAGAGAGTGATAGAGAGTGATAGAGAGTGATAGAGAGTGATCGAGAGTGTCAGAGAGTGTCAGAGTGTGTCAGAGAGTGATAGAGAGTGATAGAGAGTTTCAGAGAGTGTCAGAGAGTGATAGAGAGTGTCAGAGAGTGATAGAGAGTGTCAGAGAGTGTCTGAGAGTGTCAGAGAGTGTCAGAGAGTGTCAGAGAGTGATAGAGAGTGATAGAGAGTGTCAGAGAGTGTCAGACAGTGTCAGAGAGTGATAGAGAGTGTCAGAGAGTGATAGAGAGTGTCAGAGAGTGTCTGGGAGTGTCAGAGAGTGTCTGAGAGTGTCAGAGAGTGATGGAGAGTGATAGAGAGTGTCAGAGAGTGTCATAGAGTGATAGAGAGTGTCAGAGAGTGTCAGACAGTGTCAGAGAGTGATAGAGAGTGATAGAGAGTGTCAGAGAGTGTCAGAGAGTGATAGAGAGTGTCAGAGAGTGTCTGAGAGTGTCAGAGAGTGTCTGAGAGTGTCAGAGAGTGATAGAGAGTGATAGAGTGATAGAGAGTGATAGAGAGTGTCAGAGAGTGTCAGAGAGTGTCAGAGAGTGTCAGAGAGTGTCAGAGAGTGATAGAGAGTGTCAGAGAGTGTCTGAGAGTGTCAGAGAGTGTCTGAGAGTGTCTGAGAGTGTCAGAGAGTGATAGAGAGTGATAGAGATTGTCAGAGAGTGTCAGACAGTGTCAGAGAGTGATAGAGAGTGTCAGAGAGTGTCAGACAGTGTCAGAGAGTGATAGAGAGTGATAGAGAGTTTCAGAGAGTCTCAGAGAGTGTCTGAGAGTGTCAGAGAGTGATAGAGAGTGTCAGAGAGTGTCTGAGAGTGTCAGAGAGGGTCTGAGAGTGTCAGAGAGTGTCAGAGAGTGATAGAGAGTGTCAGAGAGTGTCAGAGAGTGTCAGACAGTGTCAGAGAGTGATCGAGAGTGTCAGAGAGTGATAGAGATTGTCAGAGAGTGTCTGAGAGTGTCTGAGAGTGTCAGAGAGTGATAGAGAGTGTCAGAGAGTGTCAGACAGTGTCAGAGAGTGACAGAGAGTTTCAGAGAGTGATAGAGAGTGTCAGAGAGTGTCTGAGAGTGTCTGAGAGTGTCTGAGAGTGTCAGAGAGTGTCAGAGAGTGATAGAGAGTGTCAGAGAGTGTCAGAGAGTGATAGAGAGTGTCAGAGAGTGTCAGACAGTGTCAGAGAGTGATAGAGAGTGATAGAGAGTGTCAGAGAGTGTCAGACAGTGTCAGAGAGTGATAGAGAGTGTCAGAGAGTGATAGAGAGTGATAGAGAGTGTCAGAGAGTGTCAGAGAGTGTCTGAGAGTGTCAGTGAGTGTCTGAGAGTGTCAGAGAGTGATGGAGAGTGATAGAGTGTCACAGAGTGTCAGAGAGTGATAGCGAGTGTCAGAGAGTGTCAGACAGTGTCAGAGAGTGATAGAGAGTGTCAGAGAGTGTCAGACAGTGTCAGAGAGTGATAGAGAGTGATAGAGAGTGTCAGAGAGTGTCAGACAGTGTCAGAGAGTGACAGAGAGTGTCAGAGAGTGATAGAGAGTGTCAGAGAGTGTCTGAGAGTGTCTGAGAGTGTCAGAGAGTGATAGAGAGTGTCAGAGAGTGATAGAGAGTGTCAGAGAGCGTCAGAGAGTGATAGAGAGTGTCAGAGAGTGATAGAGAGTGATAGAGAGTGATAGAGAGTGTCAGAGAGTGTCAGACAGTGTCAGAGAGTGATAGAGAGTGTCAGAGAGTGTCACAAGGTGTCAGCGAGTGATAGTGAGTGTCTGAGAGTGTCAGATAGTGTCAGAGAGTGATAGAGAGTGTCAGAGAGTGTCAGAAAGAGTCAGAGAGTGATAGAGCGTGTCAGAGAGTGTCACAAGGTGTCAGAGTGTGATAGTGAGTGTCTGAGAGTGTCAGATAATGTCAGAGAGTGATAGAGAGTGATAGAGAGTGATAGAGAGTTTCAGAGAGTGTCAGAGAGTGTCAGAGAGTGATAGAGAGTGATAGAGAGTGTCAGAGAGTGATAGAGAGTGTCAGAGAGTGATAGTGAGTGTCAGAGAGTGATAGAGAGTGTCAGAGAGTGATAGAGAGTGATAGAGTGTGTCAGAGAGTGTCAGAGAGTGTCAGAGAGTGTCAGAGAGTGATAGAGAGTGATAGAGAGTGATAGAGAGTGATCGAGAGTGTCAGAGAGTGTCAGAGTGTGTCAGAGAGTGATAGAGAGTGATAGAGAGTTTCAGAGAGTGTCAGAGAGTGATAGAGAGTGTCAGAGAGTGATAGAGAGTGTCAGAGAGTGTCTGAGAGTGTCAGAGAGTGTCAGAGAGTGTCAGAGAGTGATAGAGAGTGATAGAGAGTGTCAGAGAGTGTCAGACAGTGTCAGAGAGTGATAGAGAGTGTCAGAGAGTGATAGAGAGTGTCAGAGAGTGTCTGGGAGTGTCAGAGAGTGTCTGAGAGTGTCAGAGAGTGATGGAGAGTGATAGAGAGTGTCAGAGAGTGTCATAGAGTGATAGAGAGTGTCAGAGAGTGTCAGACAGTGTCAGAGAGTGATAGAGAGTGATAGAGAGTGTCAGAGAGTGTCAGAGAGTGATAGAGAGTGTCAGAGAGTGTCTGAGAGTGTCAGAGAGTGTCTGAGAGTGTCAGAGAGTGATAGAGAGTGATAGAGTGATAGAGAGTGATAGAGAGTGTCAGAGAGTGTCAGAGAGTGTCAGAGAGTGTCAGAGAGTGTCAGAGAGTGATAGAGAGTGTCAGAGAGTGTCTGAGAGTGTCAGAGAGTTTCTGAGAGTGTCTGAGAGTGTCAGAGAGTGATAGAGAGTGATAGAGATTGTCAGAGAGTGTCAGACAGTGTCAGAGAGTGATAGAGAGTGTCAGAGAGTGTCAGACAGTGTCAGAGAGTGATAGAGAGTGATAGAGAGTTTCAGAGAGTCTCAGAGAGTGTCTGAGAGTGTCAGAGAGTGATAGAGAGTGTCAGAGAGTGTCTGAGAGTGTCAGAGAGGGTCTGAGAGTGTCAGAGAGTGTCAGAGAGTGATAGAGAGTGTCAGAGAGTGTCAGAGAGTGTCAGACAGTGTCAGAGAGTGATCGAGAGTGTCAGAGAGTGATAGAGATTGTCAGAGAGTGTCTGAGAGTGTCTGAGAGTGTCAGAGAGTGATAGAGAGTGTCAGAGAGTGTCAGACAGTGTCAGAGAGTGACAGAGAGTTTCAGAGAGTGATAGAGAGTGTCAGAGAGTGTCTGAGAGTGTCTGAGAGTGTCTGAGAGTGTCAGAGAGTGTCAGAGAGTGATAGAGAGTGTCAGAGAGTGTCAGAGAGTGATAGAGAGTGTCAGAGAGTGTCAGACAGTGTCAGAGAGTGATAGAGAGTGATAGAGAGTGTCAGAGAGTGTCAGACAGTGTCAGAGAGTGATAGAGAGTGTCAGAGAGTGATAGAGAGTGATAGAGAGTGTCAGAGAGTGTCAGAGAGTGTCTGAGAGTGTCAGTGAGTGTCTGAGAGTGTCAGAGAGTGATGGAGAGTGATAGAGTGTCACAGAGTGTCAGAGAGTGATAGCGAGTGTCAGAGAGTGTCAGACAGTGTCAGAGAGTGATAGAGAGTGTCAGAGAGTGTCAGACAGTGTCAGAGAGTGATAGAGAGTGATAGAGAGTGTCAGAGAGTGTCAGACAGTGTCAGAGAGTGACAGACAGTGTCAGAGAGTGATAGAGAGTGTCAGAGAGTGTCTGAGAGTGTCTGAGAGTGTCAGAGAGTGATAGAGAGTGTCAGAGAGTGATAGAGAGTGTCAGAGAGCGTCAGAGAGTGATAGAGAGTGTCAGAGAGTGTCAGACAGTGTCAGAGAGTGATAGAGAGTGATAGAGAGTGTCAGAGAGTGTCAGACAGTGTCAGAGAGTGATAGAGTGTGTCAGAGAGTGATAGAGAGTGATAGAGAGTGTCAGAGAGTGTCAGAGAGTGTCAGAGAGTGTCTGAGAGTGTCAGTGAGTGTCTGAGAGTGTCAGAGAGTGATGGAGAGTGATAGAGTGTCACAGAGTGTCAGAGAGTGATAGCGAGTGTCAGAGAGTGTCAGACAGTGTCAGAGAGTGATAGAGAGTGTCAGAGAGTGTCAGACAGTGTCAGAGAGTGATAGAGAGTGATAGTGAGTGTCAGAGAGTGTCAGACAGTGTCAGAGAGTGATAGAGAGTGTCAGAGAGTGATAGAGAGTGATGGAGAGTGTCAGAGAGTGTCAGAGAGTGTCAGAGTGTGTCTGAGAGTTTCAGTGAGTGTCTGAGAGTGTCAGAGAGTGGTGGAGAGTTATAGAGTGTCACAGAGTGTCAGAGAGTGTCAGACAGTGTCAGAGAGTGTCAGACAGTGTCAGAGAGTGATAGAGAGTGTCAGAGAGTGATGGAGAGTGTCAGAGAGTGTCTGGGAGTGTCAGAGAGTGTCTGAGAGTGTCAGAGAGTGATAGAGAGTGATAGAGAGTGTCAGAGAGTGTCAGAGATTGATAGAGAGTGTCAGACAGTGTCAGAGAGTGATAGAGAGTGTCAGAGAGTGTCTGAGAGTGATAGAGAGTGTCAGAGAGTGTCAGAGAGTGATAGAGAGTGTCAGACAGTGTCAGAAAGTGATAGTGAGTGTCTGAGAGTGATAGAGAGTTTCAGAGAGTGTCAGAGAGTGTCTGAGAGTGTCAGAGAGTGTCAGAGAGTGTCAGAAAGTGATAGAGAGTGATAGAGAGTGTCAGAGAGTGTCAGAGAGTGATAGAGAGTGTCAGACAGTGTCAGAGAGTGATAGTGAATGTCTGAGAGTGTCAGAACGTGTCAGAGAGTGATAGAGAGTGATAGAGAGTGTCAGAGAGTGTCTGAGAGTGTCAGAGAGTGATAGAGAGTGTCAGAGAGTGTCTGAGATGGTCAGAGAGTGTCTGAGAGTGTCAGAGAGTGATAGAGAGTGATAGAGAGTGATAGAGAGTGTCAGAGAGTGTCAGACAGTGTCAGAGAGTGATAGAGCGTGTCAGAGAGTGTCACAAGGTGTCAGAGAGTGATAGTGAGTGTCAGAGAGTGATAGAGAGTGTCAGAGAGTGATAGAGAGTGTCAGAGAGTGTCTGAGAGTGTCAGAGAGTGTCTGAGAGTGTCAGAGAGTGATAGAGAGTGATAGAGAGTGATAGAGAGTGTCAGAGAGTGTCAGACAGTGTCAGAGAGTGATAGAGAGTGTCAGAGAGTGTCACAAGGTGTCAGCGAGTGATAGTGAGTGTCTGAGAGTGTCAGATAGTGTCAGAGAGTGATAGAGAGTGTCAGAGAGTGTCAGAAAGAGTCAGAGAGTGATAGAGCGTGTCAGAGAGTGTCACAAGGTGTCAGAGTGTGATAGTGAGTGTCTGAGAGTGTCAGATAATGTCAGAGAGTGATAGAGAGTGATAGAGAGTGATAGAGAGTTTCAGAGAGTGTCAGAGAGTGTCAGAGAGTGATAGAGAGTGATAGAGAGTGTCAGAGAGTGATAGAGAGTGTCAGAGAGTGATAGTGAGTGTCAGAGAGTGATAGAGAGTGTCAGAGAGTGATAGAGAGTGTCAGACAGTGTCAGAGAGTGATAGAGCGTGTCAGAGAGTGTCACAAGGTGTCAGAGAGTGATAGTGAGTGTCAGAGAGTGATAGAGAGTGTCAGAGAGTGATAGAGAGTGTCAGAGAGTGTCTGAGAGTGTCAGAGAGTGTCTGAGAGTGTCAGAGAGTGATAGAGAGTGATAGAGAGTGATAGAGAGTGTCAGAGAGTGTCAGACAGTGTCAGAGAGTGATAGAGAGTGTCAGAGAGTGTCACAAGGTGTCAGCGAGTGATAGTGAGTGTCTGAGAGTGTCAGATAGTGTCAGAGAGTGATAGAGAGTGTCAGAGAGTGTCAGAAAGAGTCAGAGAGTGATAGAGCGTGTCAGAGAGTGTCACAAGGTGTCAGAGTGTGATAGTGAGTGTCTGAGAGTGTCAGATAATGTCAGAGAGTGATAGAGAGTGATAGAGAGTGATAGAGAGTTTCAGAGAGTGTCAGAGAGTGTCAGAGAGTGATAGAGAGTGATAGAGAGTGTCAGAGAGTGATAGAGAGTGTCAGAGAGTGATAGTGAGTGTCAGAGAGTGATAGAGAGTGTCAGAGAGTGATAGAGAGTGATAGAGTGTGTCAGAGAGTGTCAGAGAGTGTCAGAGAGTGTCAGAGAGTGATAGAGAGTGATAGAGAGTGATAGAGAGTGATCGAGAGTGTCAGAGAGTGTCAGAGTGTGTCAGAGAGTGATAGAGAGTGATAGAGAGTTTCAGAGAGTGTCAGAGAGTGATAGAGAGTGTCAGAGAGTGATAGAGAGTGTCAGAGAGTGTCTGAGAGTGTCAGAGAGTGTCAGAGAGTGTCAGAGAGTGATAGAGAGTGATAGAGAGTGTCAGAGAGTGTCAGACAGTGTCAGAGAGTGATAGAGAGTGTCAGAGAGTGATAGAGAGTGTCAGAGAGTGTCTGGGAGTGTCAGAGAGTGTCTGAGAGTGTCAGAGAGTGATGGAGAGTGATAGAGAGTGTCAGAGAGTGTCATAGAGTGATAGAGAGTGTCAGAGAGTGTCAGACAGTGTCAGAGAGTGATAGAGAGTGATAGAGAGTGTCAGAGAGTGTCAGAGAGTGATAGAGAGTGTCAGAGAGTGTCTGAGAGTGTCAGAGAGTGTCTGAGAGTGTCAGAGAGTGATAGAGAGTGATAGAGTGATAGAGAGTGATAGAGAGTGTCAGAGAGTGTCAGAGAGTGTCAGAGAGTGTCAGAGAGTGTCAGAGAGTGATAGAGAGTGTCAGAGAGTGTCTGAGAGTGTCAGAGAGTGTCTGAGAGTGTCTGAGAGTGTCAGAGAGTGATAGAGAGTGATAGAGATTGTCAGAGAGTGTCAGACAGTGTCAGAGAGTGATAGAGAGTGTCAGAGAGTGTCAGACAGTGTCAGAGAGTGATAGAGAGTGATAGAGAGTTTCAGAGAGTCTCAGAGAGTGTCTGAGAGTGTCAGAGAGTGATAGAGAGTGTCAGAGAGTGTCTGAGAGTGTCAGAGAGGGTCTGAGAGTGTCAGAGAGTGTCAGAGAGTGATAGAGAGTGTCAGAGAGTGTCAGAGAGTGTCAGACAGTGTCAGAGAGTGATCGAGAGTGTCAGAGAGTGATAGAGATTGTCAGAGAGTGTCTGAGAGTGTCTGAGAGTGTCAGAGAGTGATAGAGAGTGTCAGAGAGTGTCAGACAGTGTCAGAGAGTGACAGAGAGTTTCAGAGAGTGATAGAGAGTGTCAGAGAGTGTCTGAGAGTGTCTGAGAGTGTCTGAGAGTGTCAGAGAGTGTCAGAGAGTGATAGAGAGTGTCAGAGAGTGTCAGAGAGTGATAGAGAGTGTCAGAGAGTGTCAGACAGTGTCAGAGAGTGATAGAGAGTGATAGAGAGTGTCAGAGAGTGTCAGACAGTGTCAGAGAGTGATAGAGAGTGTCAGAGAGTGATAGAGAGTGATAGAGAGTGTCAGAGAGTGTCAGAGAGTGTCTGAGAGTGTCAGTGAGTGTCTGAGAGTGTCAGAGAGTGATGGAGAGTGATAGAGTGTCACAGAGTGTCAGAGAGTGATAGCGAGTGTCAGAGAGTGTCAGACAGTGTCAGAGAGTGATAGAGAGTGTCAGAGAGTGTCAGACAGTGTCAGAGAGTGATAGAGAGTGATAGAGAGTGTCAGAGAGTGTCAGACAGTGTCAGAGAGTGACAGAGAGTGTCAGAGAGTGATAGAGAGTGTCAGAGAGTGTCTGAGAGTGTCTGAGAGTGTCAGAGAGTGATAGAGAGTGTCAGAGAGTGATAGAGAGTGTCAGAGAGCGTCAGAGAGTGATAGAGAGTGTCAGAGAGTGATAGAGAGTGATAGAGAGTGATAGAGAGTGTCAGAGAGTGTCAGACAGTGTCAGAGAGTGATAGAGAGTGTCAGAGAGTGTCACAAGGTGTCAGCGAGTGATAGTGAGTGTCTGAGAGTGTCAGATAGTGTCAGAGAGTGATAGAGAGTGTCAGAGAGTGTCAGAAAGAGTCAGAGAGTGATAGAGCGTGTCAGAGAGTGTCACAAGGTGTCAGAGTGTGATAGTGAGTGTCTGAGAGTGTCAGATAATGTCAGAGAGTGATAGAGAGTGATAGAGAGTGATAGAGAGTTTCAGAGAGTGTCAGAGAGTGTCAGAGAGTGATAGAGAGTGATAGAGAGTGTCAGAGAGTGATAGAGAGTGTCAGAGAGTGATAGTGAGTGTCAGAGAGTGATAGAGAGTGTCAGAGAGTGATAGAGAGTGATAGAGTGTGTCAGAGAGTGTCAGAGAGTGTCAGAGAGTGTCAGAGAGTGATAGAGAGTGATAGAGAGTGATAGAGAGTGATCGAGAGTGTCAGAGAGTGTCAGAGTGTGTCAGAGAGTGATAGAGAGTGATAGAGAGTTTCAGAGAGTGTCAGAGAGTGATAGAGAGTGTCAGAGAGTGATAGAGAGTGTCAGAGAGTGTCTGAGAGTGTCAGAGAGTGTCAGAGAGTGTCAGAGAGTGATAGAGAGTGATAGAGAGTGTCAGAGAGTGTCAGACAGTGTCAGAGAGTGATAGAGAGTGTCAGAGAGTGATAGAGAGTGTCAGAGAGTGTCTGGGAGTGTCAGAGAGTGTCTGAGAGTGTCAGAGAGTGATGGAGAGTGATAGAGAGTGTCAGAGAGTGTCATAGAGTGATAGAGAGTGTCAGAGAGTGTCAGACAGTGTCAGAGAGTGATAGAGAGTGATAGAGAGTGTCAGAGAGTGTCAGAGAGTGATAGAGAGTGTCAGAGAGTGTCTGAGAGTGTCAGAGAGTGTCTGAGAGTGTCAGAGAGTGATAGAGAGTGATAGAGTGATAGAGAGTGATAGAGAGTGTCAGAGAGTGTCAGAGAGTGTCAGAGAGTGTCAGAGAGTGTCAGAGAGTGATAGAGAGTGTCAGAGAGTGTCTGAGAGTGTCAGAGAGTTTCTGAGAGTGTCTGAGAGTGTCAGAGAGTGATAGAGAGTGATAGAGATTGTCAGAGAGTGTCAGACAGTGTCAGAGAGTGATAGAGAGTGTCAGAGAGTGTCAGACAGTGTCAGAGAGTGATAGAGAGTGATAGAGAGTTTCAGAGAGTCTCAGAGAGTGTCTGAGAGTGTCAGAGAGTGATAGAGAGTGTCAGAGAGTGTCTGAGAGTGTCAGAGAGGGTCTGAGAGTGTCAGAGAGTGTCAGAGAGTGATAGAGAGTGTCAGAGAGTGTCAGAGAGTGTCAGACAGTGTCAGAGAGTGATCGAGAGTGTCAGAGAGTGATAGAGATTGTCAGAGAGTGTCTGAGAGTGTCTGAGAGTGTCAGAGAGTGATAGAGAGTGTCAGAGAGTGTCAGACAGTGTCAGAGAGTGACAGAGAGTTTCAGAGAGTGATAGAGAGTGTCAGAGAGTGTCTGAGAGTGTCTGAGAGTGTCTGAGAGTGTCAGAGAGTGTCAGAGAGTGATAGAGAGTGTCAGAGAGTGTCAGAGAGTGATAGAGAGTGTCAGAGAGTGTCAGACAGTGTCAGAGAGTGATAGAGAGTGATAGAGAGTGTCAGAGAGTGTCAGACAGTGTCAGAGAGTGATAGAGAGTGTCAGAGAGTGATAGAGAGTGATAGAGAGTGTCAGAGAGTGTCAGAGAGTGTCTGAGAGTGTCAGTGAGTGTCTGAGAGTGTCAGAGAGTGATGGAGAGTGATAGAGTGTCACAGAGTGTCAGAGAGTGATAGCGAGTGTCAGAGAGTGTCAGACAGTGTCAGAGAGTGATAGAGAGTGTCAGAGAGTGTCAGACAGTGTCAGAGAGTGATAGAGAGTGATAGAGAGTGTCAGAGAGTGTCAGACAGTGTCAGAGAGTGACAGACAGTGTCAGAGAGTGATAGAGAGTGTCAGAGAGTGTCTGAGAGTGTCTGAGAGTGTCAGAGAGTGATAGAGAGTGTCAGAGAGTGATAGAGAGTGTCAGAGAGCGTCAGAGAGTGATAGAGAGTGTCAGAGAGTGTCAGACAGTGTCAGAGAGTGATAGAGAGTGATAGAGAGTGTCAGAGAGTGTCAGACAGTGTCAGAGAGTGATAGAGTGTGTCAGAGAGTGATAGAGAGTGATAGAGAGTGTCAGAGAGTGTCAGAGAGTGTCAGAGAGTGTCTGAGAGTGTCAGTGAGTGTCTGAGAGTGTCAGAGAGTGATGGAGAGTGATAGAGTGTCACAGAGTGTCAGAGAGTGATAGCGAGTGTCAGAGAGTGTCAGACAGTGTCAGAGAGTGATAGAGAGTGTCAGAGAGTGTCAGACAGTGTCAGAGAGTGATAGAGAGTGATAGTGAGTGTCAGAGAGTGTCAGACAGTGTCAGAGAGTGATAGAGAGTGTCAGAGAGTGATAGAGAGTGATGGAGAGTGTCAGAGAGTGTCAGAGAGTGTCAGAGTGTGTCTGAGAGTTTCAGTGAGTGTCTGAGAGTGTCAGAGAGTGGTGGAGAGTTATAGAGTGTCACAGAGTGTCAGAGAGTGTCAGACAGTGTCAGAGAGTGTCAGACAGTGTCAGAGAGTGATAGAGAGTGTCAGAGAGTGATGGAGAGTGTCAGAGAGTGTCTGGGAGTGTCAGAGAGTGTCTGAGAGTGTCAGAGAGTGATAGAGAGTGATAGAGAGTGTCAGAGAGTGTCTGAGAGTGTCTGAGAGTGTCATAGAGTGATAGAGAGTGTCAGAGAGTGTCAGACAGTGTCAGAGAGTGATAGAGAGTGATAGAGAGTGTCAGAGAGTGTCAGACAGTGTCAGAGAGTGATAGAGAGTGTCAGGGAGTGTCAGACAGTGTCAGAGAGTGATAGAGAGTGTCAGAGAGTGATGGAGAGTGTCAGAGAGTATCTGGGAGTGTCAGAGAGTGTCTGAGAGTGTCAGAGAGTGATAGAGAGTGATAGAGAGTGTCAGAGAGTGTCTGAGAGTGTCTGAGAGTGTCATAGAGTGATAGAGAGTGTCAGAGAGTGTCAGACAGTGTCAGAGAGTGATAGAGAGTGATAGAGAGTGTCAGAGAGTGTCAGACAGTGTCAGAGAGTGATAGAGAGTGTCAGAGAGTGTCTGAGAGTGTCAGAGAGTGTCTGAGAGTGTCAGAGAGTGATAGAGAGTGATAGAGTGATAGAGAGTGATAGAGAGTGTCAGAGAGTGTCAGAGAGTGTCAGAGAGTGTCTGAGAGGGTCAGAGAGTGATAGAGAGTGTCAGAGAGTGTCTGAGAGTGTCAGAGAGTGTCTGAGAGTGTCTGAGAGTGTCAGAGAGTGATAGAGAGTGATAGAGATTGTCAGAGAGTGTCAGACAGTGTCAGAGAGTGGTAGAGAGTGTCAGAGAGTGTCAGACAGTGTCAGAGAGTGATAGAGAGTGATAGAGAGTTTCAGAGAGTCTCAGAGAGTGTCTGAGAGTGTCAGAGAGTGATAGAGAGTGTCAGAGAGTGTCTGAGAGTGTCAGAGAGGGTCTGAGAGTGTCAGAGAGTGATAGAGAGTGATAGAGAGTGTCAGAGAGTGTCAGACAGTGTCAGAGAGTGATAGAGAGTGTCAGAGAGTGATAGAGAGTGTCAGAGAGTGTCTGAGAGTGTCTGAGAGTGTCAGAGAGTGATAGAGAGTGTCAGAGAGTGTCAGACAGTGTCAGAGAGTGACAGAGAGTGTCAGAGAGTGATAGAGAGTGTCAGAGAGTGTCTGAGAGTGTCTGAGAGTGTCTGAGAGTGTCAGAGAGTGATAGAGAGTGTCAGAGAGTGTCAGAGAGTGATAGAGAGTGTCAGAGAGTGTCAGACAGTGTCAGAGAGTGATAGAGAGTGATAGAGAGTGTCAGAGAATGTCAGACAGTGACAGAAAGTGATAGAGAGTGTCAGAGAGTGATAGAGAGTGATAGAGAGTGTCAGAGAGTGTCAGAGAGTGTCTGAGAGTGTCAGTGAGTGTCTGAGAGTGTCAGAGAGTGATGGAGAGTGATAGAGTGTCACAGAGTGTCAGAGAGTGATAGCGAGTGTCAGAGAGTGTCAGACAGTGTCAGAGAGTGATAGAGAGTGTCAGAGAGTGTCAGACAGTGTCAGAGAGTGATAGAGAGTGATAGAGAGTGTCAGAGAGTGTCAGACAGTGTCAGAGAGTGATGGAGAGTGTCAGAGAGTGATAGAGAGTGATAGAGAGTGTCAGAGAGTGTCAGAGAGTGTCTGAGAGTGTCAGTGAGTGTCTGAGAGTGTCAGAGAGTGATGGAGGGTTATAGAGTGTCACAGAGTGTCAGAGAGTGATAGCGAGTGTCAGAGAGTGTCAGACAGTGTCAGAGAGTGATAGTGAGTGTCTGAGAGTGTCTGAGAGTGTCTGAGAATGTCTGAGAGTGTCAGAGAGTGATAGAGAGTGTCAGAGAGTGTCAGAGAGTGATAGAGAGTGTCAGAGAGTGTCAGACAGTGTCAGAGAGTGATAGAGAGTGAAAGAGAGTGTCAGAGAGTGTCAGACAGTGTCAGAGAGTGATAGAGAGTGTCAGAGAATGATAGAGAGTGATAGAGAGTGTCAGAGAGTGTCAGAGAGTGTCTGAGAGTGTCTGAGAGTGTCAGAGAGTGATGGAGAGTGATAGAGTGTCACAGAGTGTCAGAGAGTGATAGCGAGTGTCAGAGAGTGTCAGACAGTGTCAGAGAGTGATAGAGAGTGTCAGAGAGTGTCAGACAGTGTCAGAGAGTGATAGAGAGTGATAGAGAGTGTCAGAGAATGTCAGACAGTGTCAGAGAGTGATAGAGAGTGTCAGAGAGTGGTAGAGAGTGATAGAGAGTGTCAGAGAGTGTCAGAGAGTGTCAGAGAGTGTCAGTGAGTGTCTGAGAGTGTCAGAGAGTGATGGAGAGTTATAGAGTGTCACAGAGTGTCAGAGAGTGATAGCGAGTGTCAGAGAGTGTCAGACAGTGTCAGAGAGTGATAGAGAGTGTCAGAGAGTGTCAGAGAGTGATAGAGAGTGTCAGGGAGTGTCAGACAGTGATAGAGAGTGATAGAGAGTGTCAGAGAGTGTCAGACAGTGTCAGAGAGTGATAGAGAGTGTCAGAGATTGATAGAGAGTGAGAGAGAGTGTCAGAGAGTGTCAGAGAGTGTCTGAGAGTGTCAGTGAGTGTCTGAGAGTATCAGAGAGTGATGGAGAGTGATAGAGTGTCACAGAGTGTCAGAGAGTGATAGCGAGTGTCAGAGAGTGTCAGACAGTGTCAGAGAGTGATAGAGAGTGTCAGAGAGTGTCGGACAGTGTCAGAGAGTGATAGAGAGTGATAGAGAGTGTCAGACAGTGTCAGACAGTGTCAGAGAGTGATAGAGAGTGTCAGAGAGTGATAGAGAGTGATAGAGAGTGTCAGAGAGTGTCAGAGAGTGTCTGAGAGTGTCAGTGAGTGTCTGAGAGTGTCAGAGAGTGATGGAGAGTTATAGAGTGTCACAGAGTGTCAGAGAGTGATAGCGAGTGTCAGAGAGTGTCAGACAGTGTCAGAGAGTGATAGTGAGTGTCTGAGAGTGTCTGAGAGTGTCTGAGAGTGTCTGAGAGTGTCAGAGAGTGATAGAGAGTGTCAGAGAGTGTCAGAGAGTGATAGAGAGTGTCAGAGAGTGTCAGAGAGTGTCAGAGAGTGATAGAGAGTGATAGAGAGTGTCAGAGAGTGTCAGACAGTGTCAGAGAGTGATAGAGAATGATAGAGAGTGTCAGAGAGTGTCAGAGAGTGTCAGAGAGTGTCTGAGAGTGTCTGAGAGTGTCTGAGAGTGTCAGAGAGTGATGGAGAGTGATAGAGTGTCACAGAGTGTCAGAGAGTGATAGCGAGTGTCAGAGAGTGTCAGACAGTGTCAGAGAGTGATAGAGAGTGTCAGAGAGTGTCAGACAGTGACAGAGAGTGATAGAGAGTGATAGAGAGTGTCAGAGAGTGTCAGACAGTGTCAGAGAGTGATAGAGAGTGTCAGAGAGTGATAGAGAGCGATAGAGAGTGTCAGAGAGTGTCAGAGAGTGTCTGAGAGTGTCAGTGAGTGTCTGAGAGTGTCAGAGAGTGATGGAGAGTGATAGAGTGTCACAGAGTGTCAGAGAGTGATAGCGAGTGTCAGAGAGTGTCAGACAGTGTCAGAGAGTGATAGAGAGTGTCAGAGAGTGTCAGAGAGTGATAGAGAGTGTCAGGGAGTGTCAGACAGTGTCAGAGAGTGATAGAGAGTGATAGAGAGTGTCAGAGAGTGTCAGACAGTGTCAGAGAGTGATAGAGAGCGTCAGAGAGTGATAGAGAGTGATAGAGAGTGATAGAGAGTGTCAGAGAGTGTCAGAGAGTGTCTGAGAGTGTCAGTGAGTGTCTGAGAGTGTCAGAGAGTGATGGAGAGTGATAGAGTGTCACAGAGTGTCAGAGAGTGATAGCGAGTGTCAGAGAGTGTCAGACAGTGTCAGAGAGTGATAGAGAGTGTCAGAGAGTGTCACACAGTGTCAGAGAGTGATAGAGAGTGATAGAGAGTGTCAGAGAGTGTCAGACAGTGTCAGAGAGTGATAGAGAGTGTCAGAGAGTGATAGAGAGTGATAGAGAGTGTCAGAGAGTGTCAGAGAGTGTCTGAGAGTGTCAGTGAGTGATGGAGAGTTATAGAGTGTCACAGAGTGTCAGAGAGTGATAGCGAGTGTCAGAGAGTGTCAGACAGTGTCAGAGAGTGATAGTGAGTGTCTGAGAGTGTCAGAGAGTGATGGAGAGTGATAGAGTGTCACAGAGTGTCAGAGAGTGATAGCGAGTGTCAGAGAGTGTCAGACAGTGTCAGAGAGTGATAGAGAGTGTCAGAGAGTGTCACACAGTGTCAGAGAGTGATAGAGAGTGATAGAGAGTGTCAGAGAGTGTCAGACAGTGTCAGAGAGTGATAGAGAGTGTCAGAGAGTGATAGAGAGTGATAGAGAGTGTCAGAGAGTGTCAGAGAGTGTCTGAGAGTGTCAGTGAGTGATGGAGAGTTATAGAGTGTCACAGAGTGTCAGAGAGTGATAGCGAGTGTCAGAGAGTGTCAGACAGTGTCAGAGAGTGATAGTGAGTGTCTGAGAGTGTCAGAGAGTGTCAGAGAGTGATAGAGAGTGATAGAGAGTTTCAGAGAGTGTCAGAGAGTGTCAGAGAGTGATAGAGAGTGATAGAGAGTGTCAGAGAGTGATAGAGAGTGTCAGAGAGTGATAGAGAGTGATAGAGAGTGTCAGAGAGTGTCAGACAGTGTCAGAGAGTGATAGAGAGTGATACAGAGTGTCAGAGAGTGTCTGAGAGTGTCAGAGAGTGTCTGAGAGTGATAGAGAGTGATAGAGAGTGACAGAGAGTGATAGAGAGTGTCAGAGAGTGATAGAGAGTGATAGAGAGTGTCAGAGAGTGTCAGACAGTGTCAGAGAGTGATAGAGAGTGATACAGAGTGTCAGAGAGTGTCTGAGAGTGTCAGAGAGTGTCTGAGAGTGTCTGAGAGTGTCAGAGAGTGATAGAGAGTGATAGAGAGTGATAGAGAGTGTCAGAGAGTGTCAGAGAGTGATAGAGAGTGTCAGAGAGTGTCAGAGAGTGTCAGAGAGTGTCAGAGAGTGTCTGAGAGTGTCAGAGAGTGATAGAGAGTGATAGAGAGTGTCAGAGAGTGTCAGAGAGTGATAGAGAGTGTCAGAGAGTGTCAGACAGTGTCAGAGAGTGATAGAGAGTGATAGAGAGTGTCAGAGAGTGTCAGACAGTGTCAGAGAGTGATAGAGAGTGTCAGAGAGTGATAGATTGTGTCAGAGAGTGTCTGAGAGTGTCAGAGAGTGTCTGAGAGTGTCAGAGAGTGTCAGAGAGTGATAGAGTGATAGAGAGTGTCAGAATCTGATAGAGAGTGTCAGAGAGTGTCTGAGAGTGTCAGAAGGTGTCAGAGAGTGATAGTGAGTGTCTGAGAGTGTCAGAGAGTGTCAGAGAGTGTCAGAGAGTGTCAGAGAGTGTCAGAGAGTGATAGAGTGTCAGAGAGTGTCAGAGAGTGTCAGAGAGTGATAGAGTGATAGAGAGTGTCAGAGAGTGATAGAGAGTGTCAGAGAGTGTCTGAGAGTGTCAGAAGGTGTCAGAGAGTGATAGTGAGTGTCTGAGAGTGTCAGATAGTGTCAGAGAGTGATAGAGAGTGATAGAGAGTGATAGAGAGTTTCAGAGAGTGTCAGAGAGTGTCAGAGAGTGATAGAGAGTGATAGAGAGTGTCAGAGAGTGATAGAGAGTGTCAGAGAGTGATAGTGAGTGTCAGAGAGTGATAGAGAGTGTCAGAGAGTGATAGAGAGTGATAGAGAGTGATAGAGAGTGATCGAGAGTGTCAGAGAGTGATAGAGAGTGTCAGAGAGTGTCTGAGAGTGTCAGAGAGTGTCTGAGAGTGTCAGAGAGTGATAGAGAGTGATAGAGAGTGTCAGAGAGTGTCAGACAGTGTCAGAGAGTGATAGAGAGTGTCAGAGAGTGATAGAGAGTGTCAGAGAGTGTCTGAGAGTGTCTGAGAGTGTCAGAGAGTGATAGAGAGTGTCAGAGAGTGTCAGACAGTGTCAGAGAGTGACAGAGAGTGTCAGAGAGTGATAGAGAGTGTCAGAGAGTGTCTGAGAGTGTCTGAGAGTGTCTGAGAGTGTCAGAGAGTGATAGAGAGTGATAGAGTGATAGAGAGTGTCAGAGAGTGATAGAGAGTGTCAGAGAGTGTCTGAGAGTGTCAGAGAGTGATAGAGAGTGATATAGTGTCAGAGAGTGTCAGAGAGTGTCAGACAGTGTCAGAGAGTGATAGAGAGTGTCAGAGAGTGATAGAGAGTGTCAGAGAGTGTCTGAGAGTGTCTGAGAGTGTCAGAGAGTGATAGAGAGTGTCAGAGAGTGTCAGACAGTGTCAGAGAGTGACAGAGAGTGTCAGAGAGTGATAGAGAGTGTCAGAGAGTGTCTGAGAGTGTCTGAGAGTGTCAGAGAGTGATAGTGAGTGTCAGAGAGTGATAGAGAGTGTCAGAGAGTGATAGAGAGTGATAGAGTGTGTCAGAGAGTGTCAGAGAGTGTCAGAGAGTGTCAGAGAGTGATAGAGAGTGATAGAGAGTGATAGAGAGTGATCGAGAGTGTCAGAGAGTGTCAGAGTGTGTCAGAGAGAGTCAGAGAGGGATAGATAGTGATAGAGAGTTTCAGAGAGTGTCAGAGAGTGTCTGAGAGTGTCAGAGAGTGATAGAGAGTGTCAGAGAGTGATAGAGAGTGTCAGAGAGTGTCAGAGAGTGTCAGAGAGTGTCAGAGAGTGATAGAGAGTGATAGAGAGTGTCAGAGAGTGTCAGAGAGTGATAGAGAGTGATAGAGAGTGTCAGAGAGTGATAGAGAGTGTCAGAGAGTGTCTGGGAGTGTCAGAGAGTGTCTGAGAGTGTCAGAGAGTGATAGAGAGTGATAGAGAGTGTCAGAGAGTGTCATAGAGTGATAGAGAGTGTCAGAGAGTGTCAGACAGTGTCAGAGAGTGATAGAGAGTGATAGAGAGTGTCAGAGAGTGTCAGACAGTGTCAGAGAGTGATAGAGAGTGTCAGAGAGTGTCTGAGAGTGTCAGAGAGTGTCTGAGAGTGTCAGAGAGTGATAGAGAGTGATAGAGTGATAGAGAGTGTCAGAGAGTGATAGAGAGTGTCAGAGAGTGTCTGAGAGTGTCAGAGAGTGTCTGAGAGTGTCAGAGAGTGATAGAGAGTGATAGAGTGTCAGAGAGTGATAGAGAGTGTCAGAGAGTGTCAGAGAGTGTCAGAGAGTGTCAGAGAGTGTCTGAGAGTGTCAGAGAGTGATAGAGAGTGTCAGAGAGTGTCTGAGAGTGTCAGAGAGTGTCTGAGAGTGTCAGAGAGTGATAGAGAGTGATAGAGATTGTCAGAGAGTGTCAGACAGTGTCAGAGAGTGATAGAGAGTGTCAGAGAGTGTCAGACAGTGTCAGAGAGTGATAGAGAGTGATAGAGAGTTTCAGAGAGTCTCAGAGAGTGATAGAGAGTGTCAGAGAGTGATAGAGAGTGTCAGAGAGTGTCTGAGAGTGTCAGAGAGGGTCTGAGAGTGTCAGAGAGTGATAGAGAGTGATAGAGAGTGTCAGAGAGTGTCAGACAGTGTCAGAGAGTGATAGAGAGTGTCAGAGAGTGATAGAGAGTGTCAGAGAGTGTCTGAGAGTGTCTGAGAGTGTCAGAGAGTGATAGAGAGTGTCAGAGAGTGTCAGACAGTGTCAGAGAGTGACAGAGAGTGTCAGAGCGTGATAGAGAGTGTCAGAGAGTGTCTGAGAGTGTCTGAGAGTGTCTGAGAGTGTCAGAGAGTGATAGAGAGTGATAGAGTGATAGAGAGTGTCAGAGAGTGATAGAGAGTGTCAGAGAGTGTCTGAGAGTGTCAGAGAGTGATAGAGAGTGATAGAGAGTGATAGAGAGTTTCAGAGAGTGTCAGAGAGTGTCAGAGAGTGATAGAGAGTGATAGAGAGTGTCAGAGAGTGATAGAGAGTGTCAGAGAGTGATAGAGAGTGATAGAGAGTGTCAGAGAGTGTCAGACAGTGTCAGAGAGTGATAGAGAGTGATACAGAGTGTCAGAGAGTGTCTGAGAGTGTCAGAGAGTGTCTGAGAGTGTCTGAGAGTGTCAGAGAGTGATAGAGAGTGATAGAGAGTGATAGAGAGTGTCAGAGAGTGTCAGAGAGTGATAGAGAGTGTCAGAGAGTGTCAGAGAGTGTCAGAGAGTGTCTGAGAGTGTCAGAGAGTGATAGAGAGTGATAGAGAGTGTCAGAGAGTGTCAGAGAGTGATAGAGAGTGTCAGAGAGTGTCAGACAGTGTCAGAGAGTGATAGAGAGTGATAGAGAGTGTCAGAGAGTGATAGAGAGTGTCAGAGAGTGATAGATTGTGTCAGAGAGTGTCTGAGAGTGTCAGAGAGTGTCTGAGAGTGTCAGAGAGTGTCAGAGAGTGATAGAGTGTCTGAGAGTGTCAGAGAGTGATAGAGAGTGTCAGAGAGTGTCTGAGAGTGTCAGAGAGTGTCTGAGAGTTTCAGAGAGCGATAGAGAGTGATAGAGTGTCAGAGAGTGTCAGAGAGTGATAGAGAGTGTCAGAGAGTGTCAGAGAGTGTCAGAGAGTGATAGAGAGTGTCAGAGAGTGTCAGAGAGTGTCAGAGAGTGATAGAGAGTGTCAGAGAGTGATAGAGAGTGTCAGAGAGTGATAGAGAGTGTCAGAGAGTGTCTGAGAGTGTCAGAGAGTGTCTGAGAGTTTCAGAGAGCGATAGAGAGTGATAGAGTGTCAGAGAGTGTCAGAGAGTGATAGAGAGTGTCAGAGAGTGTCAGAGAGTGTCAGAGAGTGATAGAGAGTGTCAGAGAGTGTCAGAGAGTGTCAGAGAGTGATAGAGAGTGTCAGAGAGTGATAGAGAGTGTCAGAGAGTGAAGCAGAGTGTCAGAGAGTGTCTGAGAGTGTCAGAGTGTCTGAGAGTGTCAGAGAGTGATAGAGAGTGATAGAGTGTCAGAGAATGTCAGAGAGTGTCAGACAGTGTCAGAGAGTGATAGAGAGTGTCAGAGAGTGATAGAGAGTGTCAGAGAGTGTCTGAGAGTGTCTGAGAGTGTCAGAGAGTGATAGAGAGTGTCAGAGAGTGTCAGACAGTGTCAGAGAGTGACAGAGAGTGTCAGAGAGTGATAGAGAGTGTCAGAGAGTGTCTGAGAGTGTCTGAGAGTGTCAGAGAGTGATAGAGAGTGATAGAGTGATAGAGAGTGTCAGAGAGTGATAGAGAGTGTCAGAGAGTGTATGAGAGTGTCAGAGAGTGTCTGAGAGTGTCAGAGAGTGATAGAGAGTGATAGAGTTTCAGAGAGTGATAGAGAGTGTCAGAGAGTGTCAGAGAGTGTCAGAGAGTGTCAGAGAGTGATAGAGAGTGTCAGAGAGTGTCAGAGAGTGTCTGAGAGTGTCAGAGAGTGTCTGAGAGTGTCAGAGAGTGATAGAGAGTGATAGAGATTGTCAGAGAGTGTCAGACAGTGTCAGAGAGTGATAGAGAGTGTCAGAGAGTGTCAGAGAGTGATAGAGAGTGATAGAGAGTTTCAGAGAGTCTCAGAGAGTGTCTGAGAGTGTCAGAGAGTGATAGAGAGTGTCAGAGAGTGTCTGAGAGTGTCAGAGAGGGTCTGAGAGTGTCAGAGAGTGATAGAGAGTGATAGAGAGTGTCAGAGAGTGTCAGACAGTGTCAGAGAGTGATAGAGAGTGTCAGAGAGTGATAGAGAGTGTCAGAGAGTGTCTGAGAGTGTCTGAGAGTGTCAGAGAGTGATAGAGAGTGTCAGAGAGTGTCAGACAGTGTCAGAGAGTGACAGAGAGTGTCAGAGAGTGATCGAGAGTGTCAGAGAGTGTCTGAGAGTGTCTGAGAGTGTCTGAGAGTGTCAGAGAGTGATAGAGAGTGTCAGAGAGTGTTAGAGAGTGACAGAGAGTGTCAGAGAGTGTCAGACAGTGTCAGGGAGTGATAGAGAGTGATAGAGAGTGTCAGAGAGTGTCAGACAGTGTCAGAGAGTGATAGAGAGTGTCAGAGAGTGATAGAGAGTGATAGAGAGTGTCAGAGAGGGTCAGAGAGTGTCTGAGAGTGTCAGTGAGTGTCTGAGAGTGTCAGAGAGTGATGGAGAGTGATAGAGTGTCACAGAGTGTCAGAGAGTGATAGCGAGTGTCAGAGAGTGTCAGACAGTGTCAGAGAGTGATAGAGAGTGTCAGAGAGTGTCAGACAGTGTCAGAGAGTGATAGAGAGTGATAGAGAGTGTCAGAGAGTGTCAGACAGTGTCAGAGAGTGATAGAGAGTGTCAGAGAGTGATAGAGAGTGATAGAGAGTGTCAGAGAGTGTCAGAGAGTGTCTGAGAGTGTCAGTGAGTGTCTGAGAGTGTCAGAGAGTGATGGAGAGTTATAGAGTGTCACAGAGTGTCAGAGAGTGATAGCGAGTGTCAGAGAGTGTCAGACAGTGTCAGAGAGTGATAGAGAGTGTCAGAGAGTGTCTGAGAGTGTCAGAGAGGGTCTGAGAGTGTCAGAGAGTGATAGAGAGTGATAGAGAGTGTCAGAGAGTGTCAGACAGTGTCAGAGAGTGATAGAGAGTGTCAGAGAGTGATAGAGAGGGTCAGAGAGTGTCTGAGAGTGTCTGAGAGTGTCAGAGAGTGATAGAGAGTGTCAGAGAGTGTCAGACAGTGTCAGAGAGTGACAGAGAGTGTCAGAGAGTGATCGAGAGTGTCAGAGAGTGTCTGAGAGTGTCTGAGAGTGTCTGAGAGTGTCAGAGAGTGACAGAGAGTGTCAGAGAGTGTTAGAGAGTGACAGAGAGTGTCAGAGAGTGTCAGACAGTGTCAGAGAGTGATAGAGAGTGATAGAGAGTGTCAGAGAGTGTCAGACAGTGTCAGAGAGTGATAGAGAGTGTCAGAGAGTGATAGAGAGTGATAGAGAGTGTCAGAGAGTGTCAGAGAGTGTCTGAGAGTGTCAGTGAGTGTCTGAGAGTGTCAGAGAGTGATGGAGAGTGATAGAGTGTCACAGAGTGTCAGAGAGTGATAGCGAGTGTCAGAGAGTGTCAGACAGTGTCAGAGAGTGATAGAGAGTGTCAGAGAGTGTCAGACAGTGTCAGAGAGTGATAGAGAGTGATAGAGAGTGTCAGAGAGTGTCAGACAGTGTCAGAGAGTGATAGAGAGTGTCAGAGAGTGATAGAGAGTGATAGAGAGTGTCAGAGAGTGTCAGAGAGTGTCTGAGAGTGTCAGTGAGTGTCTGAGAGTGTCAGAGAGTGATGGAGAGTTATAGAGTGTCACAGAGTGTCAGAGAGTGATAGCGAGTGTCAGAGAGTGTCAGACAGTGTCAGAGAGTGATAGTGAGTGTCTGAGAGTGTCAGAGAGTGTCAGAGAGTGATAGAGAGTGATAGAGAGTTTCAGAGAGTGTCAGAGAGTGTCAGAGAGTGATAGAGAGTGTCAGAGAGTGTCAGACAGTGTCAGAGAGTGATAGAGAGTGTCAGAGAGTGTCTGAGAGTGTCAGAGAGTGTCTGAGAGTGTCTGAGAGTGTCAGAGAGTGATAGAGAGTGATAGAGAGTGATAGAGAGTGTCAGAGAGTGTCAGAGAGTGATAGAGAGTGTCAGAGAGTGTCAGAGAGTGTCAGAGAGTGTCTGAGAGTGTCAGAGAGTGATAGAGAGTGATAGAGAGTGTCAGAGAGTGTCAGAGAGTGATAGAGAGTGTCAGAGAGTGTCAGACAGTGTCAGAGAGTGATAGAGAGTGATAGAGAGTGTCAGAGAGTGATAGAGAGTGTCAGAGAGTGATAGATTGTGTCAGAGAGTGTCTGAGAGTGTCAGAGAGTGTCTGAGAATGTCAGAGAGTGTCAGAGAGTGATAGAGTGTCTGAGAGTGTCAGAGAGTGATAGAGAGTGTCAGAGAGTGTCTGAGAGTGTCAGAGAGTGTCTGAGAGTTTCAGAGAGCGATAGAGAGTGATAGAGTGTCAGAGAGTGTCAGAGAGTGATAGAGAGTGTCAGAGAGTGTCAGAGAGTGTCAGAGAGTGATAGAGAGTGTCAGAGAGTGTCAGAGAGTGTCAGAGAGTGATAGAGAGTGTCAGAGAGTGATAGTGTCAGAGAGTGAAGCAGAGTGTCAGAGAGTGTCTGAGAGTGTCAGAGTGTCTGAGAGTGTCAGAGAGTGATAGAGAGTGATAGAGTGTCAGAGAATGTCAGAGAGTGTCAGACAGTGTCAGAGAGTGATAGAGAGTGTCAGAGAGTGATAGAGAGTGTCAGAGAGTGTCTGAGAGTGTCTGAGAGTGTCAGAGAGTGATAGAGAGTGTCAGAGAGTGTCAGACAGTGTCAGAGAGTGACAGAGAGTGTCAGAGAGTGATAGAGAGTGTCAGAGAGTGTCTGAGAGTGTCTGAGAGTGTCAGAGAGTGATAGAGAGTGATAGAGTGATAGAGAGTGTCAGAGAGTGATAGAGAGTGTCAGAGAGTGTATGAGAGTGTCAGAGAGTGTCTGAGAGTGTCAGAGAGTGATAGAGAGTGATAGAGTTTCAGAGAGTGATAGAGAGTGTCAGAGAGTGTCAGAGAGTGTCAGAGAGTGTCAGAGAGTGATAGAGAGTGTCAGAGAGTGTCAGAGAGTGTCTGAGAGTGTCGAGAGTGTCTGAGAGTGTCAGAGAGTGATAGAGAGTGATAGAGATTGTCAGAGAGTGTCAGACAGTGTCAGAGAGTGATAGAGAGTGTCAGAGAGTGTCAGAGAGTGATAGAGAGTGATAGAGAGTTTCAGAGAGTCTCAGAGAGTGTCTGAGAGTGTCAGAGAGTGATAGAGAGTGTCAGAGAGTGTCTGAGAGTGTCAGAGAGGGTCTGAGAGTGTCAGAGAGTGATAGAGAGTGATAGAGAGTGTCAGAGAGTGTCAGACAGTGTCAGAGAGTGATAGAGAGTGTCAGAGAGTGATAGAGAGTGTCAGAGAGTGTCTGAGAGTGTCTGAGAGTGTCAGAGAGTGATAGAGAGTGTCAGAGAGTGTCAGACAGTGTCAGAGAGTGACAGAGAGTGTCAGAGAGTGATCGAGAGTGTCAGAGAGTGTCTGAGAGTGTCTGAGAGTGTCTGAGAGTGTCAGAGAGTGATAGAGAGTGTCAGAGAGTGTTAGAGAGTGACAGAGAGTGTCAGAGAGTGTCAGACAGTGTCAGGGAGTGATAGAGAGTGATAGAGAGTGTCAGAGAGTGTCAGACAGTGTCAGAGAGTGATAGAGAGTGTCAGAGAGTGATAGAGAGTGATAGAGAGTGTCAGAGAGGGTCAGAGAGTGTCTGAGAGTGTCAGTGAGTGTCTGAGAGTGTCAGAGAGTGATGGAGAGTGATAGAGTGTCACAGAGTGTCAGAGAGTGATAGCGAGTGTCAGAGAGTGTCAGACAGTGTCAGAGAGTGATAGAGAGTGTCAGAGAGTGTCAGACAGTGTCAGAGAGTGATAGAGAGTGATAGAGAGTGTCAGAGAGTGTCAGACAGTGTCAGAGAGTGATAGAGAGTGTCAGAGAGTGTCAGAGAGTGATAGAGAGTGATAGAGAGTTTCAGAGAGTCTCAGAGAGTGTCTGAGAGTGTCAGAGAGTGATAGAGAGTGTCAGAGAGTGTCTGAGAGTGTCAGAGAGGGTCTGAGAGTGTCAGAGAGTGATAGAGAGTGATAGAGAGTGTCAGAGAGTGTCAGACAGTGTCAGAGAGTGATAGAGAGTGTCAGAGAGTGATAGAGAGTGTCAGAGAGTGTCTGAGAGTGTCTGAGAGTGTCAGAGAGTGATAGAGAGTGTCAGAGAGTGTCAGACAGTGTCAGAGAGTGACAGAGAGTGTCAGAGAGTGATCGAGAGTGTCAGAGAGTGTCTGAGAGTGTCTGAGAGTGTCTGAGAGTGTCAGAGAGTGATAGAGAGTGTCAGAGAGTGTTAGAGAGTGACAGAGAGTGTCAGAGAGTGTCAGACAGTGTCAGGGAGTGATAGAGAGTGATAGAGAGTGTCAGAGAGTGTCAGACAGTGTCAGAGAGTGATAGAGAGTGTCAGAGAGTGATAGAGAGTGATAGAGAGTGTCAGAGAGGGTCAGAGAGTGTCTGAGAGTGTCAGTGAGTGTCTGAGAGTGTCAGAGAGTGATGGAGAGTGATAGAGTGTCACAGAGTGTCAGAGAGTGATAGCGAGTGTCAGAGAGTGTCAGACAGTGTCAGAGAGTGATAGAGAGTGTCAGAGAGTGTCAGACAGTGTCAGAGAGTGATAGAGAGTGATAGAGAGTGTCAGAGAGTGTCAGACAGTGTCAGAGAGTGATAGAGAGTGTCAGAGAGTGATAGAGAGTGATAGAGAGTGTCAGAGAGTGTCAGAGAGTGTCTGAGAGTGTCAGTGAGTGTCTGAGAGTGTCAGAGAGTGATGGAGAGTTATAGAGTGTCACAGAGTGTCAGAGAGTGATAGCGAGTGTCAGAGAGTGTCAGACAGTGTCAGAGAGTGATAGAGAGTGTCAGAGAGTGTCTGAGAGTGTCAGAGAGGGTCTGAGAGTGTCAGAGAGTGATAGAGAGTGATAGAGAGTGTCAGAGAGTGTCAGACAGTGTCAGAGAGTGATAGAGAGTGTCAGAGAGTGATAGAGAGTGTCAGAGAGTGTCTGAGAGTGTCTGAGAGTGTCAGAGAGTGATAGAGAGTGTCAGAGAGTGTCAGACAGTGTCAGAGAGTGACAGAGAGTGTCAGAGAGTGATCGAGAGTGTCAGAGAGTGTCTGAGAGTGTCTGAGAGTGTCTGAGAGTGTCAGAGAGTGACAGAGAGTGTCAGAGAGTGTTAGAGAGTGACAGAGAGTGTCAGAGAGTGTCAGACAGTGTCAGAGAGTGATAGAGAGTGATAGAGAGTGTCAGAGAGTGTCAGACAGTGTCAGAGAGTGATAGAGAGTGTCAGAGAGTGATAGAGAGTGATAGAGAGTGTCAGAGAGTGTCAGAGAGTGTCTGAGAGTGTCAGTGAGTGTCTGAGAGTGTCAGAGAGTGATGGAGAGTGATAGAGTGTCACAGAGTGTCAGAGAGTGATAGCGAGTGTCAGAGAGTGTCAGACAGTGTCAGAGAGTGATAGAGAGTGTCAGAGAGTGTCAGACAGTGTCAGAGAGTGATAGAGAGTGATAGAGAGTGTCAGAGAGTGTCAGACAGTGTCAGAGAGTGATAGAGAGTGTCAGAGAGTGATAGAGAGTGATAGAGAGTGTCAGAGAGTGTCAGAGAGTGTCTGAGAGTGTCAGTGAGTGTCTGAGAGTGTCAGAGAGTGATGGAGAGTTATAGAGTGTCACAGAGTGTCAGAGAGTGATAGCGAGTGTCAGAGAGTGTCAGACAGTGTCAGAGAGTGATAGTGAGTGTCTGAGAGTGTCAGAGAGTGTCAGAGAGTGATAGAGAGTGATAGAGAGTTTCAGAGAGTGTCAGAGAGTGTCAGAGAGTGATAGAGAGTGTCAGAGAGTGTCAGACAGTGTCAGAGAGTGATAGAGAGTGTCTGAGAGTGTCAGAGAGTGTCTGAGAGTGTCTGAGAGTGTCAGAGAGTGTCTGAGAGTGTCAGAGAGTGATAGAGAGTGATAGAGAGTGATAGAGAGTGTCAGAGAGTGTCAGAGAGTGATAGAGAGTGTCAGAGAGTGTCAGAGAGTGTCAGAGAGTGTCTGAGAGTGTCAGAGAGTGATAGAGAGTGATAGAGAGTGTCAGAGAGTGTCAGAGAGTGATAGAGAGTGTCAGAGAGTGTCAGACAGTGTCAGAGAGTGATAGAGAGTGATAGAGAGTGTCAGACAGTGTCAGAGAGTGATAGAGAGTGTCAGAGAGTGATAGATTGTGTCAGAGAGTGTCTGAGAGTGTCAGAGAGTGTCTGAGAGTGTCAGAGAGTGTCAGAGAGTGATAGAGTGTCTGAGAGTGTCTGAGAGTGTCAGAGAGTGTCTGAGAGTGTCAGAGAGTGTCTGAGAGTGTCAGAGAGTGTCAGAGAGTGATAGAGTGTCTGAGAGTGTCAGAGAGTGATAGAGAGTGTCAGAGAGTGTCTGAGAGTGTCAGAGAGTGTCTGAGAGTTTCAGAGAGCGATAGAGAGTGATAGAGTGTCAGAGAGTGTCAGAGAGTGTCAGAGAGTGATAGAGAGTGTCAGAGAGTGTCAGAGAGTGTCAGAGAGTGATAGAGAGTGTCAGAGAGTGACAGAGAGTGTCAGAGAGTGATAGAGAGTGTCAGAGAGTGATAGAGAGTGTCAGAGAGTGAAGCAGAGTGTCAGAGAGTGTCTGAGAGTGTCAGAGAGTGTCTGAGAGTGTCTGAGAGTGTCAGAGAGTGATAGAGAGTGATAGAGAGTGTCAGAGACTGTCAGAGAGTGATAGAGAGTGTCAGAGAGTGTCAGACAGTGTCAGAGAGTGATAGAGAGTGTCAGAGAGTGTCAGACAGTGCCAGACAGTGTCAGAGAGTGATAGAGAGTGTCAGAGAGTGATAGAGAGTGTTAGAGAGTGTCTGAGAGTGTCAGAGAGTGTCTGAGAGTGTCAGAGAGTGATAGAGAGTGATAGAGAGTGTCAGAGAGTGATAGAGAGTGTCAGAGAGTGTCTGAGAGTGTCAGAGAGTGTCTGAGAGTGTCAGAGGGTGATAGAGATTGATAGAGTGTCAGAGAGTGTCAGAGAGTGATAGAGAGTGTTAGAGTGTCAGAGAGTGTCAGAGAGTGATAGAGAGTGTCAGAGAGTGTCAGAGAGTGTCAGAGAGTGTCAGAGAGTGATAGAGAGTGTCAGAGAGTGATAGAGAGTGTCAGAGAGTGTCTGACAGTGTCAGAGAGTGATAAAGAGTGATAAAGAGTGATAGAGAGTGATTGAGAGTGTCTGAGAGTGTCAGAGAGTGATAGAGAGTGATAGAGTGATAGAGAGTGTCAGAGAGTGTCTGAGAGTGTCAGAGAGTGTCTGAGAGTGTCAGAGAGTGATAGAGAGTGATAGAGTGTCAGAGAGTGTCAGAGAGTGATAGCGAGTGTCAGAGAGTGTCAGAGAGCGTCAGAGAGTGTCAGAGAGTGTCAGAGAGCGTCAGAGAGTGTCAGAGAGTGTCAGAGAGTGTCAGAGAGTGTCTGAGAGTGTCTGAGAGTGTCAGAGAGTGATAAAGAGTGATAAAGAGTGATAGAGAGTGATTGAGAGTGTCTGAGAGTGATAGAGAGTGATAGAGAGTTTCAGAGAGTCTCAGAGAGTGTCAGAGAGTGATAGAGAGTGATAGAGAGTGTCAGAGAGTGATAGAGAGTGTCAGAGAGTGATAGAGAGTGATAGAGAGTGTCAGAGAGTGTCAGACAGTGTCAGAGAGTGATAGAGAGTGATACAGAGTGTCAGAGAGTGTCTGAGAGTGTCAGAGAGTGTATGAGAGTGTCTGAGAGTGTCAGAGAGTGATAGAGAGTGATAGAGAGTGATAGAGAGTGTCAGAGAGTGTCAGAGAGTGATAGAGAGTGTCAGAGAGTGTCAGAGAGTGTCAGAGAGTGTCTGAGAGTGTCAGAGAGTGATAGAGAGTGATAGAGAGTGTCAGAGAGTGTCAGAGAGTGATAGAGAGTGCCAGAGAGTGTCAGACAGTGTCAGAGAGTGATAGAGAGTGATAGAGAGTGTCAGACAGTGTCAGAGAGTGATAGAGAGTGTCAGAGAGTGATAGATTGTGTCAGAGAGTGTCTGAGAGTGTCAGAGAGTGTCTGAGAGTGTCAGAGAGTGTCAGAGAGTGATAGAGTGTCTGAGAGTGTCAGAGAGTGATAGAGAGTGTCAGAGAGTGTCAGAGAGTGTCTGAGAGTTTCAGAGAGTGATAGAGAGTGATAGAGTGTCAGAGAGTGTCAGAGAGTGATAGAGAGTGTCAGAGAGTGTCAGAGAGTGTCAGAGAGTGATAGAGAGTGTCAGAGAGTGTCAGAGAGTGTCAGAGAGTGATAGAGAGTGTCAGAGAGTGATAGAGAGTGTCAGAGAGTGAAGCAGAGAGTCAGAGAGTGTCTGAGAGTGTCAGAGTGTCTGAGAGTGTCAGAGAGTGATAGAGAGTGATAGAGTGTCAGAGAATGTCAGAGAGTGTCAGACAGTGTCAGAGAGTGATAGAGAGTGTCAGAGAGTGATAGAGAGTGTCAGAGAGTGTCTGAGAGTGTCTGAGAGTGTCAGAGAGTGATAGAGAGTGTCAGAGAGTGTCAGACAGTGTCAGAGAGTGACAGAGAGTGTCAGAGAGTGATAGAGAGTGTCAGAGAGTGTCTGAGAGTGTCTGAGAGTGTCTGAGAGTGTCAGAGAGTGATAGAGAGTGATAGAGTGATAGAGAGTGTCAGAGAGTGATAGAGAGTGTCAGAGAGTGTATGAGAGTGTCAGAGAGTGTCTGAGAGTGTCAGAGAGTGATAGAGAGTGATAGAGTGTCAGAGAGTGATAGAGAGTGTCAGAGAGTGTCAGAGAGTGTCAGAGAGTGTCAGAGAGTGATAGAGAGTGTCAGAGAGTGTCTGAGAGTGTCAGAGAGTGTCAGAGAGTGTCTGAGAGTGTCAGAGAGTGATAGAGAGTGATAGAGATTGTCAGAGAGTGTCAGACAGTGTCAGAGAGTGATAGAGAGTGTCAGAGAGTGTCAGACAGTGTCAGAGAGTGATAGAGAGTGATAGAGAGTTTCAGAGAGTCTCAGAGAGTGTCTGAGAGTGTCAGAGAGTGATAGAGAGTGTCAGAGAGTGTCTGAGAGTGTCAGAGAGGGTCTGAGAGTGTCAGAGAGTGATAGAGAGTGATAGAGAGTGTCAGAGAGTGTCAGACAGTGTCAGAGAGTGATAGAGAGTGTCAGAGAGTGATAGAGAGTGTCAGAGAGTGTCTGAGAGTGTCTGAGAGTGTCAGAGAGTGATAGAGAGTGTCAGAGAGTGTCAGACAGTGTCAGAGAGTGACAGAGAGTGTCAGAGAGTGATAGAGAGTGTCAGAGAGTGTCTGAGAGTGTCAGAGAGTGATAGAGAGTGTCAGAGAGTGTTAGAGAGTGACAGAGAGTGTCAGAGAGTGTCAGACAGTGTCAGAGAGTGATAGAGAGTGATAGAGAGTGTCAGAGAGTGGCAGACAGTGTCAGAGAGTGATAGAGAGTGTCAGAGAGTGATAGAGAGTGATAGAGAGTGTCAGAGAGTGTCAGACAGTGTCAGAGAGTGATAGAGAGTGTCAGAGAGTGATAGAGAGTGTCAGAGAGTGTCTGAGAGTGTCTGAGAGTGTCAGAGAGTGATAGAGAGTGTCAGAGAGTGTCAGACAGTGTCAGAGAGTGACAGAGAGTGTCAGAGAGTGATAGAGAGTGTCAGAGAGTGTCTGAGAGTGTCTGAGAGTGTCAGAGAGTGATAGAGAGTGTCAGAGAGTGTTAGAGAGTGACAGAGAGTGTCAGAGAGTGTCAGACAGTGTCAGAGAGTGATAGAGAGTGATAGAGAGTGTCAGAGAGTGGCAGACAGTGTCAGAGAGTGATAGAGAGTGTCAGAGAGTGATAGAGAGTGATAGAGAGTGTCAGAGAGTGTCAGAGAGTGTCTGAGAGTGTCAGTGAGTGTCTGAGAGTGTCAGAGAGTGATGGAGAGTGATAGAGTGTCACAGAGTGTCAGAGAGTGATAGCGAGTGTCAGAGAGTGTCAGACAGTGTCAGAGAGTGATAGAGAGTGTCAGAGAGTGTCAGACAGTGTCAGAGAGTGATAGAGAGTGATAGAGAGTGTCAGAGAGTGTCAGACAGTGTCAGAGAGTGATAGAGAGTGTCAGAGAGTGATAGAGAGTGATAGAGTGATAGAGAGTGTCAGAGAGTGTCTGAGAGTGTCAGAGAGTGTCTGAGAGTGTCAGAGAGTGATAGAGAGTGATAGAGTGTCAGAGAGTGTCAGAGAGTGATAGCGAGTGTCAGAGAGTGTCAGAGAGCGTCAGAGAGTGTCAGAGAGTGTCAGAGAGTGTCAGAGAGTGTCTGAGAGTGTCTGAGAGTGTCAGAGAGTGATAAAGAGTGATAAAGAGTGATAGAGAGTGATTGAGAGTGTCTGAGAGTGATAGAGAGTGATAGAGAGTTTCAGAGAGTGTCAGAGAGTGTCAGAGAGTGATAGAGAGTGATAGAGAGTGTCAGAGAGTGATAGAGAGTGTCAGAGAGTGATAGAGAGTGATAGAGAGTGTCAGAGAGTGTCAGACAGTGTCAGAGAGTGATAGAGAGTGATAGAGAGTGTCAGAGAGTGTCTGAGAGTGTCAGAGAGTGTCTGAGAGTGTCTGAGAGTGTCAGAGAGTGATAGAGAGTGATAGAGAGTGATAGAGAGTGTCAGAGAGTGTCAGAGAGTGATAGAGAGTGTCAGAGAGTGTCAGAGAGTGTCAGAGAGTGTCTGAGAGTGTCAGAGAGTGATAGAGAGTGATAGAGAGTGTCAGAGAGTGTCAGAGAGTGATAGAGAGTGCCAGAGAGTGTCAGACAGTGTCAGAGAGTGATAGAGAGTGATAGAGAGTGTCAGACAGTGTCAGAGAGTGATAGAGAGTGTCAGAGAGTGATAGATTGTGTCAGAGAGTGTCTGAGAGTGTCAGAGAGTGTCTGAGAGTGTCAGAGAGTGTCAGAGAGTGATAGAGTGTCTGAGAGTGTCAGAGAGTGATAGAGAGTGTCAGAGAGTGTCTGAGAGTGTCAGAGAGTGTCTGAGAGTTTCAGAGAGCGATAGAGAGTGATAGAGTGTCAGAGAGTGTCAGAGAGTGATAGAGAGTGTCAGAGAGTGTCAGAGAGTGTCAGAGAGTGATAGAGAGTGTCAGAGAGTGTCAGAGAGTGTCAGAGAGTGATAGAGAGTGTCAGAGAGTGATAGAGAGTGTCAGAGAGTGAAGCAGAGTGTCAGAGAGTGTCTGAGAGTGTCAGAGTGTCTGAGAGTGTCAGAGAGTGATAGATAGTGATAGAGTGTCAGAGAATGTCAGAGAGTGTCAGACAGTGTCAGAGAGTGATAGAGAGTGTCAGAGAGTGATAGAGAGTGTCAGAGAGTGTCTGAGAGTGTCTGAGAGTGTCAGAGAGTGATAGAGAGTGTCAGAGAGTGTCAGACAGTGTCAGAGAGTGACAGAGAGTGTCAGAGAGTGATAGAGAGTGTCAGAGAGTGTCTGAGAGTGTCTGAGAGTGTCTGAGAGTGTCAGAGAGTGATAGAGAGTGATAGAGTGATAGAGAGTGTCAGAGAGTGATAGAGAGTGTCAGAGAGTGTATGAGAGTGTCAGAGAGTGTCTGAGAGTGTCAGAGAGTGATAGAGAGTGATAGAGTGTCAGAGAGTGATAGAGAGTGTCAGAGAGTGTCAGAGAGTGTCAGAGAGTGTCAGAGAGTGATAGAGAGTGTCAGAGAGTGTCAGAGAGTGTCTGAGAGTGTCAGAGAGTGTCAGAGAGTGTCTGAGAGTGTCAGAGAGTGATAGAGAGTGATAGAGATTGTCAGAGAGTGTCAGACAGTGTCAGAGAGTGATAGAGACTGTCAGAGAGTGTCAGACAGTGTCAGAGAGTGATAGAGAGTGATAGAGAGTTTCAGAGAGTCTCAGAGAGTGTCTGAGAGTGTCAGAGAGTGATAGAGAGTGTCAGAGAGTGTCTGAGAGTGTCAGAGAGGGTCTGAGAGTGTCAGAGAGTGATAGAGAGTGATAGAGAGTGTCAGAGAGTGTCAGACAGTGTCAGAGAGTGATAGAGAGTGTCAGAGAGTGATAGAGAGTGTCAGAGAGTGTCTGAGAGTGTCTGAGAGTGTCAGAGAGTGATAGAGAGTGTCAGAGAGTGTCAGACAGTGTCAGAGAGTGACAGAGAGTGTCAGAGAGTGATAGAGAGTGTCAGAGAGTGTCTGAGAGTGTCTGAGAGTGTCTGAGAGTGTCAGAGAGTGATAGAGAGTGTCAGAGAGTGTTAGAGAGTGACAGAGAGTGTCAGAGAGTGTCAGACAGTGTCAGAGAGTGATAGAGAGTGATAGAGAGTGTCAGAGAGTGTCAGACAGTGTCAGAGAGTGATAGAGAGTGTCAGAGAGTGTCAGACAGTGTCAGAGAGTGATAGTGAATGTCTGAGAGTGTCAGATAGTGTCAGTGAGTGATAGAGAGTGATAGAGAGTGATAGAGAGTTTCAGAGAGTGTCAGAGAGTGTCAGAGAGTGATAGAGAGTGATAGAGAGTGTCAGAGAGTGTCAGAGAGTGTCAGAGAGTGTCAGAGAGTGCCAGAGAGTGATAGAGAGTGATAGCGAGTTTCAGAGAGTGTCAGAGAGTGATAGAGAGTGATAGAGAGTGTCAGAGAGTGATAGAGAGTGATAGAGAGTGTCAGAGAGTGTCAGAGACTGTCAGAGAGTGTCAGAGAGTGATAGAGAGTGATAGAGAGTGTCAGAGAGTGTCAGAGTGTGTCAGAGAGTGTCAGAGAGTGATAGAGAGTGATAGAGAGATTCAGAGAATGTCAGAGAGTGTCAGAGAGTGTCAGAGAGTGATAGAGAGTGTCAGAGAGGGTCTGAGAGTGTCAGAGAGTGTCAGAGAGTGATAGAGAGTGTCAGAGAGTGATACAGAGTGTCAGAGAGTGTCTGTGAGTGTCTGAGAGTGTCTGAGAGTGTCTGAGAGTGTCAGAGAGTGATAGAGAGTGATAGAGAGTGTCAGAGAGTGTCAGAGAGTGATAGAGAGTGTCACAGAGTGTCAGACAGTGTCAGAGAGTGATAGAGAGTGATAGAGAGTGTCAGAGAGTGTCAGACTGTGTCAGAGAGTGATAGAGAGTGTCAGAGAGTGTCAGAGAGTGATAGAGAGTGTCAGAGAGTGTCAGAGAGTGTCAGAGAGTGTCAGAGAGTGTCAGAGAGTGCCAGAGAGTGATAGAGAGTGATAGCGAGTTTCAGAGAGTGTCAGAGAGTGATAGAGAGTGATAGAGAGTGTCAGAGAGTGATAGAGAGTGATAGAGAGTGTCAGAGAGTGTCAGAGACTGTCAGAGAGTGTCAGAGAGTGATAGAGAGTGATAGAGAGTGTCAGAGAGTGTCAGAGTGTGTCAGAGAGTGTCAGAGAGTGATAGAGAGTGATAGAGAGATTCAGAGAATGTCAGAGAGTGTCAGAGAGTGTCAGAGAGTGATAGAGAGTGTCAGAGAGGGTCTGAGAGTGTCAGAGAGTGTCAGAGAGTGATAGAGAGTGTCAGAGAGTGATACAGAGTGTCAGAGAGTGTCTGTGAGTGTCTGAGAGTGTCTGAGAGTGTCTGAGAGTGTCAGAGAGTGATAGAGAGTGATAGAGAGTGTCAGAGAGTGTCAGAGAGTGATAGAGAGTGTCACAGAGTGTCAGACAGTGTCAGAGAGTGATAGAGAGTGATAGAGAGTGTCAGAGAGTGTCAGACTGTGTCAGAGAGTGATAGAGAGTGTCAGAGAGTGTCAGAGAGTGATAGAGAGTGTCACAGAGTGTCAGACAGTGTCAGAGAGTGATAGAGAGTGATAGAGAGTGTCAGAGAGTGTCAGACTGTGTCAGAGAGTGATAGAGAGTGTCAGAGAGTGTCAGAGAGTGTCAGAGAGTGTCAGAGAGTGATAGAGAGTGTCAGAGAGTGTCAGACAGTGTCAGAGAGTGATAGAGAGTTTCAGAGAGTGTCTGAGAGTGATAGAGAGTGTCAGAGAGTGTCAGAGAGTGATAGTGAGTGTCAGAGAGTGATAGAGAGTGATAGAGAGTTTCAGAGAGTGTCAGAGAGTGTCTGAGAGTGTCAGAGAGTTTCAGAAAGTGATAGTGAGTGTCTGAGATTGCCAGAGAGTGTCAGAGAGTGATAGAGAGTGATAGAGAGTGTCAGAGAGTGTCTGAGAGTGTCAGAGAGTGATAGAGAGTGTCAGAGAGTGTCTGAGAGTGTCTGAGAGTGTCAGAGAGTGATAGAGAGTGTCAGAGAGTGTCAGACAGTGTCAGAGAGTGACAGAGAGTGTCAGAGAGTGATAGAGAGTGTCAGAGAGTGTCTGAGAGTGTCTGAGAGTGTCTGAGAGTGTCAGAGAGTGATAGAGAGTGTCAGAGAGTGTTAGAGAGTGACAGAGAGTGTCAGAGAGTGTCAGACAGTGTCAGAGAGTGATAGAGAGTGATAGAGAGTGTCAGAGAGTGGCAGACAGTGTCAGAGAGTGATAGAGAGTGTCAGAGAGTGATAGAGAGTGATAGAGAGTGTCAGAGAGTGTCAGACAGTGTCAGAGAGTGATAGAGAGTGTCAGAGAGTGATAGAGAGTGTCAGAGAGTGTCTGAGAGTGTCTGAGAGTGTCAGAGAGTGATAGAGAGTGTCAGAGAGTGTCAGACAGTGTCAGAGAGTGACAGAGAGTGTCTGAGAGTGTCTGAGAGTGTCTGAGAGTGTCAGAGAGTGATAGAGAGTGTCAGAGAGTGTTAGAGAGTGACAGAGAGTGTCAGAGAGTGTCAGACAGTGTCAGAGAGTGATAGAGAGTGATAGAGAGTGTCAGAGAGTGGCAGACAGTGTCAGAGAGTGATAGAGAGTGTCAGAGAGTGATAGAGAGTGATAGAGAGTGTCAGAGAGTGTCAGAGAGTGTCTGAGAGTGTCAGTGAGTGTCTGAGAGTGTCAGAGAGTGATGGAGGGTGATAGAGTGTCACAGAGTGTCAGAGAGTGATAGCGAGTGTCAGAGAGTGTCAGACAGTGTCAGAGAGTGATAGAGAGTGTCAGAGAGTGTCAGACAGTGTCAGAGAGTGATAGAGAGTGATAGAGAGTGTCAGAGAGTGTCAGACAGTGTCAGAGAGTGATAGAGAGTGTCAGAGAGTGATAGAGAGTGATAGAGTGATAGAGAGTGTCAGAGAGTGTCTGAGAGTGTCAGAGAGTGTCTGAGAGTGTCAGAGAGTGATAGAGAGTGTCAGAGAGTGTCAGAGAGCGTCAGAGAGTGTCAGAGAGTGTCAGAGAGTGTCAGAGAGTGTCTGAGAGTGTCTGAGAGTGTCAGAGAGTGATAAAGAGTGATAAAGAGTGATAGAGAGTGATTGAGAGTGTCTGAGAGTGATAGAGAGTGATAGAGAGTTTCAGAGAGTGTCAGAGAGTGTCAGAGAGTGATAGAGAGTGATAGAGAGTGTCAGAGAGTGATAGAGAGTGTCAGAGAGTGATAGAGAGTGATAGAGAGTGTCAGAGAGTGTCAGACAGTGTCAGAGAGTGATAGAGAGTGATACAGAGTGTCAGAGAGTGTCTGAGAGTGTCAGAGAGTGTCTGAGAGTGTCTGAGAGTGTCAGAGAGTGATAGAGAGTGATAGAGAGTGATAGAGAGTGTCAGAGAGTGTCAGAGAGTGATAGAGAGTGTCAGAGAGTGTCAGAGAGTGTCAGAGAGTGTCTGAGAGTGTCAGAGAGTGATAGAGAGTGATAGAGAGTGTCAGAGAGTGTCAGAGAGTGATAGAGAGTGCCAGAGAGTGTCAGACAGTGTCAGAGAGTGATAGAGAGTGATAGAGAGTGTCAGACAGTGTCAGAGAGTGATAGAGAGTGTCAGAGAGTGATAGATTGTGTCAGAGAGTGTCTGAGAGTGTCAGAGAGTGTCTGAGAGTGTCAGAGAGTGTCAGAGAGTGATAGAGTGTCTGAGAGTGTCAGAGAGTGATAGAGAGTGTCAGAGAGTGTCTGAGAGTGTCAGAGAGTGTCTGAGAGTTTCAGAGAGCGATAGAGAGTGATAGAGTGTCAGAGAGTGTCAGAGAGTGATAGAGAGTGTCAGAGAGTGTCAGAGAGTGTCAGAGAGTGATAGAGAGTGTCAGAGAGTGTCAGAGAGTGTCAGAGAGTGATAGAGAGTGTCAGAGAGTGATAGAGAGTGTCAGAGAGTGAAGCAGAGTGTCAGAGAGTGTCTGAGAGTGTCAGAGTGTCTGAGAGTGTCAGAGAGTGATAGAGAGTGATAGAGTGTCAGAGAATGTCAGAGAGTGTCAGACAGTGTCAGAGAGTGATAGAAAGTGTCAGAGAGTGATAGAGAGTGTCAGAGAGTGTCTGAGAGTGTCTGAGAGTGTCAGAGAGTGATAGAGAGTGTCAGAGAGTGTCAGACAGTGTCAGAGAGTGACAGAGAGTGTCAGAGAGTGATAGAGAGTGTCAGAGAGTGTCTGAGAGTGTCTGAGAGTGTCTGAGAGTGTCAGAGAGTGATAGAGAGTGATAGAGTGATAGAGAGTGTCAGAGAGTGATAGAGAGTGTCAGAGAGTGTATGAGAGTGTCAGAGAGTGTCTGAGAGTGTCAGAGAGTGATAGAGAGTGATAGAGTGTCAGAGAGTGATAGAGAGTGTCAGAGAGTGTCAGAGAGTGTCAGAGAGTGTCAGAGAGTGATAGAGAGTGTCAGAGAGTGTCAGAGAGTGTCTGAGAGTGTCAGAGAGTGTCAGAGAGTGTCTGAGAGTGTCAGAGAGTGATAGAGAGTGATAGAGATTGTCAGAGAGTGTCAGACAGTGTCAGAGAGTGATAGAGAGTGTCAGAGAGTGTCAGACAGTGTCAGAGAGTGATAGAGAGTGATAGAGAGTTTCAGAGAGTCTCAGAGAGTGTCTGAGAGTGTCAGAGAGTGATAGAGAGTGTCAGAGAGTGTCTGAGAGTGTCAGAGAGGGTCTGAGAGTGTCAGAGAGTGATAGAGAGTGATAGAGAGTGTCAGAGAGTGTCAGACAGTGTCAGAGAGTGATAGAGAGTGTCAGAGAGTGATAGAGAGTGTCAGAGAGTGTCTGAGAGTGTCTGAGAGTGTCAGAGAGTGATAGAGAGTGTCAGAGAGTGTCAGACAGTGTCAGAGAGTGACAGAGAGTGTCAGAGAGTGATAGAGAGTGTCAGAGAGTGTCTGAGAGTGTCTGAGAGTGTCTGAGAGTGTCAGAGAGTGATAGAGAGTGTCAGAGAGTGTTAGAGAGTGACAGAGAGTGTCAGAGAGTGTCAGACAGTGTCAGAGAGTGATAGAGAGTGATAGAGAGTGTCAGAGAGTGTCAGACAGTGTCAGAGAGTGATAGAGAGTGTCAGAGAGTGTCAGACAGTGTCAGAGAGTGATAGTGAATGTCTGAGAGTGTCAGATAGTGTCAGTGAGTGATAGAGAGTGATAGAGAGTGATAGAGAGTTTCAGAGAGTGTCAGAGAGTGTCAGAGAGTGATAGAGAGTGTCAGAGAGTGTCAGAGAGTGTCAGAGAGTGTCAGAGAGTGTCAGAGAGTGCCAGAGAGTGATAGAGAGTGATAGCGAGTTTCAGAGAGTGTCAGAGAGTGATAGAGAGTGATAGAGAGTGTCAGAGAGTGATAGAGAGTGATAGAGAGTGTCAGAGAGTGTCAGAGACTGTCAGAGAGTGTCAGAGAGTGATAGAGAGTGATAGAGAGTGTCAGAGAGTGTCAGAGTGTGTCAGAGAGTGTCAGAGAGTGATAGAGAGTGATAGAGAGATTCAGAGAATGTCAGAGAGTGTCTGAGAGTGTCAGAGAGTGATAGAGAGTGTCAGAGAGGGTCTGAGAGTGTCAGAGAGTGTCAGAGAGTGATAGAGAGTGTCAGAGAGTGATACAGAGTGTCAGAGAGTGTCTGTGAGTGTCTGAGAGTGTCTGAGAGTGTCTGAGAGTGTCAGAGAGTGATAGAGAGTGATAGAGAGTGTCAGAGAGTGTCAGAGAGTGATAGAGAGTGTCACAGAGTGTCAGACAGTGTCAGAGAGTGATAGAGAGTGATAGAGAGTGTCAGAGAGTGTCAGACTGTGTCAGAGAGTGATAGAGAGTGTCAGAGAGTGTCAGAGAGTGATAGAGAGTGTCACAGAGTGTCAGACAGTGTCAGAGAGTGATAGAGAGTGATAGAGAGTGTCAGAGAGTGTCAGACTGTGTCAGAGAGTGATAGAGAGTGTCAGAGAGTGTCAGAGAGTGTCAGAGAGTGTCAGAGAGTGATAGAGAGTGTCAGAGAGTGTCAGACAGTGTCAGAGAGTGATAGAGAGTTTCAGAGAGTGTCTGAGAGTGATAGAGAGTGTCAGAGAGTGTCAGAGAGTGATAGTGAGTGTCAGAGAGTGATAGAGAGTGATAGAGAGTTTCAGAGAGTGTCAGAGAGTGTCTGAGAGTGTCAGAGAGTTTCAGAAAGTGATAGTGAGTGTCTGAGATTGCCAGAGAGTGTCAGAGAGTGATAGAGAGTGATAGAGAGTGTCAGAGAGTGTCTGAGAGTGTCAGAGAGTGATAGAGAGTGTCAGAGAGTTTCAGAAAGTGATAGTGAGTGTCTGAGATTGTCAGAGAGTGTCAGAGAGTGATAGAGAGTGATAGAGAGTCTCAGAGAGTGTCTGAGAGTGTCAGAGAGTGTCTGAGATTGTCAGAGAGTGTCAGAGAGTGATAGAGAGTGATAGAGAGTGTCAGAGAGTGTCTGAGAGTGTCAGAGAGTGTCTGAGAGTGTCAGAGAGTGATAGAGAGTGATAGAGGGTGAAAGAGAGTGTCAAAGAGTGTCAGACAGTGTCAGAGAGTGATAGAGCGTGTCAGAGAGTGTCACACAGTGTCAGAGAGTGATAGTGAGTGTCTGAGAGTGTCAGATAGTGTCAGAGGTTGATAGAGAGTGATAGAGAGTTTCAGAGAGTGTCAGAGAGAGATAGAGAGGGATAGAGAGTGTCACAGAGTGTCTGAGAGTGTCAGAGAGTGATAGAGAGTGTCAGAGAGTGTCTGAGAGTGTCAGAGAGTGTCTGAGAGTGTCAGAGAGTGACAGAGAGAGATAGAGAGTGATAGAGAGTGTCAGAGAGTGTCAGACAGTGTCAGAGAGTGATAGAGAGTGTCAGAGAGTGTCAGACAGTGTCAGAGAGTGATAGTGAATGTCTGAGAGTGTCAGATAGTGTCAGTGAGTGATAGAGAGTGATAGAGAGTTTCAGAGAGTGTCAGAGAGTGTCAGAGAGTGATAGAGAGTGATAGAGAGTGTCAGAGAGTGTCAGAGAGTGTCAGAGAGTGTCAGAGAGTGATAGAGAGTGATAGCGAGTTTCAGAGAGTGTCAGAGAGTGTCAGAGAGTGATAGAGAGTGATAGAGAGTGTCAGAGAGTGATAGAGAGTGATAGAGAGTGTCAGAGAGTGTCAGAGAGTGTCAGAGAGTGATAGAGAGTGATAGAGAGTGTCAGAGAGTGTCAGAGTGTGTCAGAGAGTGTCAGAGAGTGATAGAGAGTGATAGAGAGTTTCAGAGAGTGTCAGAGAGTGTCTGAGAGTGTCAGAGAGTGATAGAGAGTGTCAGAGAGGGTCTGAGAGTGTCAGAGAGTGTCAGAGAGTGATAGAGAGTGATAGAGAGTGTCAGAGAGTGTCAGACAGTGTCAGAGAGTGATACAGAGTGTCAGAGAGTGTCTGAGAGTGTCAGAGAGGGTCTGAGATTGTTAGAGAGTGATAGAGAGTGATAGAGAGTGTCAGAGAGTGTCAGACAGTGTCAGAGAGTGATAGAGAGTGTCAGAGAGTGATACAGAGTGTCAGAGAGTGTCTGAGAGTGTCTGAGAGTGTCTGAGAGTGTCTGAGAGTGTCAGAGAGTGATAGAGAGTGATAGAGAGTGTCAGAGAGTGTCAGAGAGTGATAGAGAGTGTCACAGAGTGTCAGACAGTGTCAGAGAGTGATAGAGAGTGATAGAGAGTGTCAGAGAGTGTCAGACTGTGTCAGAGAGTGATAGAGAGTGTCAGAGAGTGATAAAGTGTGTCAGAGAGTGTCTGAGAGTGTCAGAGAGTGATAGAGAGTGATAGAGTGTCAGAGAGTCAGACAGTGTCAGAGAGTGATAGAGAGTGTCAGAGAGTGATAGAGAGTGTCAGAGAGTGTCTGAGAGTGTCAGTGAGTGTCTGAGAGTGTCAGAGAGTGATAGAGAGTGATAGAGTGTCACAGAGTGTCACAGAGTGATAGCGAGTGTCAGAGAGTGTCAGACAGTGTCAGAGAGTGATAGAGAGTGTCAGAGAGTGTCAGAGAGTGATAGAGAGTGTCAGAGAGTGTCAGACAGTGTCAGAGAGTGATAGAGAGAGATAGAGAGTGTCAGAGAGTGTCAGAGAGTGTCAGACACTGTCAGAGAGTGATAGAGAGTGTCAGAGAGTGTCTGAGAGTGTCAGAGAGTGATAGAGAGTGTCAGAGAGTTTCAGAAAGTGATAGTGAGTGTCTGAGATTGTCAGAGAGTGTCAGAGAGTGATAGAGAGTGATAGAGAGTCTCAGAGAGTGTCTGAGAGTGTCAGAGAGTGTCTGAGATTGTCAGAGAGTGTCAGAGAGTGATAGAGAGTGATAGAGAGTGTCAGAGAGTGTCTGAGAGTGTCAGAGAGTGTCTGAGAGTGTCAGAGAGTGATAGAGAGTGATAGAGGGTGAAAGAGAGTGTCAAAGAGTGTCAGACAGTGTCAGAGAGTGATAGAGCGTGTCAGAGAGTGTCACACAGTGTCAGAGAGTGATAGTGAGTGTCTGAGAGTGTCAGATAGTGTCAGAGGTTGATAGAGAGTGATAGAGAGTTTCAGAGAGTGTCAGAGAGAGATAGAGAGGGATAGAGAGTGTCACAGAGTGTCTGAGAGTGTCAGAGAGTGATAGAGAGTGTCAGAGAGTGTCTGAGAGTGTCAGAGAGTGTCTGAGAGTGTCAGAGAGTGACAGAGAGAGATAGAGAGTGATAGAGAGTGTCAGAGAGTGTCAGACAGTGTCAGAGAGTGATAGAGAGTGTCAGAGAGTGTCAGACAGTGTCAGAGAGTGATAGTGAATGTCTGAGAGTGTCAGATAGTGTCAGTGAGTGATAGAGAGTGATAGAGAGTTTCAGAGAGTGTCAGAGAGTGTCAGAGAGTGATAGAGAGTGTCAGAGAGTGTCAGAGAGTGTCAGAGAGTGTCAGAGAGTGTCAGAGAGTGATAGAGAGTGATAGCGAGTTTCAGAGAGTGTCTGAGAGTGTCAGAGAGTGTCAGTGAGTGATAGAGAGTGATAGAGAGTGATAGAGAGTTTCAGAGAGTGTCAGAGAGTGTCAGAGAGTGATAGAGAGTGATAGAGAGTGTCAGAGAGTGTCAGAGAGTGTCAGAGAGTGTCAGAGAGTGCCAGAGAGTGATAGAGAGTGATAGCGAGTTTCAGAGAGTGTCAGAGATTGTCAGAGAGTGATAGAGAGTGATAGAGAGTGTCAGAGAGTGATAGAGAGTGATAGAGAGTGTCAGAGAGTGTCAGAGAGTGTCAGAGAGTGATAGAGAGTGATAGAGAGTGTCAGAGAGTGTCAGAGTGTGTCAGAGAGTGTCAGAGAGTGATAGAGAGTTTCAGAGAGTGTCAGAGAGTGTCTGAGAGTGTCAGAGAGTGATAGAGAGTGTCAGAGAGGGTCTGAGAGTGTCAGAGAGTGTCAGAGAGTGATAGAGAGTGATAGAGAGTGTCAGAGAGTGTCAGACATTGTCAGAGAGTGATACAGAGTGTCAGAGAGTGTCTGAGAGTGTCAGAGAGGGTCTGAGATTGTTAGAGAGTGATAGAGAGTGATAGAGAGTGTCAGAGAGTGTCAGACAGTGTCAGAGAGTGATAGAGAGTGTCAGAGAGTGATACAGAGTGTCAGAGAGTGTCTGAGAGTGTCTGAGAGTGTCTGAGAGTGTCTGAGAGTGTCAGAGAGTGATAGAGAGTGATAGAGAGTGTCAGAGAGTGTCAGAGAGTGATAGAGAGTGTCACAGAGTGTCAGACAGTGTCAGAGAGTGATAGAGAGTGATAGAGAGTGTCAGAGAGTGTCAGATTGTGTCAGAGAGTGATAGAGAGTGTCAGAGAGTGATAAAGTGTGTCAGAGAGTGTCTGAGAGTGTCAGAGAGTGATAGAGAGTGATAGAGTGTCAGAGAGTCAGACAGTGTCAGAGAGTGATAGAGAGTGTCAGAGAGTGTCTGAGAGTGTCAGTGAGTGTCTGAGAGTGTCAGAGAGTGATAGAGAGTGATAGAGTGTCACAGAGTGTCACAGAGTGATAGCGAGTGTCAGAGAGTGTCAGACAGTGTCAGAGAGTGATAGAGAGTGTCAGAGAGTGTCAGAGAGTGATAGAGAGTGTCAGAGAGTGTCAGACAGTGTCAGAGAGTGATAGAGAGTGATAGAGAGTGTCAGAGAGTGTCAGAGAGTGTCAGACACTGTCAGAGAGTGATAGAGAGTGTCAGAGAGTGATAGAGAGTGTCAGAGAGTGTCTGAGAGTGTCAGTGAGTGTCTGAGAGTGTCAGAGAGTGAGAGAGAGTGATAGAGTGTCACAGAGTGTCAGAGAGTGATAGCGAGTGTCAGAGAGTGTCAGACAGTGTCAGAGAGTGATAGATAGTGTCAGAGAGTGTCAGAGAGTGTCTGAGAGTGTCTGAGAGTGATAGAGAGTGTCAGAGAGTGTCAGAGAGTGATAGAGAGTGTCAGAGAGTGACAGACAGTGTCAGAGAGTGATAGAGAGTGATAGAGAGTGTCAGAGAGTGTGAGACAGTGTCAGAGAGTGATAGAGAGTGTCAGAGAGTGATAGAGAGTGTCAGAGAGTGTCTGAGAGTGTCAGTGAGTGTCTGAGAGTGTCAGAGAGTGATAGAGAGTGATAGAGTGTCAGAGAGTGTCAGAGAGTGACAGCGAGTGTCAGAGAGTGTCAGACAGTGTCAGAGAGTGATAGAGAGTGTCAGAGAGTGTCAGAGAGTGATAGAGAGTGTCAGACAGTGTCAGAGAGTGATAGAGAGTGATAGAGAGTGTCAGAGAGTGTCAGACAGTGTCAGAGAGTGATAGAGAGTGTCAGAGAGTGATAGAGAGTGTCAGAAAGTGTCTGAGAGTGTCAGTGAGTGTCTGAGAGTGTCAGAGAGTGATAGAGAGTGATAGAGTGTCACAGAGTGTCAGAGAGTGATAGCGAGTGTCAGAGAGTGTCAGACAGTGTCTGAGAGTGATAGAGAGTGTCAGAGAGTGTCAGAGAGTGATAGAGAGTGCCAGAGAGTGTCAGACAGTGTCAGAGAGTGATAGAGAGTGATAGAGAGTGTCAGAGAGTGATAGAGAGTGTCAGAGAGTGATAGAGAGTGATGGAGAGTTTCAGAGAGTGTCAGACATTGTCAGAGAGTGTTAGAGAGTGTCAGAGAATGTCAGACAGTGTCAGAGAGTGATAGTGAGTGTCTGAGAGTCTCAGAGATTGATAGTGAGTGTCTGAGAGTGTCAGAGATTGATAGTGAGTGTCTGAGAGTGTCAGAGCGTGTCAGAGAGTGATAGAGAGTGTCAGAGAGTGATAGAGAGTGATAGAGAGTTTCAGTGATTGTCAGACAGTGTCAGAGAGTGATAGAGAGTGTCAGAGAGTGTCAGACTGTGTCAGAGAGTGATAGTGAGTGTCTGAGAGTGTCAGATAGTTTCAGAGAGTGATAGAGAGTGATAGAGAGTTTCAGAGATTGTCAGAGAGTGTCAGAGAATGTCAGAGAGTGATAGAGAGTGTCAGAGAGTGATAGAGAGTGTCAGAGAGTGATACAGAGTGTCAGAGAGTGTCTGAGAGTGTCAGAGAGGGTCTGAGATTGTTAGAGAGTGATAGAGAGTGATAGAGAGTGTCAGAGAGTGTCAGACAGTGTCAGAGAGTGATAGAGAGTGTCAGAGAGTGATACAGAGTGTCAGAGAGTGATACAGAGTGTCAGAGAGTGTCTGAGAGTGTATGAGAGTGTCTGAGAGTGTCAGAGAGTGATATAGAGTGATAGAGAGTGTCAGAGAGTGATAGAGAGTGTCACAGAGTGTCAGACAGTGTCAGAGAGTGATAGAGAGTGATAGAGAGTGTCAGAGAGTGTCAGACTGTGTCAGAGAGTGATAGAGAGTGTCAGAGAGTGATAAAGTGTGTCAGAGAGTGTCTGAGAGTGTCAGAGAGTGATAGAGAGTGTCAGAGAGTGTCAGAGAGTCAGACAGTGTCAGAGAGTGATAGAGAGTGTCAGAGAGTGATAGAGAGTGTCAGAGAGTGTCTGAGAGTGTCAGTGAGTGTCTGAGAGTGTCAGAGAGTGATAGAGAGTGATAGAGTGTCACAGAGTGTCACAGAGTGATAGCGAGTGTCAGAGAGTGTCAGACAGTGTCAGAGAGTGATAGAGAGTGTCAGAGAGTGTCAGAGAGTGATAGAGAGTGTCAGAGAGTGTCAGACACTGTCAGAGAGTGATAGAGAGTGTCAGAGAGTGATAGAGAGTGTCAGAGAGTGTCTGAGAGTGTCAGTGAGTGTCTGAGAGTGTCAGAGAGTGAGAGAGAGTGATAGAGTGTCACAGAGTGTCAGAGAGTGATAGCGAGTGTCAGAGAGTGTCAGACAGTGTCAGAGAGTGATAGAGAGTGTCAGAGAGAGTCAGAGAGTGTCAGAGAGTGTCTGAGAGTGTCTGAGAGTGATAGAGAGTGTCAGAGAGTGTCAGAGAGTGATAGAGAGTGTCAGAGAGTGACAGACAGTGTCAGAGAGTGATAGAGAGTGATAGAGAGTGTCAGAGAGTGTGAGACAGTGTCAGAGAGTGATAGAGAGTCTCAGAGAGTGTTAGAGAGTGTCAGAGAGTGTCTGAGAGTGTCAGTGAGTGTCTGAGAGTGTCAGAGAGTGAGAGAGAGTGATAGAGTGTCACAGAGTGTCAGAGAGTGATAGCGAGTGTCAGAGAGTGTCAGACAGTGTCAGAGAGTGATAGAGAGTGTCAGAGAGTGTCAGAGAGTGTCAGAGAGTGTCTGAGAGTGTCTGAGAGTGATAGAGAGTGTCAGAGAGTGTCAGAGAGTGATAGAGAGTGTCAGAGAGTGTCAGACAGTGTCAGAGAGTGATAGAGAGTGATAGAGAGTGTCAGAGAGTGTCAGACAGTGTCAGAGAGTGATAGAGAGTGTCAGAGAGTGATAGAGAGTGTCAGAAAGTGTCTGAGAGTGTCAGTGAGTGTCTGAGAGTGTCAGAGAGTGATAGAGAGTGATAGAGTGTCACAGAGTGTCAGAGAGTGATAGCGAGTGTCAGAGAGTGTCAGACAGTGTCTGAGAGTGATAGAGAGTGTCAGAGAGTGATAGAGAGTGTCAGAGAGTGTCAGACAGTGTCAGAGAGTGATAGAGAGTGATAGAGAGTGTCAGAGAGTGATAGAGAGTGTCAGAGAGTGATAGAGAGTGATAGAGAGTTTCAGAGAGTGTCAGACAGTGTCAGAGAGTGATAGAGAGTGTCAGAGAATGTCAGACAGTGTCAGAGAGTGATAGTGAGTGTCTGAGAGTGTCAGAGATTGATAGTGAGTGTCTGAGAGTGTCAGAGATTGATAGTGAGTGTCTGAGAGTGTCAGAGAGTGTCAGAGAGTGATAGAGAGTGTCAGAGAGTGATAGAGAGTGATAGAGAGTTTCAGAGAGTGTCAGACAGTGTCAGAGAGTGATAGAGAGTGTCTGAGAGTGTCAGACTGTGTCAGAGAGTGATAGTGAGTGTCTGAGAGTGTCAGATAGTGTCAGAGAGTGATAGAGAGTGATAGAGAGTTTCAGAGATTGTCAGAGAGTGTCAGAGAATGTCAGAGAGTGATAGAGAGTGTCAGAGAGTGATAGAGAGTGTCAGAGAGTGTCTGAGAGTGTCAGAGAGTGATAGAGAGTGATAGAGAGTGATAGAGAGTGTCAGAGAGTGTCAGACAGTGTCAGAGAGTGATAGAGAGTGTCAGAGAGTGTCAGAAAGTGTCAGAGAGTGATAGTGAGTGTCTGAGAGTGTCAGATAGTGTCAGAGAGTGATAGAGAGTGTCAGAGAGTGTCAGAGTTTGTCAGAGAGTGTCAGAGAGTGATAGAGAGTGATAGAGAGTTTCAGAGAGTGTCAGAGACTGTCTGAGAGTGTCAGAGAGTGATAGAGAGTGTCAGAGAGTGTCTGAGAGTGTCAGAGAGTGTCAGAGAGTGTCTGAGAGTGTCAGAGAGTGATAGAGAGTGATAGAGAGTGATAGAGAGTTTCAGAGAGTGTCAGACAGTGTCAGAGAGTGTCTGAGAGTGATAGAGAGTGTCAGAGAGTGTCAGAGATTGATGGTGAGTGTCAGAGAGTGATAGAGAGTGATAGAGAGTTTCAGAGAGTGTCAGAGAGTGTCTGAGAGTGTCAGAGAGTGACAGAGAGTGTCAGAGAGTGTCAGAAAGTGATAGAGAGTGATAGAGAGTGTCAGAGAGTGTCAGAGAGTGATAGAGAGTGTCAGACAGTGTCAGAGAGTGATAGAGAGTGTCAGAGAGTGTCTGAGAGTGTCAGAGAGTGTCAGAGATTGTCAGAGAGTGTCAGAGAGTGTCAGAGAGTGATAGAGAGTGTCAGAGAGTGATAGAGAGTGTCAGAGAGTGTCAGAGAGTGTCAGAAAGTGATAGAGAGTGATAGAGAGTGTCAGAGAGTGTCAGAGAGTGTCAGAGATTGATAGAGAGTGTCAGACAGTGTCAGAGAGTGATAGTGAGTGTCTGAGAGTGTCAGAGAGTGTCAGAGAGTGATAGAGAGTGATGGAGAGTGTCAGAGAGTGTCTGAGAGTGTCAGAGAGTGATAGAGAGTGTCAGAGTGTGTCTGAGAGTGTCAGAGTGTCTGAGAGTGTCAGAGAGTGATAGAGAGTGATAGAGAGTGATAGAGAGTGTCAGAGAGTGTCAGACAGCGTCAGAGAGTGATAGAGCGTGTCACACAGTGTCCGAGAGTGATAGTGAGTGTCTGAGAGTGTCAGATAGTGTCAGAGAGTGATAGAGAGTGATAGAGAGTTTCAGAGAGTGTCAGACAGTGTCAGAGAGTGTCTGAGAGTGATAGAGAGTGTCAGAGAGTGTCATAGATTGATGGTGAGTGTCAGAGAGTGATAGAGAGTGATAGAGAGTTTCAGAGAGTGTCAGAGAGTGTCTGAGAGTGTCAGAGAGTGACAGAGAGTGTCAGAGAGTGTCAGAAAGTGATAGAGAGTGATAGAGAGTGTCAGAGAGTGTCAGAGAGTGATAGAGAGTGTCAGACAGTGTCAGAGAGTGATAGAGAGTGTCAGAGAGTGTCTGAGAGTGTCAGAGAGTGTCAGAGATTGTCAGAGAGTGTCAGAGAGTGTCAGAGAGTGATAGAGAGTGTCAGAGAGTGATAGAGAGTGTCAGAGAGTGTCAGAGAGTGTCAGAAAGTGATAGAGAGTGATAGAGAGTGTCAGAGAGTGTCAGAGAGTGTCAGAGATTGATAGAGAGTGTCAGACAGTGTCAGAGAGTGATAGTGAGTGTCTGAGAGTGTCAGAGAGTGTCAGAGAGTGATAGAGAGTGATGGAGAGTGTCAGAGAGTGTCTGAGAGTGTCAGAGAGTGATAGAGAGTGTCAGAGTGTGTCTGAGAGTGTCAGAGTTTCTGAGAGTGTCAGAGAGTGATAGAGAGTGATAGTGAGTGATAGAGAGTGTCAGAGAGTGTCAGACAGCGTCAGAGAGTGATAGAGCGTGTCACACAGTGTCCGAGAGTGATAGTGAGTGTCAGAGAGTGTCAGAGAGTGATAGAGAGTGATAGAGAGTGTCAGAGAGTGATAGAGAGTGTCAGAGAGTGTCTGAGAGTGTCAGAGAGTGTCTGAGTGTGTCAGAGAGTGATAGAGAGTAATAGAGAGTGATATAGAGTGTCAGAGAGTGTCAGACAGTGTCAGAGAGTGATAGAGAGTGTCAGAGAGTGTCAGACAGTGTCAGAGAGTGATAGTGAGTGTCTGAGAGTGTCAGATAGTGTCAGAGAGTGATAGAGAGTGATAGAGAGTGTCAGAGAGTGTCAGAGTGTGTCAGAGAGTGTCAGAGAGTGATAGAGAGTTTCAGAGAGTGTCAGAGAGTGATAGAGAGTGTCAGAGAGTGATAGAGAGTGTCAGAGAGTGTCTGAGAGTGTCAGAGAGTGTCAGAGAGTGTCTGAGAGTGTCAGAGAGTGATAGAGAGTGATAGAGAGTGTCAGAGAGTGTCAGACAGTGTCAGAGAGTGATAGAGAGTGTCTGAGAGTGTCAGAGAGTGATAGAGAGTGTCAGAGAGTGTCAGACAGTGTCAGAGAGTGATAGAGAGTGTCTGAGAGTGTCAGAGAGTGTCTGAGTGTGTCAGAGAGTGATAGAGAGTGATAGAGAGTGATAGAGAGTGTCAGAGAGTGTCAGACAGTGTCAGAGAGTGATAGAGAGTGTCAGAGAATGTCAGACAGTGTCAGAGAGTGATAGTGAGTCTCTGAGAGTGTCAGATAGTGTCAGAGAGTGATAGAGAGTGATAGAGAGTGTCAGAGAGTGTCAGAGTGTGTCAGAGAGTGTCAGATAGTGATAGAGAGTGATAGAGAGTTTCAGAGAGTGTCAAAGACTGTCTGAGAGTGTCAGAGAGTGATAGAGAGTGTCAGAGAATGTCTGAGAGTGTCAGAGAGTGTCAGAGAGTGTCTGAGAGTGTCAGAGAGTGATAGAGAGTGATAGAGAGTGTCAGAGAGTGTCAGACAGTGTCAGAGAGTGACAGAGAGTGTCTGAGAGTGTCAGAGAGTGATAGAGAGTGATAGCGAGTCTCAGAGAGTGTCAGAGAGTGTCAGAGAGTGATAGAGAGTGATAGAGAGTGTCAGAGAGTGATAGAGCGTGTCAGAGAGTGATAGAGAGTGATAGAGAGTTTCAGAGAGTGTCAGAGAGTGTCTGAGAGTGTCAGAGAGTGTCAGAGAGTGTCAGAAAGTGATAGAGAGTGATAGAGAGAGTCAGAGAGTGTCAGAGAGTGTCAGAGAGTGATAGACAGTGTCAGACAGTGTCAGAGAGTGATAGAGAGTGTCAGAGAGTGTCTGAGAGTGTCAGAGAGTGTCAGAGAGTGTCAGAGAGTGATAGAGAGTGTCAGAGAGTGTCAGACAGTGTCAGAGAGTGATAGAGAGTGTCAGAGAGTGTCTGAGAGTGATAGAGAGTGTCAGAGAGTGTCAGAAAGTGATAGTGAGTGTCAGAGAGTGATAGAGAGTGATAGAGAGTTTCAGAGAGTGTCAGAGAATGTCTGAGAGTGTCAGATAGTGTCTGAGTGTGTCAGAGAGTGATAGAGAGTAATAGAGAGTGATATAGAGTGTCAGAGAGTGTCAGACAGTGTCAGAGAGTGATAGAGAGTGTCAGAGAGTGTCAGACAGTGTCAGAGAGTGATAGTGAGTGTCTGAGAGTGTCAGATAGTGTCAGAGAGTGATAGAGAGTGATAGAGAGTGTCAGAGAGTGTCAGAGTGTGTCAGAGAGTGTCAGAGAGTGATAGAGAGTTTCAGAGAGTGTCAGAGAGTGATAGAGAGTGTCAGAGAGTGATAGAGAGTGTCAGAGAGTGTCTGAGAGTGTCAGAGAGTGTCAGAGAGTGTCAGACAGTGTCAGAGAGTGACAGAGAGTGTCTGAGAGTGTCAGAGAGTGATAGAGAGTGATAGCGAGTCTCAGAGAGTGTCAGAGAGTGTCAGAGAGTGATAGAGAGTGATAGAGAGTGTCAGAGAGTGATAGAGAGTGTCAGAGAGTGATAGAGAGTGATAGAGAGTTTCAGAGAGTGTCAGAGAGTGTCTGAGAGTGTCAGAGAGTGTCAGAGAGTGTCAGAAAGTGATAGAGAGTGATAGAGAGAGTCAGAGAGTGTCAGAGAGTGTCAGAGAGTGATAGACAGTGTCAGACAGTGTCAGAGAGTGATAGAGAGTGTCAGAGAGTGTCTGAGAGTGTCAGAGAGTGTCAGAGAGTGTCAGAGAGTGATAGAGAGTGTCAGAGAGTGTCAGACAGTGTCAGAGAGTGATAGAGAGTGTCAGAGAGTGTCTGAGAGTGATAGAGAGTGTCAGAGAGTGTCAGAAAGTGATAGTGAGTGTCAGAGAGTGATAGAGAGTGATAGAGAGTTTCAGAGAGTGTCAGAGAATGTCTGAGAGTGTCAGAGAGTGTCTGAGTGTGTCAGAGAGTGATAGAGAGTAATAGAGAGTGATATAGAGTGTCAGAGAGTGTCAGACAGTGTCAGAGAGTGATAGAGAGTGTCAGAGAGTGTCAGACAGTGTCAGAGAGTGATAGTGAGTGTCTGAGAGTGTCAGATAGTGTCAGAGAGTGATAGAGAGTGATAGAGAGTGTCAGAGAGTGTCAGAGTGTGTCAGAGAGTGTCAGAGAGTGATAGAGAGTTTCAGAGAGTGTCAGAGAGTGATAGAGAGTGTCAGAGAGTGATAGAGAGTGTCAGAGAGTGTCTGAGAGTGTCAGAGAGTGTCAGAGAGTGTCTGAGAGTGTCAGAGAGTGATAGAGAGTGATAGAGAGTGTCAGAGAGTGTCAGACAGTGTCAGAGAGTGATAGAGAGTGTCTGAGAGTGTCAGAGAGTGATAGAGAGTGTCAGAGAGTATCTGAGAGTGTCAGAGAGTGTCTGAGTGTGTCAGAGAGTGATAGAGAGTGATAGAGAGTGATAGAGAGTGTCAGAGAGTGTCAGACAGTGTCAGAGAGTGATAGAGAGTGTCAGAGAATGTCAGACAGTGTCAGAGAGTGATAGTGAGTCTCTGAGAGTGTCAGATAGTGTCAGAGAGTGATAGAGAGTGATAGAGAGTGTCAGAGAGTGTCAGAGTGTGTCAGAGAGTGTCAGATAGTGATAGAGAGTGATAGAGAGTTTCAGAGAGTGTCAGAGACTGTCTGAGAGTGTCAGAGAGTGATAGAGAGTGTCAGAGAATGTCTGAGAGTGTCAGAGAGTGTCAGAGAGTGTCTGAGAGTGTCAGAGAGTGATAGAGAGTGATAGAGAGTGTCAGAGAGTGTCAGACAGTGTCAGAGAGTGATAGAGAGTGTCTGAGAGTGTCAGAGAGTGATAGAGAGTGATAGCGAGTCTCAGAGAGTGTCAGAGAGTGTCAGAGAGTGATAGAGAGTGATAGAGAGTGTCAGAGAGTGATAGAGAGTGTCAGAGAGTGATAGAGAGTGATAGAGAGTTTCAGAGAGTGTCAGAGAGTGTCTGAGAGTGTCAGAGAGTGTCAGAGAGTGTCAGAAAGTGATAGAGAGTGATAGAGAGAGTCAGAGAGTGTCAGAGAGTGTCAGAGAGTGATAGACAGTGTCAGACAGTGTCAGAGAGTGATAGAGAGTGTCAGAGAGTGTCTGAGAGTGTCAGAGAGTGTCAGAGAGTGTCAGAGAGTGATAGAGAGCGTCAGAGAGTGTCAGACAGTGTCAGAGAGTGATAGAGAGTGTCAGAGAGTGTCTGAGAGTGATAGAGAGTGTCAGAGAGTGTCAGAGAGTGATAGTGAGTGTCAGAGAGTGATAGAGAGTGATAGAGAGTTTCAGAGAGTGTCAGAGAATGTCTGAGAGTGTCAGAGAGTGTCAGAAAGTGATAGTGAGTGTCTGAGATTGTCAGAGAGTGTCAGAGAGTGATAGAGAGTGATAGAGAGTGTCAGAGAGTGTCTGAGAGTGTCACAGAGTGATAGAGAGTGTCACAGAGTGTCTGAGAGTGTCAGAGAGTGTCAGAGACTGATAGAGGGTGTCAGAGTGTGTCTGAGAGTGTCTGAGAGTGTCTGAGTGTGTCAGAGAGTGATAGAGAGCGATAGAGAGTGATAGAGAGTGTCAGACAGTGTCAGAGAGTGATAGAGAGTGCCAGAGAGTGTCAGACAGTGTCAGAGAGTGATAGTGAGTGTCTGAGAGTGTCAGATAGTGTCAGAGAGTGATAGAGAGTGATAGAGAGTTTCAGAGAGTGTCAGAGAGTGTCAGAGAGTGTCAGAGAGTGATAGAGAGTGATAGAGAGTGTCAGAGAGTGTCAGAGAGTGTCAGAGAGTGATAGAGAGTGATAGCGAGTTTCAGAGAGTGTCAGAGAGTGTCAGAGAGTGATAGAGAGTGATAGAGAGTGTCAGAGAGTGATAGAGAGTGTCAGAGAGTGTCAGAGAGTTTCAGAGAGTGATAGAGAGTGATAGAGAGTGATAGAGAGTTTCAGAGAGTTTCAGAGAGTGTCTGAGAGTGTCAGAGAGTGATAGAGAGGGTCAGAGAGTGTCTGAGAGTGTCAGAGAGTGTCAGAGAGTGATAGAGAGTGATAGAGAGTGTCAGAGAGTGTAAGAAAGTGTCAGAGAGTGATAGAGAGTGTCAGAGAGTGTCTGAGAGTGTCAGAGAGGGTCTGAGAGTGTTAGAGAGTGATAGCGAGTGATAGAGAGTGTCAGAGAGTGTCAGACAGTGTCAGAGAGTGATAGAGAGTGTCAGAGAGTGATACAGAGTGTCAGAGAGTGTCTGAGAATGTCAGAGAGTGTCAGAGAGTGTCAGAGAGTGATAGAGAGTGTCAGAGAGTGTCAGCCAGTGTCAGAGAGTGATAGAGAGTGATAGAGAGTGTCAGAGGGTGTCTGACAGTGTGAGAGAGTGATAGAGAGTGTCAGAGAGTGATAGAGAGTGTCAGAGAGTGATAGAGAGTGTCAGAGAGTGTCTGAGAGTGTCAGAGAGTGATAGAGAGTGATAGAGTGTCAGAGAGTGATAGAGAGTGTCAGAGAGTGTCAGAGAGTGTCAGAGAGTGTCAGAGAGTGATAGAGAGTGTCAGAAAGTGTCTGAGAGTGTCAGAGAGTGATAGAGAGTGTCAGAGAGTGTCTGAGAGTGTCAGAGAGTGTCAGAGAGTGATAGAGTGTGATAGAGAGTTTCAGAGAGTGTCAGAGAGTGTCTGAGAGTGTCAGAGAGTGTCAGAGAGTGATAGAGAGTGTCTGAGAGTGTCTGAGAGTGTCAGAGAGTGATAGAGAGTGATAGAGAGTGTCAGAGAGTGTCAGACAGTGTCAGAGAGTGATAGAGAGTGTCAGAGAGTGTCTGAGAGTGTCAGAGAGTGTCAGAGAGTGATAGAGAGTGATAGAGAGTGTCAGAGAGTGTCAGACAGTGTCAGAGAGAGATAGAGAGTGTCAGAGAGTGTCAGAGAGTGTCTGAGAGTGTCAGAGAGTGATAGAGAGTGATAGAGAGTGATAGAGAGTGTCAAAGAGTGTCCGAGAGTGTCAGAGAGTGATAGAGCGTGTCAGAGAGTGTCACACAGTGTCAGAGAGTGATAGTGAGTGTCTGAGAGTGTCAGATAGTGTCAGAGAGTGATAGAGAGCGATAGAGAGTGTCAGAGAGTGATAGAGAGTGATAGAGAGTGTCTGAGAGTGTCAGAGAGTGATAGAGAGTGTCAGAAAGTGTCTGAGAGAGTCAGAGAGTGATAGAGAGTGTCAGAGAGTGTCTGAGAGTGTCAGAGAGTGTCAGAGAGTGTCAGAGAGTGTCAGAGAGTGTCTGAGAGTGTCAGAGAGTGATAGAGAGTGTCAGAAAGTGTCTGAGAGTGTCAGAGAGTGATAGAGAGTGTCAGAGAGTGTCTGAGAGTGTCAGAGAGTGTCAGAGAGTGATAGTGTGTGATAGAGAGTTTCAGAGAGTGTCAGAGAGTGTCTGAGAGTGTCAGAGAGTGATAGAGAGTGTCTGAGAGTGTCTGAGAGTGTCAGAGAGTGATAGAGAGTGATAGAGAGTGTCAGAGAGTGTCAGACAGCGTCAGACAGTGTCAGAGAGTGTCTGAGAGTGTCAGAGAGTGATAGAGAGTGATAGAGAGTGTCAGAGAGTGTCAGACAGTGTCAGAGAGTGATAGAGAGTGTCAGAGAGTGTCAGAGAGTGTCTGAGAGTGTCAGAGAGTGATAGAGAGTGATAGAGAGTGTCAAAGAGTGTCAGAGAGTGTCAGAGCGTGATAGAGCGTGTCAGAGAGTGTCACACAGTGTCAGAGAGTGATAGAGAGTGTCAGAAAGTGTCTGAGAGTGTCAGAGATTGATAGAGAGTGTCAGAGAGTGTCTGAGAGTGTCAGAGAGTGTCAGAGAGTGATAGAGTGTGATAGAGAGTTTCAGAGAGTGTCAGAGAGTGTCTGAGAGTGTCAGAGAGTGATAGAGAGTGTCTGAGAGTGTCTGAGAGTGTCAGAGAGTGATAGAGAGTGATAGAGAGTGTCAGAGAGTGTCAGACAGTGTCAGACAGTGTCAGAGAGTGTCTGAGAGTGTCAGAGAGTGATAGAGAGTGATAGAGAGTGTCAGAGAGTGTCAGACAGTGTCAGAGAGTGATAGAGAGTGTCAGAGAGTGTCAGAGAGTGTCTGAGAGTGTCAGAGAGTGATAGAGAGTGATAGAGAGTGTCAAAGAGTGTCAGAGAGTGTCAGAGCGTGATAGAGCGTGTCAGAGAGTGTCACACAGTGTCAGAGAGTGATAGTGAGTGTCTGAGAGTGTCAGATAGTGTCAGAGAGTGATAGAGAGCGATAGAGAGTTTCAGAGAGGGTCAGAGAGTGTCAGAGAGAGATAGAGAGTGATAGAGAGTGTCACAGAGTGTCTGAGAGTGTCAGAGAGTGTCAGAGAGTGATAGAGAGTGTCAGAGATTGTCTGAGAGTGTCAGAGAGTGTCTCAGTGTGTCAGAGAGTGATAGAGAGAGATGGAGAGTGATAGAGAGTGTCAGAGAGTGTCAGACAGTGTCAGAGAGTGATAGAGAGTGTCAGAGAGTGTCAGACAGTGTCAGAGAGTGATAGTGAGTGTCTGAGAGTGTCAGATAGTGTCAGAGAGTGATAGAGAGTGATAGAGAGTTTCAGAGATTGTCAGAGAGTGTCAGAGAGTGTCAGAGAGTGATAGAGAGTGATAGAGAGTGTCAGAGAGTGTCAGAGAGTGTCAGAGAGTGATAGAGAGTGACAGCGAGTTTCAGAGAGTGTCAGAGAGTGTCAGAGAGTGATAGAGAGTGATAGAGAGTGTCAGAGAGTGATAGAGAGTGTCAGAGAGTGTCAGAGAGTGTCAGAGTGTGTCAGAGAGTGATAGAGAGTGATAGAGAGTGTCGGAGTGTGTCAGAGAGTGATAGAGAGTGATAGAGAGTGATAGAGAGTTTCAGAGAGTGTCAGAGAGTGTCTGAGAGTGTCAGAGAGTGATAGAGAGTGTCAGAGAGTGTCAGACAGTGTCAGAGAGTGATAGAGAGTGTCAGAGAGTGATACAGAGTGTCAGAGAGTGTCTGAGAGTGTCAGAGAGTGTCAGAGAGTGTCAGACAGTGTCAGAGAGTGTCAAAGAGTGTCAGAGAGTTTCTGAGAGTGTCTGAGAGTGATAGAGAGTTTCAGTGAGTGTCAGATTATGTCTGAGAGTGTCAGAGAGTGATAGAGAGTGATAGAGAGTGTCAGAGAGTGTCAGAGAGTGTCAGACAGTGTCAGAGAGTGTCAGAGAGTGTCTGAGAGTGTCAGAGAGTGTCAGAGAGTGTCAGAGACAGTCAGAGAGTTTCAGAGTGTGTCAGAGAGTGTCAGAGAGTGTCTGAGAGTGTCAGAGAGTGATAGAGAGTGATAGAGAGTGTCAGAGAGTGTCAGACAGTGTCAGAGAGTGATCGAGAGTGATAGAGATTGTCAGAGAGTGTCAGAGAGTGTCAGAGAGTGTCAGAGAGTGTCTGAGAGTGTCTGAGAGTGTCAGAGAGTGATAGAGAGTGATAGAGAGTGTCAGAGAGTGTCAGACAGTGTCAGAGAATGATAGAGAGTGATAGAGATTGTCAGAGAGTGTCAGAGAGTGTCTGAGAGTGTCAGAGAGTGATAGAGAGTGTCAGAAAGTGTCTGAGAGTGTCAGTGAGTGTCTGAGAGTGTCAGATAGTGATAGAGAGTGATAGAGTGTCACAGAGTGTCAGAGAGTGATAGCGAGTGTCAGAGAGTGTCAGACAGTGTCAGAGAGTGATAGTGAGTGTCACAGAGTGTCAGAGAGTGATAGCGAGTGTCAGAGAGTGTCAGACAGTGTCAGAGAGTGATAGTGAGTGTCTGAGAGTGTCAGAGAGTGTCAGAGAGTGATAGAGAGTGATAGAGAGTGTCAGAGAGTGTCAGAGAGTGTCAGAGAGTGATAGAGAGTGTCAGAGAGTGTCAGACAGTGTCAGAGAGTGTCAGAGAGTGTCAGAGAGTGTCTGAGTGTGTCTGAGAGTGTCAGAGAGTGGCAGAGAGTGTCTGAGAGTGTCAGAGAGTGTCTGAGAGTGATAGAGAGTTTCAGAGAGTGTCAGATTATGTCTGAGAGTGTCAGAGAGTGATAGAGAGTGATAGAGAGTGTCAGAGAGTGTCAGAGAGTGTCAGACAGTGTCAGAGAGTGTCAGAGAGTGTCTGAGAGTGTCAGAGAGTGTCAGAGAGTGTCAGAGACTGTCAGAGAGTTTCAGAGTGTGTCAGAGAGTGTCAGAGAGTGTCTGAGAGTGTCAGAGAGTGATAGAGAGTGATAGAGAGTGTCAGAGAGTGTCAGACAGTGTCAGAGAGTGATCGAGAGTGATAGAGATTGTCAGAGAGTGTCAGAGAGTGTCAGAGAGTGTCAGAGAGTGATAGAGAGTGATAGAGAGTGTCAGAGAGTGTCAGACAGTGTCAGAGAGTGATAGAGAGTGATAGAAATTGTCAGAGAGTGTCAGAGAGTGTCTGAGAGTGTCAGAGAGTGATAGAGAGTGATAGAGAGTAATAGAGAGTGTCAGAGAGTGTCAGACAGTGTCAGAGAGTGATCGAGAGTGATAGAGATTGTCAGAGAGTGTCGGAGAGTGTCAGAGAGTGTCAGAGAGTGACAGAGAGTGATAGAGAGTGTCAGAGAGTGTCAGACAGTGTCAGAGAGTGATAGAGAGTGATAGAGATTGTCAGAGAGTGTCAGAGAGTGATAGTGAGTGTCTGAGAGTGATAGTGAGTGTCAGAGAGTGTCTGAGAGTGATAGAGAGTGACAGAGATTGTCAGAGTGTGTCAGAGAGTGTCAGAGTGTGTCTGAGAATGTCAGAGAGTGATAGAGAGTGTCAGAGAGTGATAGAGAATGTCAGAGAGTGTCAGAGAGTGATAGAGAGTTTCAGAGAGTGTCAGGGAGTGTCTGAGATTGTCAGAGAGTGTCAGAGAGTGATAGTGAGTGTCAGAGAGTGATAGTGAGTGTCTGAGAGTGATAGAGAGTGTCTGAGAGTGATTGTGAGTGTCAGAGAGTGTCTGAGAGTGATAGAGAGTGACAGAGATTGTCAGAGTGTGTCAGAGAGTGTCAGAGTGTGTCTGAGAGTGTCAGAGAGTGTCAGAGAGTGATAGAGAGTGTCAGAGAGTGTCAGAGAGTGTCAGAGAGTGATAGAGAGTGTCAGAGAGTGATAGAGAGTGTCAGAGAGTGTCAGAGAGTGATAGAGAGTGATAGAGAGTTTCAGAGAGTGTCAGGGAGTGTCTGAGAGTGTCAGAGAGTGCTAGAGAGTGTCAGAGAGTGTCAGACAGTGTCAGAGAGTGATAGTGAGTGTCTGAGAGTGATAGAGAGTGTCAGAGAGTGTCAGAGAGTGATAGAGAGTGATAGAGAGTTTCAGAGAGTGTCAGAGAGTGTCTGAGAGTGTCACAGAGTGTCTGAGAGTGTCAGAGAGTGTCAGAGAGTGATAGAGAGTGATAGAGTGTCAGAGAGTGTCAGAGAGTGATAGAGAGTTATAGAGTGATAGAGAGTGTCAGAGAGTGATAGAGAGTGACAGAGATTGTCAGAGTGTGTCAGAGAGTGTCAGAGTGTATCTGAGAGTGTCAGAGAGTGATAGAGAGTGATAGAGAGTGTCAGAGAGTGTCAGAGTGTCAGAGAGTGTCAGATAGTGTCAGGGAGTGTCTGAGAGTGTCAGAGAGTGCTAGAGAGTGTCAGAGAGTGTCAGACAGTGTCAGAGAGTGATAGTGAGTGTCTGAGAGTGATAGAGACTGTCAGAGAGTGTCAGAGAGTGATAGAGAGTGATAGAGAGTTTCAGAGAGTGTCAGAGAGTGTCTGAGAGTGTCACAGAGTGTCTGAGAGTGTCAGAGAGTGTCAGAGAGTGATAGAGAGTGATAGAGTGTCAGAGAGTGTCAGAGAGTGATAGAGAGTTATAGAGTGATAGAGAGTGTCAGAGAGTGATAGAGAGTGACAGAGATTGTCAGAGTGTGTCAGAGAGTGTCAGAGTGTATCTGAGAGTGTCAGAGAGTGATAGAGAGTGATAGAGAGTGTCAGAGAGTGTCAGAGTGTCAGAGAGTGTCAGATAGTGATAGTGAGTGTCTGAGATTGTCAGAGAGTGTCAGAGAGTGTCTGAGAGTGTCAGAGAGTGATCGAGAGTGTCAGAGAGTGATAGAGAGTGTCAGAGAGTGTCAGAGAGTGATAGAGAGTGATAGAGAGTTTCAGAGAGTGTCAGGGAGTGTCTGAGAGTGTCAGAGAGTGCTAGAGAGTGTCAGAGAGTGTCAGAGAGTGTCAGACAGTGTCAGAGAGTGTCAGAGAGTGTCAGAGAGTGTCTGAGAGTGTCTGAGAGTGTCAGAGAGTGTCAGAGAGTGTCAGAGAGTGTCTGAGAGTGTCAGAGAGTGTCTGAGAGTGATAGAGAGTTTCAGTGAGTGTCAGATTATGTCTGAGAGTGTCAGAGAGTGATAGAGAGTGATAGAGAGTGTCAGAGAGTGTCAGAGAGTGTCAGAGAGTGTCAGAGAGTGTCTGAGAGTGTCAGAGAGTGTCAGAGAGTGTCAGAGACTGTCAGAGAGTTTCACAGTGTGTCAGAGAGTGTCAGAGAGTGTCTGAGAGTGTCAGAGAGTGATAGAGAGTGATAGAGAGTGTCAGAGAGTGTCAGACAGTGTCAGAGAGTGATCGAGAGTGATAGAGATTGTCAGAGAGTGTCAGAGAGTGTCAGAGAGTGTCAGAGAGTGATAGAGAGTGATAGAGAGTGTCAGAGAGTGTCAGAAAGTGTCAGAGAGTGATAGAGAGTGATAGAGATTGTCAGAGAGTGTCAGAGAGTGTCAGAGAGTGATAGTGAGTGTCTGAGAGTGATAGTGAGTGTCAGAGAGTGTCTGAGAGTGATAGAGAGTGACAGAGATTGTCAGAGTGTGTCAGAGAGTGTCAGAGTGTGTCTGAGAGTGTCAGAGAGTGATAGAGAGTGTCAGAGAGTGATAGAGAATGTCAGAGAGTGTCAGAGAGTGATAGAGAGTGATAGAGAGTTTCAGAGAGTGTCAGGGAGTGTCTGAGAGTGTCAGAGAGTGCTAGAGAGTGTCAGAGAGTGTCAGAGAGTGTCAGAGAGTGATAGTGAGTGTCAGAGAGTGATAGTGAGTGTCTGAGAGTGATTGTGAGTGTCAGAGAGTGTCTGAGAGTGATAGAGAGTGACAGAGATTGTCAGAGTGTGTCAGTGAGTGTCAGAGAGTGTCAGAGAGTGTCAGAGAGTGTCAGAGAGTGTCAGACAGTGTCAGAGAGTGATAGAGAGTGTCAGAGAGTGATAGAGAATGTCAGAGAGTGTCAGAGAGTGATAGAGAGTGATAGAGAGTTTCAGAGAGTGTCAGGGAGTGTCTGAGAGTGTCAGAGAGTGCTAGAGAGTGTCAGAGAGTGTCAGAGAGTGTCAGAGAGTGATAGTGAGTGTCAGAGAGTGATAGTGAGTGTCTGAGAGTGATTGTGAGTGTCAGAGAGTGTCTGAGAGTGATAGAGAGTGACAGAGATTGTCAGAGTGTGTCAGTGAGTGTCAGAGAGTGTCAGAGAGTGTCAGAGAGTGTCAGACAGTGTCAGAGAGTGTCAGAGAGTGTCTGAGAGTGTCTGAGAGTGTCAGAGAGTGATAGAGAGTGATAGAGAGTGTCAGAGAGTGTCAGACAGTGTCAGAGGGTGATAGAGAGTGATAGAGATTGTCAGAGAGTGTCAGAGAGTGTCTGAGAGTGTCAGAGAGTGATAGAGAGTGATAGAGTGTCACAGAGTGTCAAAGAGTGATAGCGAGTGTCAGAGAGTGATAGTGAGTGTCTGAGAGTGTCTGAGAGTGTCACAGAGTGATAGAGAGTGATAGAGAGTGTCAGAGAGTGTCAGACAGTGTCAGAGAGTGATAGAGAGTGATAGAGATTGTCAGAGAGTGTCAGAGAGTGTCTGAGAGTGTCAGAGAGTGATGGAGAGTGATGGAGAGTGATAGAGAGTGTCAGAGAGTGATAGAGAGTGTCAGAAAGTGTCTGAGAGTGTCAGTGAGTGTCTGAGAGTGTCAGAGAGTGATAGAGAGTGATAGAGTGTCACAGAGTGTCAAAGAGTGATAGCGAGTGTCAGAGAGTGTCAGACAGTGTCAGAGAGGGATAGTGAGTGTCTGAGAGTGTCAGAGAGTGTCAGAGAGTGATAGAGAGTGTCAGAGAGTGTCAGACAGTGTCAGAGAGTGTCAGAGAGTGTCAGAGAGTGTCTGAGAGTGTCTGAGAGTGTCAGAGAGTGGCAGAGAGTGTCTGAGAGTGTCAGAGAGTGTCTGAGAGTGATAGAGAGTTTCAGTGAGTGTCAGATTATGTCTGAGAGTGTCAGAGAGTGATAGAGAGTGATAGAGAGTGTCAGAGAGTGTCAGAGAGTGTCAGACAGTGTCAGAGAGTGTCAGAGAGTGTCTGAGAGTGTCAGAGAGTGTCAGAGAGTGTCAGAGACTGTCAGAGAGTTTCAGAGTGTGTCAGAGAGTGTCAGAGAGTGTCTGAGAGTGTCAGAGAGTGATAGAGAGTGATAAAGAGTGTCAGAGAGTGTCAGACAGTGTCAGAGAGTGATCGAGAGTGATAGAGATTGTCAGAGAGTGTCAGAGAGTGTCAGAGAGTGTCAGAGAGTGATAGAGAGTGATAGAGAGTGTCAGAGAGTGTCAGACAGTGTCAGAGAGTGATAGAGAGTGATAGAAATTGTCAGAGAGTGTCAGAGAGTGTCTGAGAGTGTCAGCGAGTGATAGAGAGTGATAGAGAGTGATAGAGAGTGTCAGAGAGTGTCAGACAGTGTCAGAGAGTGATCGAGAGTGATAGAGATTGTCAGAGAGTGTCAGAGAGTGTCAGAGAGTGTCAGAGAGTGATAGAGAGTGATAGAGAGTGTCAGAGAGTGTCAGACAGTGTCAGAGAGTGATAGAGAGTGATAGAGATTGTCAGAGAGTGTCAGAGAGTGATAGTGAGTGTCTGAGAGTGATAGTGAGTGTCAGAGAGTGTCTGAGAGTGATAGAGAGTGACAGAGATTGTCAGAGTGTGTCAGAGAGTGTCAGAGTGTGTCTGAGAATGTCAGAGAGTGATAGAGAGTGTCAGAGAGTGATAGAGAATGTCAGAGAGTGTCAGAGAGTGATAGAGAGTGATAGAGAGTTTCAGAGAGTGTCAGGGAGTGTCTGAGAGTGTCAGAGAGTGTCAGAGAGTGTCAGAGAGTGATAGTGAGTGTCAGAGAGTGATAGTGAGTGTCTGAGAGTGATAGAGAGTGTCTGAGAGTGATTGTGAGTGTCAGAGAGTGTCTGAGAGTGATAGAGAGTGACAGAGATTGTCAGAGTGTGTCAGAGAGTGTCAGAGTGTGTCAGAGAGTGTCAGAGAGTGTCAGAGAGTGATAGAGAGTGTCAGAGAGTGTCAGAGAGTGTCAGAGAGTGATAGAGAGTGTCAGAGAGTGATAGAGAGTGTCAGAGAGTGTCAGAGAGTGATAGAGAGTGATAGAGAGTTTCAGAGAGTGTCAGGGAGTGTCTGAGAGTGTCAGAGAGTGCTAGAGAGTGTCAGAGAGTGTCAGAGAGTGTCAGACAGTGTCAGAGAGTGATAGTGAGTGTCTGAGAGTGATAGAGAGTGTCAGAGAGTGTCAGAGAGTGATAGAGAGTGATAGAGAGTTTCAGAGAGTGTCAGAGAGTGTCTGAGAGTGTCACAGAGTGTCTGAGAGTGTCAGAGAGTGTCAGAGAGTGATAGAGAGTGATAGAGTGTCAGAGAGTGTCAGAGAGTGATAGAGAGTTATAGAGTGATAGAGAGTGTCAGAGAGTGATAGAGAGTGACAGAGATTGTCAGAGTGTGTCAGAGAGTGTCAGAGTGTATCTGAGAGTGTCAGAGAGTGATAGAGAGTGATAGAGAGTGTCAGAGAGTGTCAGAGTGTCAGAGAGTGTCAGATAGTGATAGTGAGTGTCTGAGAGTGTCAGAGAGTGTCAGGGAGTGTCTGAGAGTGTCAGAGAGTGATCGAGAGTGTCAGAGAGTGATAGAGAGTGTCAGTGAGTGTCAGAGAGTGATAGAGAGTGATAGAGAGTTTCAGAGAGTGTCAGGGAGTGTCTGAGAGTGCCAGAGAGTGCTAGAGAGTGTCAGAGAGTGTCAGAGAGTGTCAGACAGTGTCAGAGAGTGTCAGAGAGTGTCAGAGAGTGTCAGACAGTGTCAGAGAGTGTCAGAGAGTGTCTGAGAGTGTCTGAGAGTGTCAGAGAGTGTCAGAGAGTGTCTGAGAGTGTCAGAGAGTGTCTGAGAGTGATAGAGAGTTTCAGTGAGTGTCAGATTATGTCTGAGAGTGTCAGAGAGTGATAGAGAGTGATAGAGAGTGTCAGAGAGTGTCAGAGAGTGTCAGACAGTGTCAGAGAGTGTCAGAGAGTGTCTGAGAGTGTCAGAGAGTGTCAGAGAGTGTCAGAGTCTGTCAGAGAGTTTCAGAGTGTGTCAGAGAGTGTCAGAGAGTGTCTGAGAGTGTCAGAGAGTGATAGAGAGTGATAGAGAGTGTCAGAGAGTGTCAGACAGTGTCAGAGAGTGATCGAGAGTGATAGAGATTGTCAGAGAGTGTCAGAGAGTGTCAGAGAGTGTCAGAGAGTGATAGAGAGTGATAGAGAGTGTCAGAGAGTGTCAGACAGTGTCAGAGAGTGATAGAGAGTGATAGAGATTGTCAGAGAGTGTCAGAGAGTGTCTGAGAGTGTCAGAGAGTGATAGAGAGTGATAGAGAGTGATAGAGAGTGTCAGAGAGTGTCAGACAGTGGCAGAGAGTGATCGAGAGTGATAGAGATTGTCAGAGAGTGTCAGAGAGTGTCAGAGAGTGTCAGAGAGTGATAGAGAGTGATAGAGAGTGTCAGACAGTGTCAGACAGTGTCAGAGAGTGATAGAGAGTGATAGAGATTGTCAGAGAGTGTCAGAGAGTGTCAGAGAGTGATAGTGAGTGTCTGAGAGTGATAGTGAGTGTCAGAGAGTGTCTGAGAGTGATAGAGAGTGACAGAGATTGTCAGAGTGTGTCAGAGAGTGTCAGAGTGTGTCTGAGAGTGTCAGAGAGTGATAGAGAGTGTCAGAGAGTGATAGAGAATGTCAGAGAGTGTCAGAGAGTGATAGAGAGTGATAGAGAGTTTCAGAGAGTGTCAGGGAGTGTCTGAGAGTGTCAGAGAGTGCTAGAGAGTGTCAGAGAGTGTCAGAGAGTGTCAGAGAGTGATAGTGAGTGTCAGAGAGTGATAGTGAGTGTCTGAGAGTGATAGTGAGTGTCTGAGAGTGATTGTGAGTGTCAGAGAGTGTCTGAGAGTGATAGAGAGTGACAGAGATTGTCAGAGTGTGTCAGTGAGTGTCAGAGTGTGTCTGAGAGTGTCAGAGAGTGATAGAGAGTGATAGAGAGTGTCAGAGAGTGTCAGAGAGTGTCAGAGAGTGATAGAGAGTGTCAGAGAGTGATAGAGAGTGTCAGAGAGTGTCAGAGAGTGATAGAGAGTTTCAGAGAGTGTCACGGAGTGTCTGAGAGTGTCAGAGAGTGCTAGAGAGTGTCAGAGAGTGTCAGAGAGTGTCAGACAGTGTTAGAGAGTGATAGTGAGTGTCTGAGAGTGATAGAGAGTGTCAGAGAGTGTCAGAGAGTGATAGAGAGTGATAGAGAGTTTCAGAGAGTGTCAGAGAGTGTCTGAGAGTGTCAGAGAGTGTCTGAGAGTGTCAGAGAGTGTCAGAGAGTGATAGAGAGTGATAGAGTGTCAGAGAGTGTCAGAGAGTGATAGAGAGTTATAGAGTGTCAGAGAGTGTCAGAGAGTGATAGAGAGTGACAGAGATTGTCAGAGTGTGTCAGAGAGTGTCAGAGTGTGTCTGAGAGTGTCAGAGAGTGATAGAGAGTGTCAGAGAGTGTCAGAGAGTGATAGAGAGTGATAGAGAGTTTCAGAGAGTGTCAGGGAGTGTCTGAGAGTGTCAGAGAGTGCTAGAGAGTGTCAGAGAGTGTCAGAGAGTGTCAGACAGTGTTAGAGAGTGATAGTGAGTGTCTGAGAGTGATAGAGAGTGTCAGAGAGTGATAGAGAGTGATAGAGTGTTTCAGAGAGTGTCAGAGAGTGTCTGAGAGTGTCAGAGAGTGTCAGAGAGTGATAGAGAGTGATAGAGTGTCAGAGAGTGTCAGAGAGTGATAGAGAGTTATAGAGTGTCAGAGAGTGTCAGAGAGTGATAGAGAGTGACAGAGATTGTCAGAGTGTGTCAGAGAGTGTCAGAGTGTGTCTGAGAGTGTCAGAGAGTGATAGAGAGTGATAGAGAGTGTCAGAGAGTGTCAGAGAGTGTCAGATAGTGATAGTGAGTGTCTGAGAGTGTCAGAGAGTGTCAGAGAGTGTCAGAGAGTGATCGAGAGTGTCAGAGAGTGATAGAGAGTGTCAGAGAGTGTCAGAGAGTGATAGAGAGTGATAGAGAGTTTCAGAGAGTGTCAGGGAGTGTCTGAAAGTGTCAGGGAGTGTCTGAGAGTGTCAGAGAGTGCTAGAGAGTGTCAGAGAGTGTCAGAGAGTGTCAGAGAGTGATAGTGAGTGTCTGAGAGTGTCAGAGAGTGTCAGAGAGTGTCTGAGAGTGTCAGAGTGATAGAGAGTGTCAGAGAGTGATAGAGAGTGTCAAAGAGTGTCAGAGAGTGTCAGAGAGTGTCTGAGAGTGTCAGAGAGTGATAGAGAGTGTCAGAGAGTGATAGAGAGTGTCAGAGAGTGTCAGAGAGTGATAGAGAGTTTCAGAGAGTGTCAGGGAGTGTCTGAGAGTGTCAGAGAGTGCTAGAGAGTGTCAGAGAGTGTCAGAGAGTGTCAGAGAGTGATAGTGAGTGTCAGAGAGTGTCAGAGAGTGATCGAGAGTGTCAGAGAGTGATAGTGAGTGTCAGAGAGTGTCAGAGAGTGATAGAGAGTGATAGAGAGTTTCAGAGAGTGTCAGGGAGTGTCTGAGAGTGTGAGAGAGTGCTAGAGAGTGTCAGAGAGTGTCAGAGAGTGTCAGAGAGTGATAGAGAGTGTCAGAGAGTGTCAGAGAGTGTCTGAGAGTGTCAGAGAGTGTCAGAGAGTGATAGAGAGTGTCAGAGAGTGATAGAGAGTGTCAGAGAGTGTCAGAGAGTGATAGAGAGTTTCAGAGAGTGTCAGGGAGTGTCTGAGAGTGTCAGAGAGTGCTAGAGAGTGTCAGAGAGTGTCAGAGAGTGTCAGAGAGTGATAGTGAGTGTCAGAGAGTGTCAGAGAGTGATCGAGAGTGTCAGAGAGTGATAGAGAGTGTCAGAGAGTGTCAGTGAGTGATAGAGAGTGATAGAGAGTGTCAGGGAGTGTCTGAGAGTGTCAGAGAGTGTCAGAGAGTGCTAGAGAGTGTCAGAGAGTGTCAGAGAGTGTCAGAGAGTGATAGTGAGTGTCAGAGAGTGTCAGAGAGTGATCGAGAGTGATCGAGAGTGTCAGAGAGTGATAGAGAGTGTCAGAGAGTGTCAGAGAGTGACAGAGAGTGATAGAGAGTGTCAGGGAGTGTCTGAGAGTGTCAGAGAGTGCTAGAGAGTGTCAGAGAGTGTCAGAGAGTGTCAGAGAGTGCTAGAGAGTGTCAGAGAGTGTCAGAGAGTGATAGTGAGTGTCAGAGAGTGTCAGAGAGTGATCGAGAGTGTCAGAGAGTGATAGAGAGTGTCAGAGAGTGTCAGAGAGTGATAGAGAGTGATAGTGAGTGTCAGGGAGTGTCTGAGAGTGTCTGAGAGTGTCAGAGAGTGCTAGAGAGTGTCAGAGAGTGTCAGAGAGTGTCAGAGAGTGATAGTGAGTGTCAGAGAGTGTCAGAGAGTGATCGAGAGTGATCGAGAGTGTCAGAGAGTGATAGAGAGTGTCAGAGAGTGTCAGAGAGTGATAGAGAGTGTCAGAGAGTGATAGAGAGTGTCAGAGAGTGTCAGAGAGTGATAGAGAGTTTCAGAGAGTGTCAGGGAGTGTCTGAGAGTGTCAGAGAGTGCTAGAGAGTGTCAGAGAGTGTCAGAGAGTGTCAGAGAGTGATAGTGAGTGTCAGAGAGTGTCAGAGAGTGATCGAGAGTGTCAGAGAGTGATAGAGAGTGTCAGAGAGTGTCAGTGAGTGATAGAGAGTGATAGAGAGTGTCAGGGAGTGTCTGAGAGTGTCAGAGAGTGTCAGAGAGTGCTAGAGAGTGTCAGAGAGTGTCAGAGAGTGTCAGAGAGTGATAGTGAGTGTCAGAGAGTGTCAGAGAGTGATCGAGAGTGATCGAGAGTGTCAGAGAGTGATAGAGAGTGTCAGAGAGTGTCAGAGAGTGATAGAGAGTGATAGAGAGTGTCAGGGAGTGTCTGAGAGTGTCAGAGAGTGCTAGAGAGTGTCAGAGAGTGTCAGAGAGTGTCAGAGAGTGCTAGAGAGTGTCAGAGAGTGTCAGAGAGTGATAGTGAGTGTCAGAGAGTGTCAGAGAGTGATCGAGAGTGTCAGAGAGTGATAGAGAGTGTCAGAGAGTGTCAGAGAGTGTCAGAGAGTGATAGAGAGTGATAGTGAGTGTCAGGGAGTGTCTGAGAGTGTCTGAGAGTGTCAGAGAGTGCTAGAGAGTGTCAGAGAGTGTCAGAGAGTGTCAGAGAGTGATAGTGAGTGTCAGAGAGTGTCAGAGAGTGATCGAGAGTGATCGAGAGTGTCAGAGAGTGATAGAGAGTGTCAGAGAGTGTCAGAGAGTGTCAGAGAGTGTCAGAGAGTGATAGAGAGTGATAGAGAGTGTCAGGGAGTGTCTGAGAGTGTCAGAGAGTGCTAGAGAGTGTCAGAGAGTGTCAGAGAGTGTCAGAGAGTGTCAGAGAGTGATAGTGAGTGTCTGAGAGTGTCAGAGAGTGTCAGAGTGTCTGAGAGTGTCTGAGAGTGTCAGAGAGTGCTAGAGAGTGTCAGAGAGTGTCAGAGAGTGTCAGAGAGTGTCAGAGAGTGATAGTGAGTGTCTGAGAGTGTCAGAGAGTGTCAGAGAGTGTCTGAGAGTGTCAGAGAGTGTCAGAGAGTGTCTGAGAGTGTCAGAGAGTGATAGAGAGTGTCAGAGAGTGTCTGAGAGTGTCAGAGAGTGATAGAGAGTGTCAGAGAGTGATAGAGAATGTCAGAGAGTGTCAGAGAGTGATAGAGAGTGATAGAGAGTTTCAGAGAGTGTCAGGGAGTGTCTGAGAGTGTCAGAGAGTGCTAGAGAGTGTCAGAGAGTGTCAGAGAGTGTCAGAGAGTGATAGTGAGTGTCAGAGAGTGATAGTGAGTGTCTGAGAGTGATAGTGAGTGTCTGAGAGTGATTGTGAGTGTCAGAGAGTGTCTGAGAGTGATAGAGAGTGACAGAGATTGTCAGAGTGTGTCAGTGAGTGTCAGAGTGTGTCTGAGAGTGTCAGAGAGTGATAGAGAGTGATAGAGAGTGTCAGAGAGTGTCAGAGAGTGTCAGAGAGTGATAGAGAGTGTCAGAGAGTGATAGAGAGTGTCAGAGAGTGTCAGAGAGTGATAGAGAGTTTCAGAGAGTGTCACGGAGTGTCTGAGAGTGTCAGAGAGTGCTAGAGAGTGTCAGAGAGTGTCAGAGAGTGTCAGACAGTGTTAGAGAGTGATAGTGAGTGTCTGAGAGTGATAGAGAGTGTCAGAGAGTGTCAGAGAGTGATAGAGAGTGATAGAGAGTTTCAGAGAGTGTCAGAGAGTGTCTGAGAGTGTCAGAGAGTGTCTGAGAGTGTCAGAGAGTGTCAGAGAGTGATAGAGAGTGATAGAGTGTCAGAGAGTGTCAGAGAGTGATAGAGAGTTATAGAGTGTCAGAGAGTGTCAGAGAGTGATAGAGAGTGACAGAGATTGTCAGAGTGTGTCAGAGAGTGTCAGAGTGTGTCTGAGAGTGTCAGAGAGTGATAGAGAGTGTCAGAGAGTGTCAGAGAGTGATAGAGAGTGATAGAGAGTTTCAGAGAGTGTCAGGGAGTTTCTGAGAGTGTCAGAGAGTGCTAGAGAGTGTCAGAGAGTGTCAGAGAGTGTCAGACAGTGTTAGAGAGTGATAGTGAGTGTCTGAGAGTGATAGAGAGTGTCAGAGAGTGATAGAGAGTGATAGAGTGTTTCAGAGAGTGTCAGAGAGTGTCTGAGAGTGTCAGAGAGTGTCAGAGAGTGATAGAGAGTGATAGAGTGTCAGAGAGTGTCAGAGAGTGATAGAGAGTTATAGAGTGTCAGAGAGTGTCAGAGAGTGATAGAGAGTGACAGAGATTGTCAGAGTGTGTCAGAGAGTGTCAGAGTGTGTCTGAGAGTGTCAGAGAGTGATAGAGAGTGATAGAGAGTGTCAGAGAGTGTCAGAGAGTGTCAGATAGTGATAGTGAGTGTCTGAGAGTGTCAGAGAGTGTCTGAGAGTGTCAGAGAGTGTCAGAGAGTGATAGAGAGTGATAGAGTGTCAGAGAGTGTCAGAGAGTGATAGAGAGTTATAGAGTGTCAGAGAGTGTCAGAGAGTGATAGAGAGTGACAGAGATTGTCAGAGTGTGTCAGAGAGTGTCAGAGTGTGTCTGAGAGTGTCAGAGAGTGATAGAGAGTGTCAGAGAGTGTCAGAGAGTGATAGAGAGTGATAGAGAGTTTCAGAGAGTGTCAGGGAGTTTCTGAGAGTGTCAGAGAGTGCTAGAGAGTGTCAGAGAGTGTCAGAGAGTGTCAGACAGTGTTAGAGAGTGATAGTGAGTGTCTGAGAGTGATAGAGAGTGTCAGAGAGTGATAGAGAGTGATAGAGTGTTTCAGAGAGTGTCAGAGAGTGTCTGAGAGTGTCAGAGAGTGTCAGAGAGTGATAGAGAGTGATAGAGTGTCAGAGAGTGTCAGAGAGTGATAGAGAGTTATAGAGTGTCAGAGAGTGTCAGAGAGTGATAGAGAGTGACAGAGATTGTCAGAGTGTGTCAGAGAGTGTCAGAGTGTGTCTGAGAGTGTCAGAGAGTGATAGAGAGTGATAGAGAGTGTCAGAGAGTGTCAGAGAGTGTCAGATAGTGATAGTGAGTGTCTGAGAGTGTCAGAGAGTGTCAGAGAGTGTCAGAGAGTGATCGAGAGTGTCAGAGAGTGATAGAGAGTGTCAGAGAGTGTCAGAGAGTGATAGAGAGTGATAGAGAGTTTCAGAGAGTGTCAGGGAGTGTCTGAAAGTGTCAGGGAGTGTCTGAGAGTGTCAGAGAGTGCTAGAGAGTGTCAGAGAGTGTCAGAGAGTGTCAGAGAGTGATAGTGAGTGTCTGAGAGTGTCAGAGAGTGTCTGAGAGTGTCAGAGAGTGTCAGAGAGTGTCTGAGAGTGTCAGAGTGATAGAGAGTGTCAGAGAGTGATAGAGAGTGTCAAAGAGTGTCAGAGAGTGTCAGAGAGTGTCAGAGAGTGTCAGAGAGTGATAGAGAGTGTCAGAGAGTGATAGAGAGTGTCAGAGAGTGTCAGAGAGTGATAGAGAGTTTCAGAGAGTGTCAGGGAGTGTCTGAGAGTGTCAGAGAGTGCTAGAGAGTGTCAGAGAGTGTCAGAGAGTGTCAGAGAGTGATAGTGAGTGTCAGAGAGTGTCAGAGAGTGATCGAGAGTGTCAGAGAGTGATAGTGAGTGTCAGAGAGTGTCAGAGAGTGATAGAGAGTGATAGAGAGTTTCAGAGAGTGTCAGGGAGTGTCTGAGAGTGTGAGAGAGTGCTAGAGAGTGTCAGAGAGTGTCAGAGAGTGTCAGAGAGTGATAGAGAGTGTCAGAGAGTGTCAGAGAGTGTCTGAGAGTGTCAGAGAGTGTCAGAGAGTGATAGAGAGTGTCAGAGAGTGATAGAGAGTGTCAGAGAGTGTCAGAGAGTGATAGAGAGTTTCAGAGAGTGTCAGGGAGTGTCTGAGAGTGTCAGAGAGTGCTAGAGAGTGTCAGAGAGTGTCAGAGAGTGTCAGAGAGTGATAGTGAGTGTCAGAGAGTGTCAGAGAGTGATCGAGAGTGTCAGAGAGTGATAGAGAGTGTCAGAGAGTGTCAGTGAGTGATAGAGAGTGATAGAGAGTGTCAGGGAGTGTCTGAGAGTGTCAGAGAGTGTCAGAGAGTGCTAGAGAGTGTCAGAGAGTGTCAGAGAGTGTCAGAGAGTGATAGTGAGTGTCAGAGAGTGTCAGAGAGTGATCGAGAGTGATCGAGAGTGTCAGAGAGTGATAGAGAGTGTCAGAGAGTGTCAGAGAGTGACAGAGAGTGATAGAGAGTGTCAGGGAGTGTCTGAGAGTGTCAGAGAGTGCTAGAGAGTGTCAGAGAGTGTCAGAGAGTGTCAGAGAGTGCTAGAGAGTGTCAGAGAGTGTCAGAGAGTGATAGTGAGTGTCAGAGAGTGTCAGAGAGTGATCGAGAGTGTCAGAGAGTGATAGAGAGTGTCAGAGAGTGTCAGAGAGTGATAGAGAGTGATAGTGAGTGTCAGGGAGTGTCTGAGAGTGTCTGAGAGTGTCAGAGAGTGCTAGAGAGTGTCAGAGAGTGTCAGAGAGTGTCAGAGAGTGATAGTGAGTGTCAGAGAGTGTCAGAGAGTGATCGAGAGTGATCGAGAGTGTCAGAGAGTGATAGAGAGTGTCAGAGAGTGTCAGAGAGTGATAGAGAGTGTCAGAGAGTGATAGAGAGTGTCAGAGAGTGTCAGAGAGTGATAGAGAGTTTCAGAGAGTGTCAGGGAGTGTCTGAGAGTGTCAGAGAGTGCTAGAGAGTGTCAGAGAGTGTCAGAGAGTGTCAGAGAGTGATAGTGAGTGTCAGAGAGTGTCAGAGAGTGATCGAGAGTGTCAGAGAGTGATAGAGAGTGTCAGAGAGTGTCAGTGAGTGATAGAGAGTGATAGAGAGTGTCAGGGAGTGTCTGAGAGTGTCAGAGAGTGTCAGAGAGTGCTAGAGAGTGTCAGAGAGTGTCAGAGAGTGTCAGAGAGTGATAGTGAGTGTCAGAGAGTGTCAGAGAGTGATCGAGAGTGATCGAGAGTGTCAGAGAGTGATAGAGAGTGTCAGAGAGTGTCAGAGAGTGATAGAGAGTGATAGAGAGTGTCAGGGAGTGTCTGAGAGTGTCAGAGAGTGCTAGAGAGTGTCAGAGAGTGTCAGAGAGTGTCAGAGAGTGCTAGAGAGTGTCAGAGAGTGTCAGAGAGTGATAGTGAGTGTCAGAGAGTGTCAGAGAGTGATCGAGAGTGTCAGAGAGTGATAGAGAGTGTCAGAGAGTGTCAGAGAGTGTCAGAGAGTGATAGAGAGTGATAGTGAGTGTCAGGGAGTGTCTGAGAGTGTCTGAGAGTGTCAGAGAGTGCTAGAGAGTGTCAGAGAGTGTCAGAGAGTGTCAGAGAGTGATAGTGAGTATCAGAGAGTGTCAGAGAGTGATCGAGAGTGATCGAGAGTGTCAGAGAGTGATAGAGAGTGTCAGAGAGTGTCAGAGAGTGTCAGAGAGTGTCAGAGAGTGATAGAGAGTGATAGAGAGTGTCAGGGAGTGTCTGAGAGTGTCAGAGAGTGCTAGAGAGTGTCAGAGAGTGTCAGAGAGTGTCAGAGAGTGTCAGAGAGTGATAGTGAGTGTCTGAGAGTGTCAGAGAGTGTCAGAGAGTGTCTGAGAGTGTCTGAGAGTGTCAGAGAGTGCTAGAGAGTGTCAGAGAGTGTCAGAGAGTGTCAGAGAGTGTCAGAGAGTGATAGTGAGTGTCTGAGAGTGTCAGAGAGTGTCAGAGAGTGTCTGAGAGTGTCTGAGAGTGTCAGAGAGTGCTAGAGAGTGTCAGAGAGTGTCAGAGAGTGTCAGAGAGTGTCAGAGAGTGATAGTGAGTGTCTGAGAGTGTCAGAGAGTGTCTGAGAGTGTCAGAGAGTGATAGTGAGTGTCTGAGAGTGTCAGAGAGTGTCAGAGAGTGTCTGAGAGTGTCAGAGAGTGATAGAGAGTGTCAGAGAGTGTCAGAGAGTGTCAGAGAGTGATAGAGAGTGTCAGAGAGTGATAGAGAGTGTCAGAGAGTGTCAGAGAGTGATAGAGAGTTTCAGAGAGTTTCAGAGAGTGTCAGGGAGTGTCTGAGAGTGTCAGAGAGTGCTAGAGAGTGTCAGAGAGTTTCAGAGAGTGATAGAGAGTGTCAGAGAGTGATAGAGAGTGTCAGAGAGTGTCAGAGAGTGATAGAGAGTTTCAGAGAGTGTCAGGGAGTGTCTGAGAGTGTCAGAGAGTGCTAGAGAGTGTCAGAGAGTGTCAGAGAGTGTCAGAGAGTGTCAGAGAGTGATAGTGAGTGTCTGAGAGTGTCAGAGAGTGATAGAGAGTGCTAGAGAGTGTCAGAGAGTGTCAGAGAGTGTCAGAGAGTGTCAGAGAGTGATAGTGAGTGTCCGAGAGTGTCTGAGTGTGTCAGAGAGTGTCAGAGAGTGATCGAGAGTGTCAGAGAGTGATAGAGAGTGTCAGAGAGTGTCAGAGAGTGATAGAGAGTGATAGAGAGTGATAGAGAGTTTCAGAGAGTGTCAGAGAATGATAGAGAGTGATAGAGAGTGATAGAGAGTTTCAGAGAGTGTCAGGGAGTGTCTGAGAGTGTCAGATAGTGCTAGAGAGTGTCAGAGAGTGATAGTGAGTGTCTGAGAGTGTCAGAGAGTGTCAGAGAGTGTCTGAGAGTGTCAGAGAGTGATAGAGTGTGTCAGAGAGTGATAGAGAGTGTCAGAGAGTGATAGAGAGTTTCAGAGAGTGTCAGAGAGTGATAGAGAGTTTCAGAGAGCGATAGAGAGTGATAGAGAGTTTCAGAGAGTGTCAGAGAGAGTCAGAGAGTGTCAGAGAGTGATAGAGAGTGATAGAGAGTGATAGAGAGTGTCAGAGAGTGTCCGAGAGTGTCAGATAGTGATAGTGAGTGTCAGAGAGTGTCAGAGAGTGATAGAGAGTGTCAGAGAGTGATAGAGAGTGTCAGAGAGTGTCAGAGAGTGATAGAGAGTGATAGAGAGTTTCAAAGAGTGTCAGAGAGTGTCTGAGAGTGTCAGAGAGTGACAGAGAGTGTCAGAGAGTGTCTGAGAGTGTCAGAGAGTGCTAGAGAGTGTCAGCGAGTGTCTGAGAGTGTCAGAGAGTGATAGAGAGTGTCTGAGAGTGTCTGAGAGTGTCAGAGAGTGCTAGAGAGTGTCAGAGAGTGTCAGAGAGTGTCAGAGAGTGATAGTGAGTGTCTAAGAGTGTCTGAGAGTGTCAGAGAGTGCTAGATAGTGTCAGAGAGTGTCAGAGAGTGATAGTGAGTGTCTGAGAGTGTCAGAGAGTGATAGTGAGTGTCAGAGAGTGTCAGAGAGTGCCAGAGAGTGCTAGAGAGTGCTAGAGAGTGTCAGAGAGTGTCAGAGAGTGTCAGAGAGTGATAGAGAGTGCTAGAGAGTGCTAGAGAGTGTCAGAGAGTGTCAGAGAGTGTCAGAGAGTGTCAGAGAGTGATAGTGAGTGACTGAGAGTGATAGAGAGTGTCAGAGATTGTCAGCGAGTGATAGAGAGTGATAGAGAGTGCTAGAGAGTGTCAGAGAGTGTCAGAGAGTGTCAGAGAGTGTCAGAGAGTGATAGTGAGTGTCATAGAGTGTCAGAGAGTGTCAGAGAGTGTCAGAGAGTGATAGAGAGTGTCAGAGAGTGTCAGAGAGGGTCAGAGAGTGATAGTGAGTGTCAGAGAGTGTCAGAGAGTGATAGAGAGTGCTAGAGAGTGCTAGAGAGTGTCAGAGAGTGTCAGAGAGTGTCAGAGAGTGATAGTGAGTGTCTGAGAGTGATAGAGAGTGTCAGAGAGTGTCAGAGAGTGTCTGAGAGTGATAGAGAGTGTCAGAGAGTGTCAGAGAGTGTCTGAGAGTGTCTGAGAGTGTCAGAGAGTGTCTGAGAGTGTCAGAGAGTGATAGAGAGTGATAGAGTGTCAGAGAGTGTCAGAGAGGGATAGAGAGTTATAGAGTGTCAGAGAGTGTCAGAGAGTGATAGAGAGTGTCAGAGAGTGTCAGACAGTGTCAGAGAGTGACAGTGATTGTCTGAGAGTGTCAGAGAGTGTCTGAGAGTGTCAGAGAGTGATAGAGAGTGTCAGAGAGTCTCTGAGAGTCTCTGAGAGTGTCTGAGAGTGTCAGAGAGTGATAGAGAGTGATAGAGATTGTCAGAGAGTGTCAGACAGTGTCAGAGAGTGATAGAGAGTGTCAGAGAGTGTCAGACAGTGTCAGAGAGTGATAGTGAGTGTCTGAGAGTGTCAGATACTGTCACAGAGTGTCAGAGAGTGTCTGAGAGTGTCAGAGAGTGTCTGAGAGTGTCAGAGAGTGATAGAGAGTGATAGAGAGTGATAGAGAGTGTCAGAGAGTGTCAGACAGTGTCAGAGAGTGATAGAGAGTGTCAGAGAGTGTCAGACAGTGTCAGAGAGTGATAGAGAGTGATAGAGAGTGTCAGAGAGTGATAGAGAGTGTCAGAGAGTGTCAGACAGTGTCAGAGAGTGATAGAGAGTGATAGAGAGTGTCAGAGAGTGTCAGAGAGTGTCAGAGAGTGATAGAGAGTGATAGAGAGTGTCAGAGAGTGTCATAGAGTGATAGAGAGTGTCAGAGAGTGTCAGACAGTGTCAGAGAGTGATAGAGAGTGATAGAGAGTGTCAGAGAGTGTCAGAGAGTGTCAGAGAGTGATAGCGAGTGTCTGAGAGGTTCAGAGAGTGAGAGAGAGTTTCAGAGAGTGTCAGAGAGTGATAGAGAGTGTCAGAGAGTGATGGAGAGTGATAGAGAGTGTCAGAGAGTGTCAGACAGTGTCAGACAGTGTCAGAGAGTGTCAGAGAGTGATAGTGAGTGTCTGAGAGTGATAGAGAGTGTCAGAGATTGTCAGCGAGTGATAGAGAGTGATAGAGAGTGCTAGAGAGTGTCAGAGAGTGTCAGAGAGTGTCAGAGAGTGTCAGA